>NC_137772.1:177063267-177571277 GCF_963455305.1 Plecotus auritus | reverse complement strand
AAATGCTGGCTGTGAAAGTGGTGCCCTGTTCATACAACAGTCCACTCTGCGTTGGGAAGTGGGGTGTGAAGAGACTACCTCTTGTTCCTCAGCCAGGTAAACCCTAGGCTTGCCATGGCCCATCCAAGGTCAGCTGCTCCACATGGTCACAAAGCAATGAGGCTTTCTTCCTTAACCCCTTCTATTTTAAAACCAAAATCAGGTCATGTTGCTTCTCTGTTCAAAACCCTTTCTTGGCTTCATATCTCCCTTTCAGTAAAACCAAAAGCCATACCATGGCCTACAAGGTCCTGCATGATCTGCATCCCCCCTGCTTCTTTCATCAGATCCACTACTCTTCCCATTGCTTATTCCACTTCAATTCCCCAACACTTTCCTGCCTCAAAGCTTTGTAATTGCTATTCACTCTGCCTGAAATGCTTCCTCTCCTAGACAACTTCATGGAGTACTCTCTCACTTCCAGCAGGTATCTATTCAAATGTCACCTTACCAAAGAGGCTTTCTATAACCACCTATAAGACACACACACACACACACACACACACACACACAATCTCTCTCTCTCTCTCTCTCTCTCTCTCTCTCTCTCTCTCTCTCTCTCCTCCACCCCATTTATCCTACTTTTCTTCACAGCATTTATCACCATCTTACACATCTCACATTTGTTTCTTGTTCTATTGTTTTTCTCCTCCTACAATGTCAGCTCCTTATCTATTTTGTTCACTGCTGTTTTCCTGGTATGTTGAATAGCATCTGGCACATAGCATATGAATAACTGAATTAACTCCCAGGGTCTCTTCTGATCTCACTAGCAGCTTACTAAGATCAGATGCTTATATCTGGTACATAGTAGGCTCTTAACAAACACCTGCTAAAAAAAAGGAAGAACCATTATAAAGGTACAAAATGCCCACTCCAATCATTGCCCCCAACAGATCATAGAGTCATTTATTCACTCTCGTCCTACCTCCCTTCTCTGTGACACAGGACAGCCACAGAAATGCAGCTTTAAAACAATGAAAAGGGAGTTCAGAATCGTGCCTGCCAGCCAGTTCTCTGTGCCTGAGGGAGATACGCATCAGCATCAGCTTTTTCAGCTATCACCATATGCTGGCTGCTGCTAGTCTGGGAACCAGAAGCATGCATGCATACACACACACACACACACACACACACACACACACCCAGCAGGCAAAGGAACAGGTCAAGACAGAGTGCACCAAACCCAAGAATGTGAAAAGTGGATGGGGAGGAATCCTATTTACAAGCTAAAGTCTGGAGGTTTGGTGGGAGTTTAGTTGTTTTCAAAAACTATTTCAGGTTTGCTTTTTGTTTTTGTTTTTCCTATTTCCCTCAGTTTGTAACAAATTCCAGAACACACAAAGGGGCCACATCAATAGCCCCTGGAGACCAAAGTACTAGTTTGTCCAAAAAACAGAAACAAAGAGTGCTTATGGAATGTTTCATCTTCAAAGGCCTCCCCAGATATCCACTAATGAGCCAGGCGTGGTGCTCCCGGTAGGTTCCCAGATGAACCCTGCCCTTGACCCAGAAAGCTCACAACCCAGGGAGAGGACCTGACTCAACCTTCGGGCTCAACTTCAGCCAAGTCACCCACTGGCCATCCTCCCTGCCCATCCTGCCTCAACCCACCCAGGCTGACCATACAGATTCCCAAGGATCCCTGAGGCAGATGGGGACACCTGCCTAGCTTAATATGATCAGATCCCATTTTTGGCAATCGGTGGTAGACTGTTGGTTCTGCTACCATCACTTCCAGAAATTTAAACCTTTCCCAAGCCTTCCTAGTTTTCATCTTGTCTCCTGCTCAGGGAGCCTTTCCTTCAGCTCCAAATGATTCTCTGCTTTAAAGGTTAGGTAATAGGGTTTGGCTCAATTTCTGAACTGAATTTATACCATACATTTACCTTGCTGTCCTTCATGACTGGAACAACTGCTGATTAAATGATTACCAATCGTGAGTACAGCAATGGCTGAAAAATATGTTGCCTCAGAACAAGCATACAGTGTCCTTTGGTTTACTTCTTTGCTAAGCTAAAGTCTTGGCTCAAAAGCTGACCCCAATGTTATACTTATTTCTGTGTCCTGGCACACCAAAGGCCCCTGAATTTCTGAACCATTCATGTGGCACTTACCACTTTGTGGAGCTTTTTACTTCCTTTGCAAGTCTGTACACTGACTGTCTCCCCAATTGTGTACTCTCCATAGGCAAGGACTATACGTTTTATTTATTCTGTATCTGTTCTCACTCCCAGTACCAAATCCACTATAAGAGTTCAATCAAATGAACACTGCCTAATGTGAGGATGTCCTTACATAATTTCTCCTATTCTAGCAGTACTTGGTATCTCTAGGTAATGCACAGATGGTTGCTTAAGATACACTGTTGATTCTTGGTCATTTTTCACACTTACCTGACCCGGGGACTGGTTTGGAAACACCAGAGAGGACCAGAAGACTAAAATTGGTGGACTTTTCTCTTGCCATTTAATATGCAATGGGGCTGATGGATAACTGATAAAATATCCAAGTAGTTACCATGTGTTCCCTGTGGCAGTCCAGGGCCTTGAAATTAATGGATAGTATGACTCCTCTTTAATATAATCAGGAGCTTGATTCAGACCAACATTCCAAAGTGGGTGTTGGCTTTCTTGTCTTGGTTTTCTCAGTCCCTGCATATTACCAGCAAGAAAGTATGTTACTCCTACCAGCAGGATGGTAGTAACTTTCAGCTTTGTGCTATGAACATGAATATTTGGCTCTAATGCTAATTCTCACTTTCACCATAAAGCATTTCTAGAAAAAGCTCTGGGAAGCAGAATGGCTAAAACAAAACAAAAGACCCTACAGTACGCAGGGATTGTTTCCCTGCATACTGTATAGCCTAGAGTTACTCTCTTTTACCACAGATGGTACTCCTGTGTGGGCAGGGCAAAATGCCAGGGTTCCGTGCTAGTGCAAACCAGAAATCAGCAGTAAAAACTGAAGGTGAATGGCTTAAGATGAAAAATGGAATACAGTAATACCTCTATTAACAAAGAGGCATCTCAACATTCTATTTTATAGTCACAAACTTTGTTATCAATGGTAAAAATAACAATAACTCTAAAAACATGTTCCAGTACAATCTGTGTGGGACATTGCAGGAGTTCAATCAAGTTCATTGGCTGATTTAAGTTTCATCTGAGGATGTCCTCACTGAGGACCAACCACTGTCCTCAATTCCAAGCCCCCTCCCCGACCAGGAGAGGCAGGTTGTTGCTGTAACTGGCTGCTGCTCATCACGTTGACTTATGTGTGTTGCAGGAACATACCTGCCTCACTCTCCAGGTGATTTTGAGAGTCACAGCTCAGCCTGACATGCACCCACCCCTGCCTTACTCCAGTACCTGGCTCAGGCATGTGTTTTGAGACACCTCTGAGAAGATTCCTGATCTGGCACCACTTCCTCTTCAGGCTGCATAAGTTCAGGGAAAGGAAGACCAATCTCTCCCAAACCCTCTGCTGCCAGGCAGGGTATACTAAAAAGCAGCTTTGTTCCCAGATAATTTTCGAATTGAGATATCACTAAAAGAGATGCTATTTTTAGTACAGCCAATGGAGCAGACCAATAAAATTTAAGTAAATAAAAGCAGGGTCTGCCTGTATCTAGTTTCCTTAGTGCAGCTGGCTTGTGACTGACCTCTGTAAACTTTCCAAGTTTTTGTCTCAAGAGCACTATAATCAGCACATAAGAACTCTTAGGTTAGTATCTCAATGACTTCTATTGGATTCAAAGAGTTCCCAAAGCCAAGAAAGAGCTTCTGATGTCAGCTTCCATCCATTCATTAAACATTTATTGAGTATACTGAACTAGGGATACAGAGATGAAGACAGTTTCTGCCTTCACGAAACTCAGTCTTTGAGGGAGAAAAACTAGTGAACAAATGGTTACAAAACAGTGCCAGGATAAGAGTGGGATAAGCTCACAGTATTATGGGGGAAGGTACAGCAGTTAATCAAGACTGGGGGGGTAGGCCCTGGTTGGTTGGGCTCACTGAATAGTGTTGGCCTGCGGACTGAAGGGTCCCGGGTTTGATTCTGGTCAAGGACACATGCCCAGGTTGTGGGCTGGATTCCCAGTAGGAGGCGTGCAGGAGGCAGCCAATCGATCAATGATTCTCTCCCATCATTGATGTTTCCCTCTCTCTCTCCCCCTCTCCCCCTCTGAAATGAATAAAAAAATATTTTTTTAAAAAAGAAAAAAGACTGTGAGGTAGCCTGAGATGGTGGTGTTCAGAGGTTAGAGCGTCAGCCAGCATGCCAAAGGGTTACGGGTTCTTTTCACAATCCAGGGCACATACCTGGGTTGCAGGTCGATCCCTGGTCAGGGTGCATGCGGGAGGCAACCAATCGATGTATCTCTTTCACATTGATGTTTCTCTTTCTCACTCTCTCTGTCCTCCCTTCCCCCTCCCTTCCTCCCTTTCAGGCTCTCTAAAGATCAATGGGGAAAAATATCCTCAGGTGAGGATGAATAAAAACAAACAAACAAAAGACTGGAGAGTAAAGGACAATTCATAGATGTGATACTCAGGTCACACCTGAACTGACTCCTGAAGGAAAAGTATGAAGTAATCAGACAATAGAGAGGAGGGAATGGGGCTGAAGGAACAGTCATTTGCAAAGGCATAAAGACCTGAGTTAGGCCCTGGCCAGTGTGGCTCAGTTGACTGGGCATCCATCAAAAACGTTGCTGGTTTCATTCCAGGTAAGGGTACATGCTGGGTTGCGGGCTCGATCCCCGGATAGGAGGCGTCTAGAAGGCAGCTGATGGATGTTCTGCTCTCACATCAATGTTTCTCTCTCCCTCTCCCTTCCTATTTCTCTAGCAATCAATTTTTTAAATCTTTAAAAAATATATTTAAAAAAAAGACATGTTAAAGATGGCAGTTTTTATTAGCAAAAGCCAGGTGGAAATGGGAGGTAGTTCATTTGGATGCAGCATGGTGAGTAAAGCGATGAGGATGGAGAGATAAGCAAGGGCTAGATAATAAAGGGTTTTAAAGGCCATACTGAGTAACATGATCAGATATGTGCTTTAGAAACATCATTCTGGCACCAGTTTAGGGAATAAATTGAGAAGGGAAAGACTAGAGGCAGAGAGAACACTGGGGAAGTACAATAATACAGATGAGAAATCAAAAGTTCTTAACTAGAGAGGACATATTGGAAGCATCAAAACAGTGGAACCCACAAGATTTAATGACTGATTAAACATAGGAAGGAAGAGAAGAAAAGTCAAAGATGATTCTCAGGTTTCTGGCCTGGGTGATTCAGTGGCATTTCTTTAGACAGGAAGCAACAAGAGGAACAGATCTGAGAGTAAAAATATTTATTTTTGGATTAAATGTTGATTTGAGGTGCTATGGTGTGAAGCACAACAGAAAAGTCTGGGCTGGATATTTAGGAATCACCTGCACTGATAGTTAAGCCATAGAGGAACCAAGATGATCGATGATCCAGGATAGCTGCCTACCCAAAAGCCATCCTTTACCTTCTTTCTTCTAACAGAATCCCTAATTGGTTTATGTGCTGGTGTGGGGGAGTATGGGGTATGAGATACCCTTCCCTAGCCCTGGGGTATGAAAACTGATCAGCCTAAGGGATGTGGGCATTCCCTTTCCTTTACCAGTGAATAAATCATGAATGGTCCTGACATTCTGTCTACTTAAACCATTTTTAAGTGCACAATTCAGTGGCATTAAGTACATTTGTGGTAAAAAAAATATATATTTTCCTGTCGGAAATCAATTTTTAAAAAAATAATAATAAAGTAAAGAAAGGAAGGAAGGTCAAAGGCTTTAGAAAGGTCAAATTAAGCTCAACTGGCTTGGCTCAGTGGTTGAGCAACCACCTGTGAACCAGGAGGTCACGGTTCAATTCCGATCAGGGCACATGCCCGGGGTTGCGGGCTTGATCCCCAGTGTGGGGCATGCAAGAGGCAGCCAATCAATGATTCTCTCTCATCACTGATGTTTCTATCCCTCTCTCCCTCTCCCTTCCTCTCTGAAATCAATAAAAAATATGTTTAAAAAAAAAAAAAGAAAAAGTGGTCAAATTAAGTTAAGGTCTGAAACATACCTATTGAAGTTAGCTACTAAACAATCAAGGATGACCCTGTTATAAATTAAAACATATCTAGCTTTTTAGGTTCCACTTGATTCAATTAGCAGTGTTTAGGTTCAGGGCATTCACCTTCTAGTCAAAGAAAACAACCCCAGTAAGTATAGGATAACCTGAAGAAGGCCACACTACAAGCAAAAAAGGATCCTAAATCGCCATGTCTGATAGAGACCTTAGGAAGGCTCTGGTTTTTCCCATGGACAATACTCAGCAAGTGAGTCAAAACAGAATCAGGTCTGTTTCCAAATACACGGCCTACCCAAATAAAACAGTGACCTTATTAAAAAACAAAAAACTAGACTCATTTGTTTCTTTGGAACATTCTGTGGTACTGCTCTCTAACCAAACCTTTCAGTTTGCCCTATTCTTAAAATCTAATGAGCTTACAACTGCTCCATTTCCTGACATTCTATGGCTGCTCCAATGCCCACATCTACAGTTTTGAATATTGAGAACGCTATACTTTCCTAATTACAAAATCACAGAAATTCCACAAGTAGTCAGCCTAAAGTCCCAATAAATCTGTTCCCCAATCTGGTCCCAAAGCACAGGTCAAGATGGAGCTGCCAGCAAACAGATGAAACAGGAAGACAGGATTTGGAGAAGGCCAACCATTAGAGCACCCTAAGGATACAGAAGACAGGGAACTGACTACCTTGGGAAATAAAAGCTGTTTGTGATCCCTTATCACCAAACACACTTCCACTCTAGGACTTACCACAGTGTGTTCTGTTCACATTTTTGTCTGTTTTACTCTTCAGAGCTGAAACTTCCCAGATAATATGTCTTTACAGGGCAGCTGGAGATACTGATAGGCAGGGCTTCAAGCGGCTAAAGCCCTTGGGCTAGCCATCTCAGGTTGCAAGCAGCTATGTCTGTCTCACCATTACCATCTTCTGTGTATGCCATGATGGAAAAAAAGTTTGGGAAGTACTTCAGTAGACTATGAGCCTCTTGCCAGCAGGGACCATACCTTACTCATGTTTCATCTCCCCAGCACCTAGCACTACAATCTGTAGCTAGTGATTGACATGCTTGTTGTTGAAAGGCAAAGTACTACTGATGGTGGCAAAACATCTGTGAGGTTGAGGAAGACATTATTCTTTAGGTAATCCCCAAACCTTTTCATGTATCTGAAAAAGTGAAGAAGTGGTTTCTTTCTTCTCAGAGCCCTAGGATTCCACGGATGGGATTCAGAGGCTGCCTGGAGGGAGAAACCATGTAAGAGGCTCTAATTATGCTCCTAACTCTCCACCACCACCAGAGCAGCGCCACTTTTACCCATTTTAGGTATCAGACTTCAAGTAAGATTTTATATAAGGTAACCTTCGATTGCTTTAAAAAAAAATGGGGGAGGAGGGGCCGGTATGGCTCAGTGGTTGAGTGTCGACCTATAAACCAGGTCACAGTTCAATTCCCACTCAGGGCACATGCCTGGGTTTCAGGTTCAGTCCCCGGTGTGCAAGAGGCAGCCAATCAATGATTCTCTCTCATCACTGATATTTCTCTCTCTCCCTCTCCCTTCCTCTCTGAAATCAACAAAAATATATATTTTTAAATGGGGGGGGGGGAGCGCCTGGCTAGGTAGCTCAGTTGATTAGAGCAGCGGTCGCCAACCAGTGGTTCGCAGACCACTGGTGGTCCGCGAGGTCCGAAAGGTTGGTGACCGCTGGATTAGAGCATGGTCCCCATACGCCAAGGTTGTGGGTTCAATCCCTAGTCAGGGTACATACAAAAATCAACCAATGAGTACATAAATAAGTGGAACAACATCTCTCTCAAAAAAAAAAAAAAATCTTTATCAAAAAGCTTTATCGAGCCCTAGCTGGTTTGGTTCAGTGGCTAGAACATCAGCCTGCAGACTGAAGGTCCCAGGTTCGATTCTGGTAAAGGGCACACCCCCAACTGCAAGCTCGATCCTCAGTAGAGGGTGTGCAGGAGGCAACCCAACAATGATTCTCTCTCATCACTGATATTTCTCTCTCTCTCTCCCTTCTTCTCTGAAATCAATAAAAATATATATTTTTTAAAAGGCTTTATTGGCACTCTACCTATATTTGTGACAGATGTTGGAAACAGTATAGTAGATGGAATTACACAGATACTATAACTCTGGACCTTAATACAGTACATTCTGAAACATACTGAGAGGTAGAAATTTAAAGGAAATAGGACTAGCCCTAGCCAGTTTGGCTCAGAGGAGAGAGTGTGGGCCTGAGGACTGAAGGGTCTGGGGTTCAATTCTGGTCAAGGGCATATGCCCAGATTTCTGGCTCAATTCCCAGGAGGTGTGCAAGAGGCCACCGATCAATGGTTTCTCTCTCGTCATTGATGTTTCTATCTCTCTCCCTCTCCCTTCCTCTCTGAAACCAATAAAAATATTTTTAAATAAAAAAATAAAGGAGATAGGACTAAATGACAAGTGGCCCAGAAAATGGATGATGCTGAAATGCTTATCGAGACCTAAAACAATGGGACCCAGGAATCTAAATCCTGACCTAAGTCAATCAGGGTGCACCTTTATGGAAGAGTCAACCATTATCTCAGAGTCATGATTTTTTAAACATAAACACTTTTCTTTTTTGTTGTTGTTAATCCTCATGCAAGGATATTTTTCCGTTGATTTTTAGAGAGTGGAAGGGAGGGGAAGAGACAGAGAAAGAAACATGGATATGAGAGAGATACATTGACTGACTGCCTCCCACACGCCCTGACAGGGCTAGGGCAGAGGATCATGATAGAGCCGCCTAGAACCACTGGCAACCAAGGTAGGAGTCCTAGACCAGAATCAAACCCTTGACTAGAATCAAATCCAGGACCCTTCAGTCTGAGGGCCAATGCTCTATCCCCTAAGCCAAACTGGCTAGGGCATAAACACTATTCTTGAGTCCCCACATCCTCACACAAGTTGAGAGCTCAGGGACCTGCCTTGCTCCAACTTCACCTCCCACTCAGGCAGCAGGAGCTGGCTCTGTGAAGCCGATGCTGAAAAAAAGATTTCACTGCTCATAAACCTACAACCAGCACAGAAAGTCATGGTAACAATCATCCCATCTACAGGCACCTCAGGGGGTAAGTTATTCTTATGTAAACCTTTAAGGCTGCCTAAGTGCTCATATTATTAATACCATTGTGGTGATGATTATTGATAGCAGTTCACATTTATTTGGGGTTTACTATGTGCTTTGCACAATACTAATAATATACATAAGTGCTTTATGTGTATTATCTCATTTAATTCTCCTACCAATTCTACGAAGTAGGTACTATCATCATACTCTTTACAGATGAGGAAAATGAAACTAAAAGAGGACAAATAATTTCACAACTAGTAATAGTAGAGGCAAGATTTGAACCCAATTTTGTCTGATTCCAAATTCCACACTCTTAATTACTGTACTATTTTGCTTCTAAATTCGCATGCAACAAAAATGATTAGGAAAGCCAAACACTGCTATACACTTTGAGTCTCAGGCCTCTTGGCATCCATTTCTAAAGGTATATAGAGAAGCAGATTCCACAATTTCCCTCAGTTATTTACTCAGCTTTAAAAACCTGGTTTTAAAGAAGTTCCTTCCTCTAACCAATAAATCTCGCCCATTATCCTGAGTCCATTTCCTCTTATGACTCCAGTGGAAGAGAGTAGCAGAAATGAACAAACACAAACAATATCATCCTTTGTGCACTAAAGACTTCACTTCCAGTCTTTCCAGCCTGCTGTCTGCCAGCCTTTTATATATGCATTCAGTTTAATAATAGCAGCTACGATTCACTGGCACCAATTCTGTGCCAGGCACCACATACATTCATTGGTTCCCTCCTCCATAATCTCCAGGATCCCAATTTGCAGACAATACTCTGGAGGACTTACAGCTAATGGAGAGGACCCTTTGCCCAAAAGGGGGAGCAAAAGATCTGGGATTTCAGATAAATGATTCTGTGCTCTAGTAATTTTTTTTTGGGGGGGTAGGGGTCTTACTTTCCATTATCCATGCCGCTTTTATGCTTCTTCGGAGAGTGGGGAGATCAAGACTTTTTTTAAAAAATATATTTTTATTTATTTCAGAGGAAGGGAGAGAGAGAGATAGAAACATCAATGATGACAGAATCATTGATCAGCTGCTTCCTGCACACCCCCTACTGGGGACTGCCCAGGCATATGCCCTTGACCAGAATCGAACCCAGGACCCTTCAGTCTATAGGCTGATGCTCTATCCACTGAGCCAAACTGGCTAGGGCGAGATCAAGACTTCTTATTACAAAGGCTAAAGGCCTTTGTACCTTCACTCAGCTACCTCCAGGCTCTCTCCCTGACAGCCAAGCCATCTCTTTCTCCTTAAACTGTAGTAAAAAAGCTTGTTGAGTTCTATCCATTCACACCCTCTATTCATCATGAGTGCCCACTGTGTGCAAAGACCTTGTGGGAGACACAAGATGAGCGCCAATTCCTGCATTCAAAAAGCTTAGTCTCTTTAGAAAAGCAAGGCTTGCACATAAAAATGTTGACTGTGAAAAGTAATCTACACTGGAAGACAGGAAGCATATGAATGTGTGATACATGGGGCCCCTTCCCAGATGAATCCAAGGTTATGATTCATTTTATAAAAAGGTGAACCCAATGGATCAGCTTCTTTATTAGAATGAGCTTTTACAGACATGTTATTCAAACTCAAGTCTAATGTGCAATGACCAAGTCTAATGACCAATTCACTGCCCCACTCCAGTCATAGCAAGTGGAGACACCACAACAAGCTCAAGACAAAATGGCAGCAAATTAGGGACAAGGAAGGAAGTATGTGGGGACTAGATTCTGTTCTGTTGCACTGACCCAAGCAATCAGACTCCTGCAGCAGATCGCCAACCAATAAAACTTTCATGCCATAGACCAGGGGTGACCCAATCCAACAGCAGTAGAGACAGGTTTTAAGTTTCACTTCTGCACCCGGATGACCTCACTATTTCTTCTCACTCCTGACCACATACACACCACACTCCTCTGGGCCTGGCCAGAGAAAGTCTGGCAGTAATACAACCCAGAAGGAAGGGAACTCCCCCAAAAGACGAGCCACCACTTTGCTAATCAAGAGGCCTCTTTTAACAGGGAACTCCACCTCCCCCTCCTTTTCTCAAACATAGGTGTAAGCAATGCCTCCATTTTCTGTTCCGGGAATCCTGGTACTTCCGAAAGAAAGAAAGAGGATTGGAAGACAAACTCAGAGCCAGAGACCAGACGTTCCTTCATCCAGTGAGACCGCCCCCGCTTCGCCTGGGGGAGGAAGGCACCACCTCTCTCTTCGAAACAAGAACAGATCCCCTCCCCCTCTGCCTACTCTCCTCCCGCTCCCCACCAGCTGCCCTCTTCCAACGTGCAGTTCCCAAGACCAAAAGCGCAACCTGCACCAGAACAGGGGTGATCCTCTAGCCTGTCCTGCTGGCTACTCCTAAACCCCTTATGCACCCCTACCCCACAAGGGGAGGGGTGTCACCACAGCAAGGCTTCTCTATGGTCTCCTATTACTAAGGTATAGGGGAAGAGGGGGTGGGAAAAAAGCAGCAATCCCTAGCCCTTTAACAAGAAAGGATACAAAACAGCCATCACCGCCCCCGCATCACCTCTCCCTGGACTGCTTTCCTCCTCCTCAATCCCGACTTCTCCAAAGCCCACCTTCGGTAGGCGAGGGGAACCTAATTGCAGTTCAGGTCGCCCCCTTGTGCGAGGCGGAGGACAAATCCGTAAGTGCCCCCACCCCCACCCCCACCCCAGCTCCGCGTCCTTCAAATGCTGGAGCAGGCGTGAGGGTGGCCCAGCGTCCCCTTTCCGAGCTCCCGGGTGGGAAGGACCACACTGCCCAAAGCCAGGCAGTGCCCGGCAGGGGGCTCTATGTCATCAGCCCCCACCCCAAGCCTCTCCTCTACCGGGACCCGCCTTCCCTCCCCAGCCCCTCACCGGTTCCTGCTCCCAAGCTCTGCCGCTGCGGCCGCCGCCTCCGCCCCCGCAGGTTCCGCTCGGTTCTCGCTCGGCTCCCTCCGGCTCCCCCAGCCGATTTCAACGCCGCTGCTCCCCTGGCCCCGCTCCCCGACTCCCTCCTTCCGTCCCTCTACCTAGCACCGGAAGCCGCGACAGCGACAAGGGCTGTGCGGCGCACCCCCACCCCCAGACCGGGATACTTCCCACCTCCCCGATCGCGCGAGAGCTGCGTGGCAGCGAGCGGCAGTTCTCGCGAGAGCCATCACCATGGCAGCGGCTGCTGCGGAGGCATCCGGGTGTTAGAACCGAAGCCCGGGCGGGGGCGGTGTGGGGGCTGAAGGCTGTGGGCAATGGAAGCAGGAGCCAGGGAATGAGGATGAAGCAGTGAGGACTGTGATGACATTACAAAGCTCCAGGGCCATACCTGAAATTTAAGGACTGGGGCCGCGTGTTGGCCACACTGGAGACGGGTTGAGCTGAGAGCCTGGGCACCTTGGGCAAAGCCAGGAGCAGGGTATGAGTGAATAGGCCTTGCTGTGACCCGCCTAACTCCTCCAGACCTCATCTTTATTAACCAGGGCTAGCAGCATCCCCCTGAGAGCTCTCCTACACCAGTGTTACTGCTCACCACTAGGTTATTCAGGGGTCTGAATCAAGATATCTTTTCCCATAGGGACGAGAAGAGTGATGATGAATTTAAGAGACTGAAGGAAACATCTGAACTCTGGGCCTACTAGGAAGTTGGAATATTGAAGGCTGAGATGTGGTTTGAGGAAGTGTACCTAGGTGATTATGAATTTTAGTACCCCAAGGAAAGTGAGAGACTTTGCCTCCATGTTCCTCTATTCCTGCCCATCCCCGCTTCCCTCACACTCATTTCTGCACCTGGTCTAGACCTGCAAAGTTGTGTTGGAACACTCAAGATTGTCATCAAAGAAAGGCACTGACAATGCTAAGAACAGAAGAAGGTTCTTTAAGTGCCCTCGCTCTACATTTACAGCAATATAAGAGAACATACGGCTCTTCCCTAAGCCCTGAGCCAAAACTTGCTTTTCTGGATTTTGGGCCTTGTTTCTTGTATCCTGTCAAGAAGGAGTAGGCTGGTAGATAGCCACACCATGTCTACCTCTTACCCCATCAATTCCTGGTGTATGCATTCACCAGTCTCTTCCTCTTATCCCAGTCTGTTTTCTTCCATATTTTAACCTAGAGAATAACATGACCCTAGAATGTGAAGAAAAGATGGTGAAGGATGAGATGGATAACAAGGAGCATGTTTATAACAAAGAGAGTTGTATCTGTCCTGAGCTGTTGCCCTTCAGGGCTTTTATATTTTTATAGTTTTATATTTTAAGTGGCAGAAGACTCCTCCATTGTTATTACAGACTCCGAGAGTGAGCCATGTGATACATCCACATAATTACTTTTTCCATTTCTTTTCCTAGAATTTTCTAGAAACACCCCACCAGGTTATGCCCCACAATGATCACAAAAATTATTCTTTAAAAACCCTTTCTCTAGTACCCAATGACACTAACATGACTTGTGGCTTTCTTATAGGAGGTGGAACCTGTCAGTGTTACTGCCCAAGACTTCAGATCCTCTCAAGGTTGGGTCCCAGGTGTGACAGAAGGATGGAAATGGTGCAACCTAATATGGTAAGCAGCAAGGTATTTGAGTCAGAACTGATTAATGGGACTAGAGAATCTCCCAGTTCTTCTGTCCTTCACTCCTTTGGAGTCTTGAGAAGAAAATGTCTTTTGCAGCATCACTGGGTGCTTCCCATGGAGCAAACAAATGCAAAGATAGGAGGGGTGCTGCCCAGTTGGCAATTTGTCAATCACTGCTACTCTCCAGCTTCCCAGCCACTTGAAAGGCTAAGGGAGAAGAGCTCATCTAGAGCTGAAGGAGGCAGAGACCTGACTTACAGTTCATCAGTCTTTCTCCCTCCCTCTGACTTCCACTGGAGCTAAGTAAAAGCTGAAATTGTAGCCACCCGCTCTGTGGGTTGCATACTCCCACTCCTGCCACTGACCCCAGGCCTGGGCCTGAGCCCAGCTCGTGTGCCTGGAGCAGGGGTGTGGAAGGCAGGAGGGGCGGTGTTGGCCTTGCTGACAAAATCCATTTGGAATTTCTCAAGGTTGTGGTTTGGGGCTTAAGTTTGCCACAGAGTATGTGTGACGAAAGATGAGAGCTAGAAGGAGAGAAGGAGCTAAAGGAGTACAGAGGAAGGAAACCAGAAAAAGCAAAATATTCTTGCTGTGACTCCATTGGAGATTCTCCTTGCTCTTACTGAGTATGCAAAATTCCCATCTGGATATGCCTTATCATTATTCGCTCTCATAGTCTATGTCCATTCTAGCTACATCCCACTATCCCCATATGTTTACCAGATACAGTCAGTGCCTAAGTAAGGATGAGATATCTTCCTGCCTCCATCAAATTTCCAAACCCAGAATTCTCAATGCTCAAGTGGAAATTTAGGACATAAAATTTTGCCATAAAGTACTGCCCTAACCCCGTGGTTGGCAAACTACGGCTCGCGAGCCACATGTGGTTCTTTGGCCCCTTGAGTGTGGCTCTTCCACAAAATACCACGGCCTGGGCGAGTCTATTTTGAAGAAGTGGCATTAGAAGAAGTTTAAGTTTAAAAAATTTGGCTCTCAAAAGAAATTTCAATCATTGTACTGTTGATATTTGGCTCTGTTGACTAATGAGTTTGCCGACCACTGGCCTAGAGCAATAGATTTTCCGCCTTTTTCATCTCATTGCACACATAAACTAATTACTAAAATTCTGTGGCACACCAAAAAATATATTCTTTGCCCATCTGACAAAAAAATAAGTAGAATTTTGATTCATTCACCCTGGACAGTTATTGTGTTAGCTGTTGTAGTTTTTTTATTGGACAATTTAAGGAAAAAGAGGTCAGTGCCCCTGACTAAATAGTCAAGTATTGCATTATTGCATGTTTAAAAAATTCTTGAGACTCTGGCCAGATAGCTCAGTTGGTTGGAGCATCACCACATCCCTTACACCAAAGGCCTTGGATTCAATTCCCATTAAGGGCACATACGTAGGTTGCAAGTTCGATACCCAGTCAGGGCGTGTATGGGAGGCAACTGATCTCTCTTTCTCTATCTCTATCTATCTGTCTACCTCTCTTTCTCTCCCCTCCCCGCGTCCTCTCTCTCTAAAAAATCAATTTTAAAAATTATTGTGGCACACCAGTTGAAAATTACTGGCCTAGAATGTAGAATGTACTCTGCATTCTAGTTGTACGTTCCTTGGCCAAGGAGATGACCTGTTACAGTCAGCTTCTTGCAACCCCATAAGCAGTTACTTGTAAATTTCTGAATGTGTGGTGCATGTCCTTTTCCAAGTGAAAGATAATGGTTTGTTTTAAAAAATATCAGGCTACGAATAGAAAGACTAGAATAAAAGACATTCTCTTTTCTCTAGTTATGGTTTCTTCTAAAAGATAAAGGAATTATTTCACTAAGATTAAAATTAAATGCAGAAGAGCTCTGAATAAGGAAGGACAAAATACATATGCAAATAATTCAGTGGGAGGGCATGCTGGTTTTGCTGGTTTCCAGAGCAAAAAAAATTTCCCTTTTGAGCACAGGAATCCCTTTTATATGTTTCCCATTAGTCTTGTATCTACCTCCCAAGTTCTCTGATTTGAAGCCAGAGAGAAAAGCACCTGCTCTTTTGGGTGCAGGTTCAACAATGAGATACCTTCAGGACTTGAAAACCCCAAAACATGCCTTAGCCGGTTTGGCTCAGTGGATAGAGCATCAGCCTGCAGACTAAAGGGTCCCAGGCTTGATTCCAGGCAAGGGCACATGCCTGGGTTGCGGGCTCGATCCCCTGTGTGGGCCGTGCAAGAGGCAGCCAATCAATGATTCTTTCTCATCATTGATGTTTCCATCTCTCTCTCCCTCTCCCTTCCTCTCTGAAATCAATAAAAATACATTTATATATAAAAAAAGAAAACCCCGCCCTGACTGGTTTGGCTCAGTGGATAGAGCGTCGGACTGTGGACTGAAGGGTCCCGGGTTCGATTCCGGTCAAGGGCATGTACCTTGGTTGTGGGCACATCCCCAGTGGGAGGCGTGCAGGAGGCAGCTGATCGATGTTTCTCTCTCATCGATGTTTCTAACTCTCTATCCCTCTCCCTTCCTCTCTGTAAAAAAATCAATAAAATATCTTTAAAAAAAATAAATAAAAAAGAAAAAAAGAAAACCCCAACACAGAGGTGACCTCAAAGTGTGGGGCAGGGGTCAACAAACTACAGCCAGAGGACCAGATCTGGTCCTGAAGTCTGTGTGAATTAAATTGTATTGGACATCTTTTTGTTTATGTATGGTCTATGGCTGTTTTTGATCTACAACAGCAGAGTTGAGTAATTATTGCAGGGTTGAATAGTTGTGACAAAACCCACAAACCTAATATATTTACTGTCAAGACCTATTTGGGGGGGGTGGGCAGTGATTGTTCTAGGGTAGTGATTGAGGCAATCCCTGGAGTTGAGGCACATAGAGAGTAAATAAAGCCTATATTTGGATCTCTAGCCCCTCACACCTACAAGTACCTTTAGTTTTTTACACTAAGAGTTGCCAACTAAGTCACTGAGGCCCATTTCAAATCCTCTGTGGGACCAGCAGGCTACATACAAATAAAATCATTGAGTGTAGTAGGGTAGGAGAATTCACCTGGAAAAGAAGCCATGGACTGGGATCCCAAGTGTGGACAGAAATATCACCATCTGCATCCACCAGTCCAGTAACTTAATTTATTTTAGTTATAAACAGGAACCAAGAACAAATCTCAGTACAATAAATTATCCAGTCCCACCCCTCCTGCTAAAGAAAGAAAGAGAGGCTCAGAAAGTTGTAGGTAAAACTCTTCCTTTGGAGGGTCCCCTTTAACATCTAAATGGGGGTGGGGGTGGGGCAGACAGCTTCCCTAAGGGCCTGGACAGATGACTCAGAACTTAAGGGAGCCCTAGCTGGTTTGGCTCAATGGATAGAGCATGGGCCTGCGGATTAAAAGGTCCCAGGTTTTATTCCTGCCAAGGGCACATGCCTGGGTTGCGGGCTGGATCCCCAGTACAGGGCCTGCAAGAGGCAGCCAATCAATGATTCTCTCTCATCATTGATGTTTCTCTCTCTCTCTCCCTCTCCCTTCCTCAATAAAATATATTGTTTTTAAAAAAAAGAATTTAGGGGAGAGCACTCCCCCTCAGCACTCTGTTCTATCCCTAAGAAAAACCTCTCTACCACTGTTTCCCATTACCCCACAAGAGGGGGCTCAGGCTGCAGTAGAGGAGTTCATGAACAGCAAAGAGAGTGAGTGGTTTCTTTCTGGATATAGGTCTCATGGCTCTACACAATGCCTAGGGCTAGCCCTCAAAGGAGAAGAGTGGCCAAACTATAGGGACTCCCCAGTTGAAAGGAGTATGAATTAGAGTTAAAGGCCCAGGGTTGGGGAGAGGGGGACAATACAGTGCATTTCATCTTAGCCCATCCAGGTGTTTAAGGAGTAGAAGAGGGGTGACATCCCCCCCCCACAAGGCCCTTCAACTGTGGGGGAGAAGGCCACACATGACAGATTCCACCTGACCCCCACCCCACCCCCAAAGGTGTCTCCAGGTAGATACTTTGAACTTCCAGGGGCCAAGATTGACCTTGGACAGAAATTAGAGCAAAAGGCTGAAAAGGCGCCCCTCCCCTTCCCCAGCCTGCTGTGAGGCTGACCCTCACTTACACACGTTGACCCACTCTGTGACCT
The DNA here is from genome assembly GCF_963455305.1 of Plecotus auritus. Taxonomy (NCBI): domain Eukaryota; kingdom Metazoa; phylum Chordata; class Mammalia; order Chiroptera; family Vespertilionidae; genus Plecotus; species Plecotus auritus. Next base: position 177,553,327 of record NC_137772.1, on the reverse strand, counting down.
TGCACTCATCACACAGCACATAGCAGCACCAGTGGAAACGGCAATGACAGCGCTCAACTCTTGTCTGCCGGAGCACGTTGTGCCCACGGCCACAACACAGGCTGCCACAGCCATCCAGCAGGCGGCTGGTCTTGTTGCAGGCCCGGCCACGCGTGCCTGGGGACCCCACACTGGGGTCTCGCTCACAGAAATCGGGAGACTTCTCAAAGTAAACCAGCTCTCCTGAGAGGCGGCGGGGACGCAGGCGGGGCTGGAAGGCTCCGGAGTTGCGGTTGTGGGTATCAATGAAGATGGCCCTGCCCAGTCGCTCCTTTAATGCTGCCCCCACTGCCCGGAACTCTGGGGCCGCCCTCCAGCAGGTCTTGAACTGGCAGCTGCCTGAAGTGCCATGACACTTGCATTTCCGCTTTAGGTTTTCAGTTACCACCTAGAGCATCAGAGGGGGAAGAGGTGAAGGAAAGGGCAATAAATGGATAGAGCACAGAGACGCAGAAGAGGGGAGGGAACAGGGAGGCAAAAGGAGGGACAAATAGAGACAAGAATGACCAAATGATTGTGGAATATCAGAAGAAAAGGAATCTGGTTGATAGCCCAACTCCCTCATTTTATGGTTGGAGAACTGAAGCCAGAGCAGAGGGATTTGCCTATCTTCAGTCACTAGCTGGATAACTCCAGTTGTCCTGACTCCGACTCCAGTGCTCTTTCCAGAGTGAGTGCTGCTAAAATGGGGAGTCTGGGCCCAGAGCACTCCTAAATTCCATAGGGAAGAAAGCTGTAATAATAGCTATCATGTAATAAGCACCTGTCAAGGATGAGGGACTCTGCTGGGGGCTCTATTTACTAGCTCTCTCTAAATGACATTGTAAGGTAGGTATCCTTAGACTCTTTTTACATATGCAAAACTGAGGTCAAGTCACTTGCTCAGGGCTACCAGATGGTGACAATCACCCATCATATCTCATCCTCTTGCTCTGCTGTGCCTCTCAAACTGGAGCCAGGCCAGAAAGCTAGAGAGACCCAGGACAATTTGCACACGTACCTGTCGCCCCACCCTGTTGTTGTGGATTCGCATCCGTGCCTGGATGTCCCGGGGAGCTTCCCTGGAATCCAAGAAATCCCGAGAGAACTTCTCTCCAAAGTCCATGTCATGGTTACAGCCACCCCATTCCCATGTGTCCTGGGGGCTAGGGCTGGGGCCTGAGCCAGGACCCGGGCTAGGCAGGGAGTGGGGAAAACTTTTGCCCCGGGACAGTGCCTGCAGCTGCAGCAGTTTGGCCCTCAGCCGATCCTGCTCACCACTACCCTTCCAGCCACAGCCGCAGCTCACCAGCTTGCCCAGGCTGCAGGCTGTGGCTACCGCATGCATGACGCCAGCAGCCAGCATGGAGAAGGAAAAGGCACTCTCACGGAAACCTGGGGATGAAAGGGTGTGATGGTGAGGGTAAGGTTGACAGGCAGCTGAGAGTAGGGAGGCAGAGGGAAATAAACAGCCATCCTCCAATTCCAGAAATTCCTAACTGAATCCTGACCCTGCCATTACTAGCTAAGTAATTTGGGACAAAGTCATGGGAGAAAAAGGGGAACTGAAAGTGCAGAGCCTCAGTTTCCTCATCTATAAATTGAGGGGATGATGGGTTGAGATGATCTCTGAGGCCCATTCTTGCTCTGTAAGTCTGGGATTTTCAGGTGTGGATGAAAGAGCTAGCCTAGAGGGAAAGACCCCTGGGGTTGGGAGATGACTGAAAGGGAGTCCCTGTGGTCTTTGAAGATGTAGTCACTGAGTTCTACATCTGAAAGCCTTAGAAATTCCCCAGCCCTGCAGGGAGCTTGGGTGGGGTGGAAGCAGAGGCAATAGGGGTTCGTTTTTTTCTTCTTCTTCGGGGTTATTTTAATCAGCATTTTAACCAATTTAACCTCCACCACCCCCAAACCTCCAAAGCACTGTAGCTGTGGAGCTGTCCTTCACCTTTCCAGTTTCTAGTTTTATATTTGTCCTTAAGGCTGCTCTTTAAGTTTATCCTAACCTGCTATTACTCTATAAAATGCTGGGAAGGGGAGAGAGTTGGGGGTGATTTTCCCTAAGGCCCTCTTAAAATGTTGGCTCCTTTGTTTTGTTTTTGGGGTCACAGAGGCTCAGCATGACAAGCCTTTCCCAGCCTCAGGTAGATATGCTTCTCATTTGGGCATAAAGCCTTCCCCCTACAACACGTCCTGTGAAGAAAGAGGGGATCCCTCATTTCCTTTTAGGCAGGGGCTCCTTGGAGCCCTGAGAGGATGAGAGACAGCAGCTCCTTAGGGGCCAGGCCTTGCCCACCTCAGGATGCAGGGCTCCTGGCTCAACCTCCTGATTTCCCCCCCAACCCCAACCCTCCAGGGGTGAAGCTGTTTGCACATGTCTTGGGAATTCCCCTGCAGATGGCAGCTGCCTTATTAACCCTGTAGTCCCCGAAGTATTGCCCCCACCCTTAAGCTGAGCCCAGGATGGATCTTTACTCTTCCTAGGAGTAAACTCAAGCATGGCCTGGCAAGAGGCACTGATGCTTCCCAGACCATGCCTCCCAGACCAGGCCAGCAGTGACCTGTTCTCCACCCCTCCAGCCAGTTCCTCACCTGCTCAGGTGAGAGCCACCTGGAGCCCCCACAGCACAGAGGAGGGGGCTGCTCCCCTGCTTCAAAGCCATCAGGGTCTTTGTTCCTAGTCTCAGCTCCTGGGAACCCCAGCAATTAGGAGAGTAGGTTTAACCCTTAAACGGTTGGGGGTGGCACCCCTCCTCCACTGAGGTTCTGGGGACACCAGCCTGGGCTTGTCCCTCTGAGAGGGAGGAGGGTGAAATTGGGGGAATGGATGGGGGGCGTTTGAAGCTTCCAGGACTGGGGGCATCTCTCTCACAGGTGCAACCCAGATCCAGCTGGGTGTAAGCAGGAAAGCGGGGGGGGGGGGGGGGGGGAGGGGGGGGAGCTTAGAGTAGGGGAGCACGGACCCAGCTGCCTTGCCGGCAGCGAGCAGGTGGAAGTCAGAAGCGCAGGGGCCCAGACGGGTGGCCAAACCCAGCTCCTCGAGGCTGTCGGGGGAATTCCCGGAGAGGCCCCTCCCGGAGTCGTGAACCGGTCCCTTCCCGCCTCCTCTCGCCTTGGCCTGCCCCCCAACCTCAGCCCCGCCAGGCTCACCGCGCTTGAGGATGGCGCTGTGGTGCGGCAGGCGGCCGCCGCCCTCGAGCGCCGAGCAGTTCCAGCGCTGGTCGCGCAGTTGGTGCTGACACTCGTGGACCGCGATGTGCAGGCCCTGAAGCGCGGACGCGGTCACGTCGGGGCTGCGCAGACACAGGCCCAGCTGCCGCTTGCTCAGGCCCGACAGCGTCAAGCACACCGTGTTGGCCGTCAGCGGCGGCTCTCCGGGCAGCTTCAGGCCCAGAATCTCATTGCTTAGGGCCCTGGGAACCGAGAAGGCGTTGCTGGATCTGTGGTCCAGGCCTCGCGCCCCCTCTGAGTCCTCCCGCCGGGGCGGTGCTTCTACCCGGCTGAGAGGTGGGGTGGGGCTGGGTGACAGGGGGCTGCTCACCGACTGCAGAGCGCCAGGACCAGAAGACCCGCGAGGCCCCAGGGCGGAGGCCGCGGCCGGGGCTGCTCCCGCATGTCGAAGCCCGGGCCCGAAGGCCCCGGTGCTCAGAGCGATCAGGGCCTGCGGGACAGGGGGACTCAAGGAAGGCTCTGGAACAGGCTGGCTCGCCTGGCCCCCCGGAGGATGCCCAACTTCAAGCTCTTAACTCACGAGGGTCACCCCACTGACCCTTCTCGTCTCTCCCCAAACGACACAGTAAGAATCACCCCCTTGATTCCCAGTCTCTGGGCCCTGGAGGAAGAGTCGAGGCTTCGCAGCTGGGACTTATTCGAGCGCCCCAGGAGCGGACCCACCCACACACAATGCCAGGCACACAGACACACACATTCAAATTCAGACATACTCACAAACACCGCTCCACCACCTCGCCCACCGCTCCCTCTTCAAGGGCCCCACGACTCGCTTCTCCCGCCCAACACAGCCTCACGCCCTCACAGAGCTGGAAGGCGGGATTGGGAGGGGGTTCCCCGCCACCTACAGCCGGCGGTTGGGGGTGGGGAGAGTGTCGCCTCCAGGTGCCGTCGAGGGCAGGCAGCTCCGTAAGAAGGGTGGGGGAATGGGCTCCCCACCGGCTCTACTGGTGGGGAAAGAAGGGAGACTCCAGGTGCGGCCAAGACGGGGAGGGGACCTGTTCCGGCTGAAAGGGATCGCGCGGTGAAGGCTGAGTCCTCTTCCTCGTCCGCCACAACTACTTGTTCCTGCCTCCAAGCGTCGCCCCTCTGGTCCTCACAGGTCCCAACCTCAGTCCCCACCCCTGTGCTATCGTGTTCAAATCTGCGGGCACTCCTTTATTTGCTGGGTCTTTATCTCTGGCAATATCTCTGGCTCTCTCTCTGCATCTCTGTGCCCTTGTGGGCGGATGCGTGTCTGACTACCCGCGTGCCTGTCTGGTCCCTGCGTGCGCGTCCCTGCCCTCCCCGCTTTCCCGGTCCCGATTACCTCCAGCTGCTCTGGTGCGGGGTCCACCACCGGCGGGGTCCGGTCGCCTTGACTCGGGCTGCTCAAACCGTGGGGAGAATGCGTCGGGTTCTGCCCCCTCGGCGGAGCCGCATTCTTCCAGGGCAGGGCCACTCCTCTTCGCCGCTTTCCCAGCGCCGCCGCGGCCGCCGGGAAGAAGGGAGGGAGGAAAGGAGGGAGTGATCGAGAAAGCTAGCGAAGAGGGCGAGCAAGGAACTGGGGACTCTGGCTCTACTTGAGCGGAGCTCCCGGGCGGCTCTGCCACGGCTGACAGAGCTGCGGCCCCTCCCCGAGCCTGGGGCATCCCCACCCCGCTCCTGGCACCCCCGCCTTGACCCGGGGAGCGCAGTCGCTCCCCCTCCTCCCAGCCTACACACACACCCTCTCCCCCGACGCCCGGGTTCAGGCTTGGCCCCACTGAAGGGGGAGGTGGCCAGAGTTCCTCTCACCTGCTCTGGAGTCGCCAAAGCTGCAAGGAGGGTGCACTGATCCAGACCAGGGAGCCAGGACCCAGGTTCCAAGTGGTCATTTTTCTTTGCCTCAGTTTCCCCACAGAGCCCTGGATGGCTGGAAGATGTCTTTGACAAGACGAAGACAGAACTGAGAACTAACTTCTCTCGTTGGACAGTTTCCTGAAGAGCCCTCAGCAAGAGCACACCACAGGGCACTGGGAGCCAGCGGGAGAAGCTCCCTTCTGGGTGGCTGGGCTTCCACCCACCTCCGAGCTTTGCGCCTGCCCCTTGGGAGGGGTCAGCTTTGGTCTCAGAGTTTGGTCCTAGCAGAGGCTCCTGTAGCCCCAAAGATCTTCAGCCTGCCCCATGCTTCCCTTAGCTGGCAGGCATCCTTGTCCAGAAGTCTCCTGCCCTCCCCAGGATCCCAGGTCTGCACTTTGGGTGGCCCATATTCCTGCTCCAGGCTCATAGACTCACTTCACATGAAATGAGGAGGACCTAAGGATCCCAGTCTTAGCCCAGCCCTAGGACAGCCAGGGAAAGAGCCTGATCTTGGGGTGCACAATCAAGGCAAGCCACCTTAGGGAGCTCCAGTGGCAGTGAAGGGGTTAGGTGCCACTGCACTCTTGCCTGACTCACCCTCCCAGCTCTAACCACTGTGGGCTATTTTTGCCAGAAAGGGGCCCCAGGCTTCCCAGCCACCCCCCCCCCCCTTGCCCCTGCCAGACCGCAGCCCAAGGAACGGCTGGCCCTTCGATCCCAAGGCTGGCACGCTGACTCAGAGACAGGCCCCCCAGGGAAGCAGAGCCACGGGGCTGAAACCCACATCCACAGTCATCTCTTCCTTGGTGGTGGCCATGTAGCTCTGCTGAGCAGCCAGCCTCCAGCCTGCACTTCTGGAGTCCTGGCCCGTGCTGCAGGGGACACTGCTGTCTAGGAGGCAGAGCAGTCTGCAGAGATCAGAGATTTTCATCTGGTAGGATATTTATTGATCACCGTTATGTGCCAGGCCCTGAGCAAGCTAGAGAGGTATAAGTGCTATGGTTCCTGACAATGGACAGCTGTGACCACAGAAGGTTGCTTTTTTTCTGTGTTCCCACCTGAGGGAGGTGGGGGTAGAAGGTACCCTAGAGCTCTTGCCTCTCCTTCCTGTTTAAGGGACAAGAACCAAACCATGTGTGGCTTTTGAGGCCATCAGAATCCACAAGACCTATCTCAGTAGCTTTCATCCTTACACCTGGATTTGGTGATTCTTGCCAGTGTCTTCATCCTTCTTCCTGCATGTCAGCCTAGAAATCCACCCAGGTCCCTGGAGGAGGGGAATGAGGTTTCCTAGCCCCTCTTCTCCCACGGGGATCACTTGGACCTGTGTCTCTGAGTCCCCCTCAGGTTTTGGATTGTATCTTCTGGTTTGGTCCTTGTCAGGCTGCAATATAATCAGATGCCAAGGAAGAGCCAGGGTCAGAACCATCAATTGCAACTTCTCAGTGACTCCAGGGCTCCACAAGTTAGCCTGTCCCAAATCCAAAAACCCATACAGCTGGTCCCTCTTCCTGCAGAAGTATAGCTCTGGGACAGGAGGCCAAAGGCAGGCAGACTGGGTGGCCTGAGCTGGCCCCCAGTGCCCTCAGCCCGACCGGCTGGCCTGAGCACTGACCCGCAGGCAGGCCGCTGAGGGTGGTGGGGCAGGCGGGGCCTGGAGAGGGCTGTGGGTACACACCCATTGCCTAATATCCCAAGCACGCGGCCAGCTCCAGGAAAGGGGAGGGGCGGGAACCAGAGAGACCTTGACAAGGGTTGGGGCCATGACTAGAGGGGAAAGTGAGGGGCTGTCATTACTTCAGGGAGGGAGTGGGAACAAGCTGATCCCCCTGCTCCTTGATGAGAAGAGTGGAGGGCTGCCTTCCCATCATAGGGATGGAGGGTGTAGCAGGATCTATCTGGGAAGGACACCGGGGCCCTGGAGGGCGGGGGTCAAACAAGAATGGGGGCCTCTGGAGATTGGGGGATCGAGCAACTGAGGCGGTGGCTAAAGCCAAGAGCAGCCTCGGAAACCTCCTTCTCCTCCTCCCGCTGTGTTTGCCTTGGCCCAGGGTCCCGAGTGAGTCATCTATTGCTGAGCCGCTGATAGGGGCGGCCAGGCCCGGGGAACCCAAATTATAGGCCCAGGAGGGATGGATGCGCCCGCAGTGGTGAGCTCAGCTGTGCTGCCCACCCTCCTCCTCTCACGCCTCCTGCTGCAGCACTGTAGGCCACCACCTGGAGGCACCAAAGGGTCCAGAACCCAACTGCGCTGGACTCTCAGGAAGCCCCCACATTCAGCAATTAGCTCCAAGAGTGGGTGGGATTACCTTAGCCAGAATTTGGTCCGCTTCTCTACCAGAGGCTGATGCCTTCTCAGACCAAGGAGGTAGTGCCGCCTGCTGGTGCTTCAAAGGAAGGTAGGCTCCTCTGCCCACAAACAGCCCTGTTCCCCTGCTTCCTCCCCAAACACCAAGATCAAGGTAAAGCCCCTCTCCCCTCAGACATCTCTCTCCCCTGTTTCTATTCCAGAGGGCTGATTTGCTACCGATTTTATACTTCAAGCCTTTAAAATTCTCAGTGATCAAAAGTGATACAAAGAAAAATAAAGCAGGGTAAAGGAGATAGTGGGATTTCATTTTATAGGGGGAGGGAAAAGGAAGTGAGACAACAAGCCTATGGAGTTACCTGAGGAAGGGCATTTCAGAAGACAGAAAAGCAAGTGCAAAGATCCTGAGACAGGAGTTTGTTTAGTATGTTCAATGCATTAGCAAGGAAGCCAGTGTGGTGAGAGGGAGGAACCCACCTGGGAGAGAATAGTAGGCAATGAAGTTAGAGGACGAGCTAGGAGCAGGGTCAGATCATAAAGGGCTTTGTAGGCTACTGTTAAGATTTTGCCTTTTTCTTTGAGTGAGATGGGGAATCACTGGAAAATTCTGAGCAGGGAAATTAATAATCTGACTTTTGTTTTAGAAAGAATAGCTCTGGTTGCTGTGTGGAGAATAGACTGTGTGTGCAGATAGGGGCCAAGGGTAGAAGTACACACACACACACACACACACACACACACACAGCCACTAGTGTGCACCTTCCGGCCCATAAGCACAAACTACCTTTGTAGCAGTAGGGTGGTAAGAATGGATCAGATTCTGCATATATTTTGAAGACAGAAGGACAGGATTTGTTGACTGATTTGAAGTTCAGTATAAGAAAACAGATGAGTCAAGGATAACTTTAAAATTCTTTTCCTGAGCAACTAAAGGAAAAATGGAGTTGCCATTTACTGAGATAAGGATGACTGATGACAGAGCAGGTTAGGGCGAGGGGAGAATCAGGAGTTCAAGTTTTGGGCATGTGCCTTTTTGAGATGCTTATTCAATTGTTAGATGTGCAAGTCAGAGGGTCCAGCGATATAAATTAGGGAGCATGAGACTAGAGAGTTCACCAAAGGAGTGAGTGTAGACTGAGAAGAAGCTCCCAATTGAATTGGGGTACAGTCCCAATTTAGTTTAGAAATTGGTACACAAGATGGAACCAGGTAAGGAGACTGAGAAGGTGAGCAGCCCAGGAGGTAGGAATGGTGTTCCAGAACATTTCAAAAAGGAGGAAGTGTTCATCTCTGGGTGCTGCTCCTGAAAGGTTATCATGATGAGCCCTGAGAGTTGACTGTAGAGCAACAAGGAGGTCAGGGATGATTTTGATACGAGGAAGAGAGGGTTCGAAGGTCTGATTAGGGTGGGAAGAGAAAATAAAGAAAAGAAATTGGTGTTAGTGGTTAAGGTAAACCTTTTGAGTTTTGCTGTAAAAGAAAACAGACAAATGAGGCAATCTTGGGTGGCAGTGTGGAGTCAAATAAGTTTTGGGGTTTTTTAGATGGGAGATATTACAGCATATTTATATGCTGGTGACTATGATCCAGTAGAGAGATAAGTTGATGATACAGGAAAGAAACAGAGAACAATGGACAGAGTGATGATCTGATCCAAATAGAAATTTGGGCCAGGTCATACATAATGTGACCCAGACCTGGAGCCCTCCTGCTCTTCCCTCCTATTCCTGGTGGGTGGAATACTGGCTTCTTCTTTCCTCTCTTTCCACCTCTGCTTGTCACCAGAGGTCACAGACAGGGTTTCCCTTTCTGTTGGCCCACCTCCCACCTCCATTGGGGTTTTATCAATCCACCAGGCCAAAGGACTTGACCCAGGCCCCAGTAAGGAGAAACTCCTAAAGGATAAAGCTGCCCATGGTACATTGTCTATTTACTTGAGCCATCTGTGCTGGGTGCCCTCTGCAGAGACTACTGGTTTTTGGACCCTCAGAGAATGCAGGGCCAGTACACATTGTCCTTCAAGGTTGAATCCTTAGAGGAGCCAGGTACACTGTACTGGGCAAAGGGCCTGGGAAGAACAATCCCCTCAAAAGTAACCTCCTTTAGGCTTCATTTAGGTCAGTGGTCAGCAAACTCATTAGTCAACAGAGCCAAATATCAACAGTACAATGATTAAAATTTCTTTTGAGAGCCAAATTTTTTAAACTTAAACTTCTTCTAACGCCACTTCTTCAAAATAGACTCGCCCAGGCCATGGTATTTTGTGGAAGAGCCACACTCAAGGGGCCAAAGAGCCGCATGTGGCTCGTGAGCCGCAGTTTGCCAACCACGGATTTAGGTTAATACATATCTCATTTAAAATGCAAATGCCCAGGAAGATCAATTAAACTTATCAGGCATTTATTCCTTAGAGTGATTTCCCTGCTTTGGAGGGGAAGCCTGGTCATTTCTAGGACTTGGAACTCTTTAAATACATTACTCAGTGAGAAAGCATCCTAAAGGCAAAAGCATGAAAAAGAGAGAATCCAAAAGAGAGGCAGGAATCACAATCACAAGCAGCTGGTCAGGTGAAGAAGGCCTGGGCTTTGAGTCAAAATAGTATGGGTTTCAGCCTGGCTCTGTCATTTATTCATTTTTCAGCTGTGTGGACCTTGGACAACTACCTAATCTAATTTTTCCTCTGTAAAATAGGAGGGGATCCTCCCTCCTGCCAGGGGCCAGCGCTGTGTGCTGATGGGGTATAACTAGGCTGGGAGTGCCCCCATGCCCTGTATAGGGAACAGCAGCCACTTCAATAGAAGGCCAACGTGGTCTTAAACCTGAATTGGAGTCCCTGGGAGGGGAGAGAAAAGTGTACAACAGAGGAAGGAGATGGTTGCAGGTGCTCTGGGTCTCCCAGCCTGGTTAGAGTGGAAAGAACCAGAGTTTGGGGGCAAGACAGAAACTTGGCAGAAAAATCCAAAAATAATCAAAACATGGAAGCACAAGTTTCCTATTCTGGGTTCACTTTAGCCAGCAGCCCTTCTCTTCCCAGTCCTCCCCCACCACACATACACCTGACATCTATTCCATTGCCCTTCCTCCTGAGCCTAGTCCTCAGAGACTCAGACATTCCAGGCCTTATTCATCTTGACACTATCTTGGTTACTGGCTCAGCCCTCTCCCCTAGTGACATGCACAGGTTGACACATACCACAGGATGACACACCATAGGATGACACAAGGTACACAGGGCAAGAGTGACACATATATGCATGTTTAATTCCCCCATGCACACATTCATCCACCCATTCACCCACCTCCACACACAGTCCCAGACATTCTCTATTTCTCAGTTAACTGGGTCTCTCCTGACAGTAATTGCCCCTCCTTCCTGACACATAGAAGGTGGTACACTGCCCCAGGTGGTGGCTGTGACAAGATGACTTGATGATCCCTTCTGACCTGAGTCAAATTCCAAAATTCTTTATAAAGGCTTCTAACATTCCTCCTTAAACCATAGAGTTTCTGTACATGAAAACACACATGAGTGTGTACACTCAGAACACATTCGTGCACATTCTCACACGCACTCACATCTGCATTCACACACACACACACACACACACACACACACACACACACACAGCCACTAGTGTGCTGCACCTTCCGGCTACCGCTTCTTCAGGTTTCTCTTCATGGCCAGGCTCTGTTTAGTCAGCTCACCCCCCAACCCACCACCGGGGATTTCCCTGACCACAGCCCCACCTCCACTCCCAGTCTCCCCCTTTTCCTTCCCTACCCAGCCATCGGGGGTTCCTGGGAGGGAAGGCGTCTCCCCAGAGTCGCTGCCCAGAACCACAGCTTTCCTTCCTCCACTTAGGATGGGGGAGAGAGGGGACACCCGCGAAGCCTGGGGTGACGTCGAGGGGACAGCCCCAGGGCAGGCGGCAAAGCAGCTGGGTTCGGTGGATTCTCACGGAAAATCCAGAGAGCACATTGTCGCTGCGCCCCCTGGCGGACACTGGCCCCCGACGGGCTCCCGACGCCAACCGGAGAGAGGCAGGCGGGCGGGCGCGCGTGGGAGGGCGCCCTAAGGGGAGGGGTCGACGGCCAGTGCAGGCCCGGAGGCGGGAGCCACCGGGCAGGGGGCGGGGGTGAGCCCCGACGGCCAGCCCTTCAGCGTTGGTCTCAGACGGGCGGGAGCCAAGGCCCCGCTCGCTGCCCATTGTCTGTGCGTGCCCCTGACCAGTGCGCCCTGGTGCCACAGTGCGCCCGGCGGAGCAGCCTCCTATCGTCACTTCAGCCAGTGCCGCAACTATAAGAGGCGGTGCCGCCCGCCCCACCGTGGCTGCCTCAGCCCACCAGCTGGGACCGCGAGCCATGCTGCCCGCCGCCCGCCCCCAGGGCTGTTAGAACCAGACTGCGAACTCTCACCACTGCCGCCACCGCCGCATCCCGTCCCACCGTCGCGGGCAGCAGCCAAAGCCGCCCCAACTGCAACACAGAGCGGGCAAGGCCAGGCAGGCCATGGGGCACTGGGCGCTGCTGCCCGGCTGGGTTTCTGCTACACTGCTGCTGGCGCTGGCCGCTCTGCCTGCAGCTCTGGCCGCCAACAGCAGTGGCCGATGGTGGTAAGTGAGCTGGTGCGGGGTCGCCACTTGTCTGGGGCGCAGAGCCAGGGGCCAGCCCTATCCAGCTCCCACGCTCTGGGATCGGTCCGCAGACAGGCTCCCTCCAGCGCTCGGACTTCCCTACGAGACACCGAGGGGCGCTCTGGAGCGGAGTTGCTCCAGAAAATCAAGCTCTGCTGAAGTGGGGTGAATGGTGCGGCCACGGCAGTCCACGATACTCCAGATGCGAGCCCACTCCCTTCTAGCACCGCCCTTCTTCCATGAGCCCCAAACCCAGGCTTACGGTGGTAGCCACACCACAGGTTTCCCTGCTTCAGGAAGTGAAAGGCCAGGCGTGCTTAGAAAGGAGACAAGAAGAGGGTGGGACTCCTAAGCATTTCACGCCTTGGGTGGGCATGGATTGCAGGCCAGGACTTCTTCACCAGGCTGCCTGGAACATGCTCTGAGAGCCAAGGTGGACATCTATTTTCCGGGTTCCCTATGCTTCTTCCCCTGTCCAGTCTCCACACCCAGGGCCCCTAGCACCCCTAGAACTCTTGGTCTCACAAAAGTCTGGACGACCAGTCCTTTCCATCTAGCGAGCCCAGGAGAGCAGAGTCATTACCTTGTTATTGATCTCCCGCCGCTCTTTCCAGGCAAATAGCTCCAGAAACACAGCAGGGTGGGCACGACCTTTTTGGTTAGGGTAAAGGTCCCCCTTCCAGAGCCTGAGCTATCATGCGTCTCACCAGGGGCATCGTGAACGTAGCCTCCTCCACGAACCTACTGACCGACTCCAAGAGTCTGCAGCTGGTGCTGGAGCCCAGTCTGCAGCTGCTGAGCCGCAAACAGCGGCGGCTGATCCGCCAGAACCCAGGGATCCTGCATAGTGTGAGTGGGGGGCTGCAGAGCGCTGTGCGAGAGTGCAAGTGGCAGTTCCGGAACCGCCGCTGGAACTGTCCCACAGCTTCGGGGCCCCACCTCTTCGGCAAGATCGTCAACCGAGGTGGGTACCCAGGAAGGCGACGCCTCCGGGACAAGGGGAACTCGGGGTCACCCACAGGGCATGGGTGGGCGAATGCAGGGAAGATGTCCGAGGCTCCTGCAGGGTCACACAATCAACTGGCCAGGAGCTTTATGCTCAGCGCTAGCTCTGGACCAAACTCAGCCTACCAGACGCTTTCAAGCCGTACACCTCGGACACGAAGCTTAACTTTTCGGAGCCACTGCCTCAGGTAGGGTTGTGTCTTGCCTCCAGCCCAGCAAAGCTTGCTTCGCCGACGTGGGCCGAGTTTGGGCTGCACAGAGGTCTTGGCGGTGCAGAGTTCTTCCGCTCCCCTTTCTTCGTTTTTTTCTTTTCTTTTCTTTTCTTTCTGGGGTTGCCCCACTTCCACTGAGGAGCCAAAATGCGCGCTGAGTCTCTAACGCGTGATTACAACTGTGGACGTGGTTGCGTGCCCACGCACGTGCTTTCCCTATGAGACCAGCTTCCCAACACAGCCCACTGCCTGGACTCCACGGGCGCAGGCGGGGCGGAGGACTCAAGGGTCCCGAGCCCTCCACTGAGGGTGCTGGCCGCACACTGCGTGGCTCTTCGCTGATCCCTGACCCCTTCCCCCACAGGCTGTCGGGAAACAGCATTTATCTTCGCTATCACCTCTGCTGGGGTTACCCACTCGGTGGCTCGCTCCTGCTCCGAGGGCTCCATAGAGTCCTGCACGTGTGACTATCGGCGACGCGGCCCCGGGGGCCCCGATTGGCACTGGGGAGGCTGCAGCGACAACATCGACTTCGGTCGCCTCTTCGGCCGGGAGTTTGTGGATTCCGGGGAGAAGGGGCGGGACCTGCGCTTCCTCATGAACCTTCACAACAACGAGGCGGGCCGAACGGTGAGCAGGCTTGAGGAGCTCCGCACCGAAGCGGAGTGGCAGGGATCTATCTGCGCAGGGACCAATCTCCTGCTTGGGAAGTAACGGTTGGTGATAAGGCCAGGACTTAGGGTAGAGAACCAGGGGAGAGCATCCTGAGGGGACGGGCGGCTTGGAAGGAAGCCTGAGAATGGAAGGGTTAAGTGGCAGGAGGCAAAGGGTTAAGTGGCCTGGGGCCGAGGCAGGTATAACCGAAGAGGTTAGAAGTCATGTAACCCATAGAAATTGCCTACTGCCCCCTCCATTTCCAGATTCAAAAAATAAGGCTGAAAGGCCAAGACAGCGTGATATCCAAATCTCGGCGGGACGTTTCCTGCCTCCCTTCCCCAGGGCACGGCTAGGCCGGGCCCTGTGCTGAGGCCCCAGCGGCGCCCGGGAGGAGGCTGTTATGGGGATGGTGGCTCTGGCTCCGGCAGTGCCCTGGGACAGCCTTTTTTCTCTCTTTCCTCCAGACCGTGTTCTCCGAGATGCGCCAGGAGTGCAAGTGCCACGGGATGTCCGGCTCGTGCACGGTGCGCACGTGCTGGATGCGACTGCCCACGCTGCGCGCCGTGGGTGACGTGCTGCGCGACCGCTTCGACGGCGCCTCGCGTGTCCTCTATGGCAACCGAGGCAGCAACCGTGCCTCGCGGGCGGAACTGCTCCGCCTGGAGCCGGAAGACCCTGCGCACAAGCCGCCTTCACCCCATGACCTCGTCTATTTCGAGAAATCGCCCAACTTCTGCACGTACAGCGGACGCTTGGGTACAGCGGGCACTGCGGGGCGCGCCTGCAATAGCTCGTCGCCCGCGCTGGACGGCTGTGAGCTGCTCTGCTGTGGCCGGGGCCACCGCACACGCACGCAGCGCGTCACTGAGCGCTGCAACTGCACCTTCCACTGGTGCTGCCACGTCAGCTGCCGCAACTGCACGCACACGCGCGTCCTGCACGAGTGTCTGTGACTCGCTGCCTGGACTCGCCCCCAGGAGCATTCTCCTCAAGCCGCGCCCCCCCCACGGCAGATTCTCTGGCACCTAAGACCCTGATACGCACTCACCCAGTCTGTCCATCCACATCCCCGCGATTCTTACGTATCCTCCTCCCACCTGGGGACTCCTGAAACCACTTGCCTGGGGCGGTAGGAACCTTCTTGCCATCCTGATGGACCTGCCCTCACCTACCTCCCTCCCTCTCCGCGGGAGACCCCATTGCACTGCCCCCCTGCTTGGCTAGGAGGTGAGAGAAGGATTCGTCCCCTCCCCCATGGCGAGTCAGCTCCAGACGGATACCACGCCGCCGACCTCCCTGCCTCTCTCCCTCCCATTTTAACTCCGTTTTCTCCCAATGCCTACACGCCCCTGCCAAGGGTGCAGACCCTGAACACATACATGGCATCAGGGCCTTTCTCCTCCCCACCTACAGCTGAAGCAAGGGTGCCAGGGTGAAAGGGCAGCTGCAGCTGTGGTGATATGGAAAATGAAGTTGGGGGACCCAGCAGAAACACCCCCATTCTTCCAGCCCCAGTCATGGAGCCATTGAACAGCTGTGAGCCATGCCTCCCTCAGCCACCTCCTACACTTTCCTGTCCTGCCTCCTCATCAGTGTGTAAATAATTTGCACTGAAACGTGGATACAAAGCCACGAGTTTGGTTGTTGTAAATAAAACTATTTATTGTGCTGGGTTCCAGCCTGGTTTGCAGAGACCACTTTCACCCCCAACCAAATCCCTCTCCACTCTTCTCTTCTTTTGTCCTTCAGCCTTTTCTGATCCCTCTTCTCCTCTCCCCAATTTTTCAAAGATGCCTTTGCCTACTGGAATCAGCATTTCCTTCCACTGTAGCTATTAGTGGCTCCTCGCCCCCACCGATATAGTATCTATCTTCCTCTGCAGAATAAAAATCTCTATTTTTATCAATGACTCGGTAGCTTTTCCTTGAATCCAGAACACACCATTGTTTACCTCTCTTAAACAAATAGGATACAATGTTGGGGGACTGGTTGTCTGGCCCTGCAAAAGGACCCTGAAATTCTGACCCTTGGTTGACCCTAATGAGGGCACTGGGGATCCAGGTCTCCAGAAGAACCTGGTCAGAAGCCCAAAGATCCTGCAAGTTTCTTTTTCTTATTCAAACACCAACTGGCTGTGTGATATTGGATGTGTGATACTGGATAAGTGCATGACTGCCTCAGTTTCTTCCCTTGCTAAATGGGAACAAACTCTGAGCCTGCATTTCCTAGCTGGAACAGTCGGTGTGAGAATAGCTACAATTGAGTGATAGCCATGACTGCGTTCTGAAAAGAAACCAAAGAAAGAGACACCCAAGAAAGGGTGCTGCTGCCTCTGGTGTGGAGCTATTGGTCCCCGAAGCCTATCTGCTTCAGCTGTGGTCAGGCAGTGGGCAGTGAGGACTTACAACAACGTAACCAAAAGGAAACCCAAGTGTGGCCCATAACCAAACCATGAAGCTAACTATTCCCATAAAGAGCCCATTGAGGAGTCTGTTCCTAACAACACTGACACCTCTGTGCGTGCATTCCCGAGTTGGCTGGCGGAAGTACTAATCCTGCCCACAGCCCTAAACCTGTCTCTAACTAATCCTCTCCCCATGCCTAGGTCTAAGTGTAACCTTAACCTTAACCCTAACTTCAAACACTAACCCCGTCCTTAACTCTAATACCTGTCCCTAATCCTAACACTTCCCCCCAGGGGAGGACTCAAAAGGCAGGGGGAGCTATGAAGCTCTCCACTCCCCACCCCCCACCCCCACAAGGGCAACAACTGATCCCAGCCAAATGGAGAATTTCCCCCTCTCCCCAGGACTCTTGCTGTGGTTGGTGCCTCCCACCTCTCCCTGGGTGTGTGAACTCTGACCCTGTTGGCCTTTGGGATGTGTGGGGGTAGAGGAGTGGAGCCAGGAGCTGCTCAATGTTGCAATGCCACCCCTTTCCCTTTCTCTTCATCCGCCAAGCTAGCACTAGCTCAGCTCTGATGGGCAGTCAGGGGGAGGAATATTATTGATCTGGGGTAGGAGGCACCTGACAAGCCTTGGATTTCCAGGAAAGAACCCCCTGCAGAGAAGCTATTAGATCCCTCAGCTTCTAAAGCAAGAAGTTAATGGGCTGCCAGAGGCAGGAGGGGGGCTTATGCCCCTGGTGGACAATGCCAGAGTTGGGGAGAAGCAGCAGGGTGGAGAATAGAAGGGTTGGGAGCTGGCCCCAACCACTCTCACCTAACTCCTGACTCCAAGAGCTAGATCAGTATCTGCTTTAGGCCCAGATGCTGGAAGGCTTTGGGCTGAGTTGACACATAGGAGCTGGAAGAAGAGCAAGAGAAAGCAATGAATCCTGTTCTGACCTGAACTAACTTTTCAACAAATCTTTTGGTTTTTTTCCCAGCCTTGGTTGCCTTAGCTATTAAATAGGGATGGTTATGGGTACTTAGACTTCTTCAGGAAGGTGATGAGGTTCAGAGGAGATCATGTGCATGAAAGCTCCGGTCATTTGAACACTTGCTGACACCTCTTCTGTGCCAGGCATATGCCCAATGCTGGGGATACAGCCATAGCGCCTGCTTGGAAAGTTCACAGTCCAGCTGGGGAGTCAAGCACACCAACATACATAGTGTAATGGGGGGAGTACAATGGAGGCTCGGGGAAGTTCAATACCCTCTGCACATGTGTGAAGTTTAAGGACAGACTCCTACACTTAAGTCCTCAGCATGGAAGCCCTTCTCTTGCTGGAGCTGGGACTTTGAAGAGGAGGTAGGGAAGTGCAGAATGAGGACTAGTTCTCAAGGGGGCATACACTAATAAAAAGGGGAAAAAACAAGCGAAGGGGCTATAAGATCTGCAAAGCACTACATCATATGAAGTAATTATTTTGTGATTATGAGCATCTATGCCATCCTCAGGCAAAACTTGAGCAGGTAAATCCTGGGGAGAAAAACAACTGTGCCTGGAGAGAGGCCTCGCTGCAGTCTCAGGGCCCAGAGCAGCTCAGGGGGGTTGCATAGGAGAGTACTATCAGGAACGGGCCTGATGCCTCAGCCCTGCCCCATCCATGCAGGCTATCCTCCCACCCACCTCTGATCTTCAGGTGCCAGAGGCCTCACACCAGGGGAATCTGAGGCTGCCAGGGACCCTGACACATGGTTGGCCTCAGCAAGTGAGGGAGGTGCAGGTCTTGAAATATCCAGGGGGAGGGGGAGAGGAAAACCTGAGAGGACTGGGATGGCAGGCAGGCACAGTCCCCAGGGGGTCAGCAAGCTGGCACCACGCACACCCTGCCACACGCACCCTGGAAAAACCCTGTCAGTGGGGCTGCAAATACCCCAGGGTCTAGCACATCTCCCCCCACCCCCCAGGCTGGTTCAGTACTCCTCTCCAAGCCAGAGGGAGAAAAATAACAAAATGAGGAGAAAATAAGCTGTTTGGCTGTGGTGTGAGCAGGAATATCCATGCAGAGCTGCCCACCACTCACCCTTACTCACTCTTTCCACACCCAGCCGGGGCGCCCAGCATGAGACAGACCACCCCTCTGCCCCCTCCCCCGTCTGGGCTAAAAGCAGACGCTGGTGAGCGAGCAGCAGGTTATAAATATGCCCAGGGAACTGCCGCCAACTCGCTCCCTTGTCATCCCCTGGGAGGGGATAGGGTGGGGTGGCTCCTAAGGAGGAGCCAGGGCTGCCCTGCTCCCTGGGGCCCAGTAGGAAGTGGGGCTTCCAAGAGGCTACTGCACTTTTTTTTTTTTTTTTTGGCTCTTTTTAAAGGAAAGGAACCACTGCCACTTGATTTTTTCTGGATATTTGCTCATCTGCTCAGAGGTGGGGTCCCCATCCTTCCTGGACCATGGCTGGGAGCTCAGAATGAAAGGGCCTAAGGCCACTCACTTTGTATCGTTGTGCAGCCTGGCACCATGTCTCTTCCTCACACCCATTTATCCTCAGCAAAACCGAAGTCCATTCATCCATTCAACAGGCATTTACTGAGGACCTGCTGAAGGCCAAGCCCTGTGCACAAGCACACCTGCATGCACAAGTGTGTGCACATGCATGTGCACGCACACAGCAGCCTCTACTCCCATGTGTTCACACCAGCTCCTGCCCCCAGTACGCATGTCTTGGCTTTAACCTGGCCGCTTCATCAGGAAGGGGAAAGCTTCAGGCTCCTGGTTCTACCTCAGAGTATGGGGTGGGATGGGGTGGGGGATAGAGAACAGGGCCCCTAAACATTCCTGCTTCCACTATTTCCTTGATAAATGAGAGGGTCCTTTCCTCCCTGCCTAATCATCTTTCCAGTGTAAGTACCAATCTAGGAAGAAAGGGCCACTTGGTGGGATGCCGGAGGTCACCTGCCCAGGTTACCAGAGCATTCTGCCTCCCAGCCAAGTTGGTGCGAAGCTGGGCAAGAGGGGGCAGTGCCACCCTGAGAAGCTCCCAGCTCTCCTTCCCCAAAGATGAATCCCTCCCTCTCCCTCTTCCCTATTAATCCTCGGAAGTGAGGCCCCTATTGTGGCCCCTCGCCCTCCTTGGCTGGCGTCTAATTAACTCCTCCTGCCCCCGGTTTTGTGTGCCCCCCTTACCCCACCTTGTCGGCCCCGCCCCTCCGCTCCGCCTGCTCCCCCCCACGGACATTCCAGCCCGACTGGGCTGCTGTGCCAGGGCAACCAGGGCTGGACCAAGACCTAATCCCTCCGCCGCCTGGCCGGGCTTGGGGAGCCCCACTCACCTCCCGGCTCTCTGGGGGCTGCCCGGCTCTGCTGTGGCGGAGACACACAATCAGGACAAAGGCGCAGCCCCCAGGGGGCTAACTCAGCCTTCACGCCCAGGTTGTGCGGCATTTGGGGAGTTTAATGAATTGTCCATCACGCCTTTCAGGGCCCGCCCGTCAGCCTGGATTAATCTTCGGAGCCCTGGTGGGGTAGGAGACACTAAGCCTGTATTTATTACTCTCCCATTGTCACTAATTGAGGTAATTATCTGTGACTCTGGCCTGGCCAACAATACCGCATTCACTCCTGGGACCTCGATGGGCCTGGCTCCCACTCTCAGCACCAACCCTCCCTCCTCTATCAAACCCATGGAGGGCTAAGTTGGGCCCTGGAGCATGTTGGGAAAGTGGACAATGTCCCACAATGCTTCACCTCCCAACCAGTTCTCCCACAGCCACCATTATGGGGTTGCAGCTAGGGAGAGATTTGCCACCCCCAAACAGGTGAGAAAAGAAGGCAGACTGTCAGGGAACAGGTTTGGCTGGCAGAGCCCTCAGGCCCCAGAGGGGCATGTTTCTGAAGTCTTTGGTTTTCTGGACACTCCAACTCTCTGCGCTGGTGGTCTGGGCCAGGGTCTCACAAGGCCCTTCTCTGGATCCATCTTCATGTCCCTCTAGCCTCCAGAGCTCTAGGGTATTGGGAGATCCCAACCCAGGCAAGGTGTACTCTGGTCAGGTCCCTACAGCTACCAGAGTGGCAGAATGGCTGTGAGTATGACAGGGGAGTTTGGAAGAAAGAATAGGAAAGGGCTCATCAGGGAGTTTATGGGAAGGGCAAGAAAAGCTATTTAAGTAAGGAGCGTTCAGGGGTCACATTAATGTAGCCATGCAGCAATCTTAGGGAGAAATGTGGATTTGGAGGGAAGAGCAGTGCCAAAGAGTAAATTTCACATGGAGATGGCTTCCCAGGTCAAGGGGAATGGCCCTTGGGAACAGGTATGAGGCGGGGGGGGGGGGGGGAGAAGGAGGGAGGGAGGGAGAGAGAGAGAGAGAGAGAGAGAGAGAGAGAGAGAGAGAAGAAGAAGAAGAAGAAGAAGAAGAAGAAGAAGAAGGAGGAGGAGGAGGAGGAGGAGGAGGAGGGGAAGAAGAAGAAAGATTTGGTCAGGACCAGATGGTGAGCTCCTTGAGGGCAGGGACTGTGTTTTGGTCACTGTTGTTTTTCCAAGAGACTAACATTGTACCTGGCACATACTAGATACTGTCAAATAAATGGATGGATAGATGAGGTCTGTAGTACTTGCATTGGGGTTAGGGGTCTGCCAGCTCTTCTCTTTCATAGGTGCACGCAGGCTCTTTATTCTGTCTCAGGACTTGCTGGAAGGAAATGTTAGACCATACCGGACAGTACTTGGAGGGGCACTTCACCAGCTGCAAAACTTAAGGACCATGGCGAACTCAGAGCTACAGTTGGAACAGCGCCACCTTGTGGTGTCTCTTGGGAGAGCTCCTGGAAAGACCCCAGCAAAGAAAGCAGGGTAATTTCTCCTGAAAGCATGGGGAATGGGGGTCACACCAAGAAGCAGCCACTCTTCTTCCTATATATCTGACACTGAATTGCTGTGCCAGAGTTCCTGTGGAACAGTTTTATCATCTGTTCCTTCCCCTGCCAGCACTTGCTGAGAGCCTGCTCCAGGCCAAGCTTGCAGGGGCTACAGAGCTAAGTCAAAGGCACTACCCTTAAGTAGTTGATGGTCCAGTGGGGAATTCCACAAGGCAACAGGACCAACAAAGGTCATAATCAAGCAGCAGATAAAACAATGTTATAGGCATTGAGGAGGACATTTACAGCTCAAATGTTCTCTGCCCCTCACCTCTCCCTCAGCTTCTCTCATTAAAGCTCAAATATTGTATCCTTGTTTTCCAGAGGCACTTCATGATTTGACTCCCACACATCATTCCAGAGTCCCATCCTTCTGCACCTTTTCATTCCCCAGTGCCTCTGTTCCCCATGAGAGCTGTGTGCTTCCCACCGTTCTATCTTTGTTCATACCCTGGAATGTGCCTCTTGCCAATCTCCTCTGGTTGAAACCCATCTTAACTTTTCCTTCCTCCATGAAACTCTTCTAGTTTTCCTTGGCAAAGTTGTCTTGCCTCATGAAGCACCTTCTTGGCGGGGCTTTCATTAACAGCACATACCGGCTGTCCCAGGGGTGATTATCTGTTACTCATTCTCCTACTGTGCTTCTAGCTTCCTGAGGACATGGGCTCTGTGTTTTGTTCATCTGAGCAGCCCTTGCAGAACTGAGTTAGGCACATCGTATGCCCTTGTTAACAGAATAAATGAATGGATGGATAGATAAATCAATGGATGGATGACAGACGGGATGGTGATGGATGGACAAATGGATGGGTGGGATGTATAGATGGATGTACGCATACATAGATGCATGGATGGATGAACAGAAGGATTAATGGATGGGTGGATGGATGGATGAATGGAGCAACTGTTCTCTAAAAGGATTCACAAAAGGCTATGTAATAGCAGGGGCTTCCAGGAAGAGAGCTGCCCCTCCCGCCACCATGCCAGGACACACAGAGGTCACAGTATCCAGGCTGAGCCTTCCTTTGCTAATATATACATCCTTAGTGACTTGTCTCCCCAAGGTCTGGGTATATTCCCACTCTCAAGAAGTCATAGTCTGGGAGTTGCTCCTTCCTTCTTGCTCCCCTGGACCTTCTGGAATGAATGCCTTCATTAACGTGTTATTTTGTGCTGCCTGCACTATAATGATTCTGTAGGTTTCTTCTTCTGCATCCCTTTCCCCCATCTCACACACACCCTAGATTTTTGAGCTCCCTGAAGATAGGAACTGTGTCTGAATCTCTTGTATATCCCTAGGGCCTGGCATACGTGTTTATTGGGTAAGTGAACAAATGAATTACCAAGAGAATGCTGACTCTTTTCCCACAGACACACTTTGCACACTACCCATGTATTCATGTTCAGCATCTCTCCTGGTCCTCCCCTCCTCACACACATACACACACTCCTGACTCTGATTTCCTTAAAGTCCCAGAGTTATGGCCTGATTGTTTCCTTTACTAATTTGTGGCTGATCCTGGGAAGTCCCAGGGCTCTCCTGAGAGTCTGAAAGGGGAGGAGGCTCCTAGCTCCTCGAAAGCCACATTAACTGGGCTTCATTTGGAACAGAAAAGGGCTTCCCTGGGAAGAACCTGGCTGTGGGGAGGGCAGTATGGTCCCGTGGTAACCTGAGGGCTGCTGCCCCCACCTGGCCATGCCCTCCTGCCTCTGCTGTCCCTACTCCTGACCTGTGACGCTGTCTCACGGTGGGGGGTGGTTGTGGCAGAGACAGCCAGATTTAGAAGTAATTTTCGCAGCAGGGAGCCTCCAGCCTGCCACCCACAGGGCCCTTGGAGCCAGTCTGAGATATGGCTCATCAAGGGCTGCCCCCAGATCTGCAGTCGCTCCTCCCCTTCTCCCCAGATCTTTAGCAGCTGGTGCTGACTCCATTCTTAGGCAAAGATGGAGGAAGTCCGGGGGTGGGAGCATGTGACTTTGACACCCTAACCACCCAAGTGCTCCTAGTGTACCATTCAGCCATTCAAGCAGCTTGTCTCCACCCCAGGGATCCCCTCTCCTCTGGATCTGGCCTCTGCTGCCTCTTCCTCCTCTTCCCTATCCTCATGTTCCCATACCCCCAACACTAATGAAATAGCCCTAGAGAGAAATAATAATCAGAACTCAACACTTATATATCACTTACTAGGTACCAGGCATTGTTCTCAGTGTTTCACATATTGAATCATTTAATCTTCCCAACAAGACCATGAAAGGAACACTATTAATAACCCAGTTTTATAACTGACACCAAGACACAAAGAGGTTGAGTAACTTGCCAAGGTCACACAGCTACTATGAGATAGAGGCAAGATTCAAACCCAGGCCACATAGTCCATGTCCTAAATACAAGACTACCCTAGTTTTCTGACAATGGTGGAGAGAAATAGAGGTAGGGGAAGAGGAGGAAGAGGCGGCAGAGGCCAGATCCAGTGTGGGTAAACTCTTAAAAACTGGTCTCCTGGGTGTTCAGCCTCTAACAGGCTCAGGCTGAGGTGGAGCACACCTCCACAGTGCCAGCCCCTCCCATACACCTCACTCTTCTACCAGCCTCAGAGCCCTGCCTCCCTGGGCTGTAGCACAATCAAGGCAGATACTGTCACCACTGCCCGACCTTCCTCTATCTTCCTCCTAGCCTGAAGTCCATCCTCTTCTCAAGCCCAGAGGCCAAAGGCACACACTCCTCAGCTGTACCAGGCTCATCCCAACCTGGCCTCAGTTTTTCTTCCTTCCTTTATCGTCTACAACTCCCCCGGATGTACCCTCAACTTCAGTCAAATCAGACCATTTCTCCCACATCTACGCCTCTTGTTTTTGCTGTCCTTTCTACTTAAAACCCCTTTCCCCAAATTCAGTCTCTTTTTTTTGTACTTAACACTCACTGTTTATTTGTGTGTTTTCACCTTCACCCCTTGCCAAGCAGGCCTTACTCCTCTTTCCTGGAGTCCAACCCAATTCCTGGTTCCTCTCAGGTGTTCAGTAAAAGCTCAATGGTTAAAACCTGTAGTAGATAGAATTGTAGGTGGAAGGGAGACAGACCTCAGGAACCTTTGATCTCTGCTCAAGGTGACCCCCACTTCCTCTACCAGGAGCTAACTGGAAACCAGGCAGGTTCTGGGATAGACCTTCCCTGGGTGACTCTGACCAACATTCTCCCCTCAGATTCAGAAGCTCAGAGGACCTCCCTCCCTCTCCAACAAGGCCAGGCAGCCAGCTTAGGGCCCCAGCCCAGTTCCCATCCTGCACAGTCTCTCCAGGTGCGCGTGCAGAGTGATATGGAGATAATTGGAGACCAAAACCATAAGTGGTTGGAGAGCGGGGACTGGTGGTCTGAACGCTGAGCCAGAGTTGGAGTTGGCGGGACTGGGCGGGGGGGTGGGGGGCAGAGGCGGAGTGGAGGGCAGGGCCAAGCAGGACTCTGAGACTGAGTCTGGGCGAAGCCCCCGCGCCCGCCCGGCGAGTCGGCGGCTAAATTTACCCAGGCTGACTCAGCCCTTGCCCGGAATGGGGGGTGGGGGGAGTGCGCGGGGCAGTGGGAAGAGCCAGCGGGGGTGGGGGGCAAGGAAGGGAGAGTCCGCACTGGGGGAGACAGGAGTGGGCCGGGAGTTTCCATCAAAGAAAGGAGTCTCTCCACCCCGTCCCGGCTCCACACACACCCCCCTCCGCCCACCAAGCGGGAAGGAGCGGAAGAGCCCTGTGGGTGGGACGCTGTGGGGACAGGGTAGGTGAAAGGAAGAAGAGGCCAAGGTTGGACAAAGGGAAGCTTAGATTTATTGAGCGCCTACCGTGTGCCAGGCACTGTGCAAGGCGCTTTACATACATTATCGCATTAAATCCTCACAACAACCCTGCGAGGTAGGTGTTTATATACCCCCATTTGACAGATGAGGAAAGTGAGGCTCAGGGAGGTGAAGTGATTTGGCCAAGTTCACATGGCTAGTAAATAGAGAGAGAGGAGGTGTCCAAGATGAGAGACAAAAAAAGACCTCAGAGTCTGGGTCCCAAGCTGTTTGGCGTGGATAAATACAAAGAGGGGCTCATTCAGAGGCCTGCTCCCGACCTCGCACACCTGGAGGCGGCAAGGCTGGGGATCCCGTGTTAACTAGGGATCAATCGATTAACTGGCCTATGGGAGTAGGAAGGACTCGCGGACTAGCTACAGGGGAAATCCGCGACCTGCGCGCGCCCCATAGTGGCCACAGCGAGGATCACACCCTACACCTACAGGCTTTTTGGGACCGCCTTCCACTTCCTTCTGTGGCAGTTTCTGGAAGAGGCAGAGATACAAGAAATTCTCAGGATTCTTTCAGATGAATGATACCACCTGGGTGGAAAATCGTGGCAATGATTCAAAGCATCACTAAGAAACATTGGGGAGGAGAAAAAGGAAGGTCTGAAGAGGTCCCAAGCCGATTCATTGTCTGCCTTCCCTCTCCTGCTTGGACCACCACAGGCCAGGGACAGTGACAAGGCCACCATCCTGCCCTGCCTTGGATAACCCTCATCTAAACCTGAAAGACTGGGATAGGAGCCCTTTCCCATTTACTCAGCTCTTCTGTAAACCCTGGACAGTCTCCAGAATTGAGAATGAGTGCAGGTGACAATGAAGCCACCCAGAAACCCTCAGACTCTATTCATCTATTCCTAACTCTTTCTTGGCTTGTGAAGGGAAGGATGAGATAAAAGCTTCCCCAAAGGCTCCAAAACGACATGGATGGATGGCCCTTAGAACTCCTTCATTTTACATATTAGGAGGCCTGGAGAAGGAAAGTGACTTGCCTAAGGTGCCCCAGTAAGTGAGTGCCAGAGTTAGGATTGGAACCCAGGACTTGTGACATCAAAGTGAGCCCTCTTTCTGCTTTGCTGGTTGCTTCTGGACTCCTTCCTCTTCTGCCAAGGGCTTCTCTGTCACCTGTTCACTTCAGTCCAAAGCCTCTCCATCACTTTCTCCCTCCTGCCCAGAGGCCCTTCCCTGAAGTTGCCCTCCCATGACTATACCATTCCTACCCCCCTGCCTACTCTTGGCCAGCCTTCTCTGCTCAACTCTACACCCAGGGCAGCAGCTACCCCTGCTGAAGCCCTTACCGGAGTGACCTGAAAGGAGCAGGCATTAAAGTCTACTGCTCACCTGACCTCTCCTGATCTAAAAAAAAAAAAAAAAAAAAAAAAAAAAAAAAAAAATTACAGCCCTAGCTGTTTGGCTCAGTGGATAGAGTGTCAGCCTGAGGAAGGAAGGTCCCAGGTTTGAGTCCGGTCAAGGGCACGTACCTCGGTTGCAGGCTCCTCCCTGTCCCAGGCCCTTGTCCAGCCACGTGCAGGAGGCAACCAATCAATGTGTTTCTCTTACTTAGATATTTCTCTGTCTTTCCCTCTCTCTTCCACTCTCTCTAAAAATCAATGGAAAAATATCCTAGGGTGAGGACTTAAAAACAATTACAAATCATACAAATAAGCACATGTTCCCTTCCTTTCATTTGGGCGGCTTCTTTTTGGATTATGGGAACCGATATAGGTAAGGGGTACAAGCAAGTCTGTGAGGAAGTAAGGGGACCAGTGGGCCCAAGGATGGATGGGTTGGGAAACACAAATACAACAAAGAGCCTCTTACTGCCGCTCCCTATTTCTCTGTGGGGTCCCTTTAGTGTTCCTCTCTCCAAAAAGGGCCTCCTCGGTTTGGCTGACGACATCTAGAATCTCTCGGATACTGTCGTTCCTCCGTGTGGTCTTCCCGCCTTCACGGCACCCGGTCCGCTCATTCCGCCAGGAGGCGCCGGAGGCTTCTGTGTCGCTTCCATCAGAAGAGCTGCTATGGACGCTGAGCTCCGCAGCTTCGTCCGAGTCCGAGTCAGGGGCGGTGTGGCGGCGGATGCGGGACACGGCTTCCCTCAGGGCCCCGGCGTAGGGTCCCGGGGTCCGCGCCCAGCTCCGCCCCGCTTGCCGTGGGACCCCCGCCACTTCCCCCGAGCCCTCGGCACTATTCGCGCCTCCTGAAGTCGCTGGGCCTAAGACGGAGTGCCCTAGGCTACCTGGCTGCGTGGGGGCGTCTTGCAGGTTTACTTCGTCCACCGGGAGCCCCAAGATGCGGGAGGCGCGCACCTCCAAAGAGGAATCCGCGGGCTTCCCGCCCTCAGCTTCGAACCCGCGCCCCGCGTATGGCTGTTGTGAAAGGCGACTGCTCGACAGCAGCTTTTGGCAAGGGGAAGGAAAGACCGCGGCCCCCTCCCCCTCCTCCTTGTTGGGCTTCGGTTGGCTGGGGGCATCTCCCACTATGCGTGGCACCCCAGCGGGCAAAAGCTGCACATGCTGGGTTCGAGGGGTCGGAACATACTGGGATTTTATCACCACGCACGTGGCGTCAATGACAAAAATACCTTCTCCGCGAGCAGGGCCGCTGGAACTGCGGGGCAGGGTGTGGGCGCGGCGGGTCGCCTTCCAACCCTCCAAGGGTCCCGCCCGCTCTCCATGTCCCAGGGACTCTCTGGATCCCGTGCCTCCTGGAGCCCAGGGTCTGGGGAGGGTCTGGCTATGTGGGGGCGGATGCTTTTTAAGGGAGGGAATCCAGGATTTGGGGAGCCAGCTCTGTTCTCTACATTCTTTCCCTTCCCCGGGGCCCTTGAGATGGGGCCTGGACCTGGGAGCGGGACGCGGGGGGCTGGGAGTCTCAGTGGCAGGCCCCGCAGAAGCTGTGGCCCCGCCTGGGTTCCCAGCAGTTTTGGCATGGGGGTGGCCGTCGCTACCACTGTTCAGGCCAGCAGCAGCCAGCCCCAGGCTTTTCTCTGCGGCCCCCTTGCGGGGCTCCAGCCGTGGCCTAGCTGTTCCACAGCCTGGGGACCCCCCCAAGAGACCCCGCTCCTGTCGAAGACCCCAAGCCCCTAGGACGTCCTGGTAAATCCGAGGATCCAGCCTTTTCTTTGTGTACCCTCCCTCTGTCCTGGCCGGGGTCTGAGCAGGGGCTGATGAGACGGGCGCCTGGGAGGACTCGGGGCCTCTTTTAGCCCCCAAAGTCCTGTGGGGGCCTTCATAAGAAGGTGGAGCCACATAGGGTGGCGGGCGGTCCCAGCGGCGGCGTGGGGCCGTCCCTGCAGCGGCTCTCAGCAGCAGGTGAGCCTCGTAGCTTGGGGGCCCTGGCCTTCGACCTCCCCAGGGCCCGACCCACGCCGCCCTTGGGTCGCTCTGCAGCTGAATGGATGGACGGGGCGGTCGTCCCACCGGCCCCAGGCGCTCTGGCCGTGATGGAGCTGGGAGCCTTGCAGGCTGTGCCACCTGAGGGGCGTTCCGAGGCTCCGGGCGCGGCCGACTCGGGGGGCTCCTTCGGGCCCCACCAGCCTTGCGCCTTTTCCGCTCGGTCTCCTTGGCCTCCCGCTCTTGCGATGCCGCTTTCCTTTTCTCTTGCTCCCGGGCTCGGGCCTCGGCTGGGGGCCCCGCCCGCCAGTTGGTCGCCTCCTGCAGCACCCTCGCGGCCCAGGGCCGGCGGGGAGGCGGCTCAGGGGATCCCGGGCGCGGCCCAAACCTGGGACAATGAGCAGGAACCCAGGTGAGCAGTTTGTGGGGGAAGGGAGCCGAGGTCCGGGGAGCTGGGAGCACTGCAGACCACTTTGGGCAGCCATGTGGAAGGGTGTGTGTGTGTGTGTGTGTGTGTGTGTGTACGCACGTGCATATATATGTTGGGGCTGAAGTCTAAGCGGGATTTTTCACCATCCCTCCATGCACAGTTTACTGGCGTCTGCCCCATCTCACCTCCTGCCCTTTTCACACCCATCCCTGTTTCCCCAAACAACGCAGGATAGGTCAAAGTCTAGCTCTCCGGATGGGTTGGGGGCGCGTGGGAAAGAGAAGGGGAACCAGCAGCGCTGGCTGTGCCTGGGGGAAGTCCAGACCCACCCCACCACTCTCTTCCCCTCACTTCTCCTTCACTCACGTGTGGCGCTGGGGCTCGCGGATCCAGTGGCTGGCCTGGAAGTCCATGGTCTGTCGAGGAGGGGCACGGGGACTATAATGACAGGAAATAGTCTTCACTTGGATCACCAGCAGCTTGGATTTCTGCACCCAGAGGCAGCTTCCAGACTCCTCATCCTGGAGCTCCCGGGGGCTGTTGGGCCCCTCGGAGAATAAATGACCATCCAGCATCCTGCCCCACCCCACCCCGGCCCCCCACCCTCCCACCCGCCCCCGAGAGCCCCCTCCCAGCCCAGGAAGCCGGCGCCCACTGCAGAGCGACAGGCCCAGCGACTGGGGACTATATATACCCAGGCACACGTGTGTGTGCCTGTCTGTGTGTGTGTGAGTGCATGTGACATGGCGGGGATGGCTCCGCGCTGCTACCTCCCCCATGTGCATGGCCGCCCCCTGTGGCCCGGATTTGGGATCCCCTTCCCACTTCTCATGTCCCCCAAGCCTGATGGAACCTGCAGGAGTGGGCAGGGGACTTCTTATTGCCAAGCTGACAGTGCCCCCTCCCCCAAACCCATTGCTTCAACCTTCCTGCTATTTTAACCCTTCACTCCCCTCCTAGTCAAGGTGCTTGACCACCAGGGTTCTGCCCTTGACTTCCTGCCTCAGACTTCAGGGACTTCAGTTTCTCAGACAAGGAGGTGATGGAAATGGAACTTAAGGTCTCTGCCTGCCACTCTTGCCGGTTTCCATGGGGTTGGGGTGCAGGAGGGGCTGGCCCAGGCTGGGGGGCTATTTTTAGCGGCAGTGGCATTCGGGTGCAGAGAGGAGATGAGTAACCAGCTTCCATGTGGTGGAAGGAGGATGCAGTAGCTTTCATGCAGCTTTTGTGTGGCTGGGGGGAGCTATCCTCCCCTTGCTTAAAAGGGTGACTCCCATCCCCTTAATTGTAGCCCAGGGCTGCTGGTACAGCAGGAGAAAGGAATCTGTCTTAGCCACGGAAACTGCCCCACACTCCTGTTCTAGATGTTCGTCCTTGGGCACCCATGGAGCCAGCTCCCTGCAGCGTGCTCTCTCACAATCCAGAAGCCAGAATTTTGGGGTCATACTGTTCTGTGCCCACACAACTCTGCTTAGCCTTATGGAGGACAGACTAGGGTGCTTATGCATTTATTCGCACCCTTTCCGAGGAATGGTGTGCTCCCTTGGCAAAACTAATCCCCTAGCAACTGAGGTGATAAAAGTGGCCCGTTTTCCAGCTTAGAGCCCCCCATCACCACTACCACAATGCCTAGCTCACTCAGCCCCCACCTGAAGTGGTGCTCAAGATGCTCACATTTTAGGCTCATTCTGTGCTGGGGAGTTACATTCACATGTCTCTCCCCGCCCCCCGAGCCTATACCAGGTGTCCCCCGATTCACCATGGTAATGTTAGTGGCAGCACAGCCCACGCCAACTCTTCCATGCAGAGACTTAGCAACCATGCCTGGCAACCATGGCAGCAGCTCCAGTGGAGGGGAGGGGTGTGGGGTGAGGGAAGAAAGTGTATATAGCAATGGTTCCTGAGAAAGAAGGGATCATTTGCCTCTCCTGAGAAGAATAGGTGAAAATAGGTTATAAGGCTCCAAATTTTGTTTCTTGTCTTTCCTTCTGCTCATCCTCAGACTCTGAGACTGGTTGGGTTTTAGCAGGGAATGGGAGAAGTAAGAGATCCTAATTTGTTTTCCACTAACATACCTGCAGCCCTCAGACTCTCAATTCCAGTAATTATAGGCTGTTGTTGTTCCTTGTGATTAAGCCCCTATCCCAGTGGTCAGCATACTCATTAGACAACAGAGTGGTAAACCGCGGCTCGCGAGCCGCAGTTTGCTGACCACTGGCGTACTCTTGCCAGAAGGGTTGTTTTGGGGCAGACCAACTTAATGAGAGAACCAGAGCAACAAAACACAGGCCTCTTGCTCCCTAACGTGGACTTTTTAAAAGAACCTATATATCCCCTATCCCAGTGGTCGGCAAACTCATTAGTCAACAGAGCCAAATATCAACAGTACAATGATTGAAATTTCTTTTGAGAGCCAAGTTTTTTAAACTTCTAATGCCACTTCTTCAAAATAGACTCGCCCAGGCCTTGGTATTTTGTGGAAGAGCCACACTCAAGGGGCCAAAGAGCCACATGTGGCTCGCGAGCCGCAGTTTGCCAACCACAGCCCTATCCCAACCATTGACAACCCGTTCCCCCCGCCCCCCCCCCACCTCACACCTACCAGTTGCGCTGATGGCTCTTTGCTTGAAGGTGCTTCCCACCAGAGTCCTAAGGCTTTTTAAAGTCCTTGCCTCCTCCCTAGACAAATCCTACTTCATGATGGAATGTGACACAAGGAGACATCTGTCCTTTCCTCCATGCACTCACCCCCACACATATAAACATACTCTAATTATAATAACTTGGAATGTCTCCCTCCCGTAAGTCTCGGAATGTGCTGAGAGCTGTGAAGAGGTGAATGCAGCAGGGGCTTCTTCAAAGCCAGGATGTAGCACGGAAAGCTGCCTTGATGCTTTCCCCATGTTCCATCGGGAAGCCTGGTTTGGAGGGACCAATATGGTATGGTTGGGTTCATTAGGGTTCTTGGGCAAGTGGGGGTAGGGGCAAGGTGCTACCCTGAAATCGCTTCTGGTCTTGGTATCCAAGATGGAAATGATATTATACCTGCAAAGTAGTGGTGACATGGTATCCAGAATTTGGCTCATACCCAGCAGTCTAGGTGTCCTTATACTGTGTTTTTTTTTAGTATGTTTTTATTGATTTCAGAGAGGGAGAGGGAGAATCATTGATGGGCTGCCTCCTGCAGGCCCCACACTGGGGATCACGCCTGTAACCCAGGCATATGCCCCAACTGGGAATCAAATTGTGACCTCCTGGTTCATAGGTCGATGCTCAATCACTGAACCACGCCAGCTGGACTTGACTACCGTTTTGGCCCATATGGTTTCAGCACAGGGAAAGGGTCAGATGGGGTGACCATAGTTCTGCTGCTCCCCCACTGCATACTCTACAGCTCATTCTCACTTTGGAAGACTCATAAGGAATTTCAGGTTCAAAGACAGTGCCAGTTTAGCAAAATCCAAATAGAGTCCAACCTTTTGATGGTGGCATGCCTCTGTCTACTCTCTGGAGACCTAACTCCGTTATGTGATTTTCCTGGGATATCAGCTATGGTCCAGGCAGAAGGGAACGTGGGGGTGATAAGGATTGTAGGGAATAGGGTGAGAACAGTTTTAATAGAGATTTAGAAAGGTAGTAAGTCTAATATACTGATAAAGAGCACGAGCTCTCGTGCCAGATTGGGTTTACATGCTAGCTCTATCCTTTTTACTAGCTGTGTTGCCTTGGGCTAGTGAGCCTCTCTGTGCCTTTGTTTCTTTTAAATCTATAAAACTGGTGTAATAGCTACTATTGTTCTGAGGAGTAAATGAATTAGTATATGTAAAGCACTGCGACTGATGGACAGTTTTCTATAAAGTGTGCTATTGTTACTGAGTTGAAGAAGCCATATGAAGTAGAAAGGTTGGAGCAGTAGTGACTGTCAACTACAAAAAGCAAACACTGCAATATCATGAAGAGGTTCCTGTCATTTTAATTAGGTCTACCATGAAAAGCAATAACCTTAGCTAACCACTTTGCAGTCCTCCTCCACCCAACCCACTTCTCTTCATATGAATATAGCACAGGAACCCAAAGGCCTTCCTCCCCATGATCCTCCCCACTCCCATTATAGGAAGAAATGTTACTAAATGGACTCAGCCTCCTCCATACAGCATGAAACAGGATGAATAAAAATATTTTTATGAAGAGCTGTGCTATGATAGAGGGAGTCAGGGGCAGAGATAGAGGCAAAGACTGGATCTCTTAGAGATCAGAATTTGTCCAAGCGGCACAGAGCCCATAGTTCACCCAGAATGGGGGCATATCTAAGAGGACAGGGGCTGGGATGGGCTAGGCTGAAAGTTTTCCTCATGTGTGAGGATAGGACAGCTAAAAATCCATCCATTCCCCATTATCTTCCCTGGCTCTCAGGTAGAAGGGCAGAGGTCTCCTGGGCAGGGAACAGTCACGATTCTCTCAAGGTTTCATCTGTGGTTCCAAGCTTTGTGCAGGCAGTGAGTGGGCATAACCCTTGGTGCCACTTGACCCCTTCCCCAAGCTCAGGGCTTTTCTCCGCCTGTGAGTACCAGGGCCTGCAGGATGTCTGACAGTGAGACAATTCCCTTGACCACATCATTCTCATCCACCACTACAAGTCGGTGAACCTGCAGAGAGCAACAAGGGAGAAAGGGATATTTAGTGCCAGCTTCAGGGTGAGGCCTTCAAGCTCTATCCTCCTCGCCAAACCCCAGCTCCTTTGGGTCACTGGTCCCCCTACCTCTGCTTCCACCAGCCTGTTGATGATGGTCTCCAGAGTTTCATGCAGGTAGCACTTAAGGACGCCCTCAAAGTAATGTGATCGATGTTGGAGGGCTTTGGTCACAGACACATCTAGGTTGTTGTAGGTCTTTTCTGCTGCCAGATTCTGGGGAGAGAGGGGAAGGTGCTTGCAGAGAAGCAAGGGAGCCAGCCCCCAAACCCTGAGTCCACCCAACCCCAAAGGGATTTAGGGCAGTTGTCAGCCATGCCCACAAGCCACACCCAGCTCATTCAATTATTTTTCAAATAAAATTTGGAAGCTTCTTAAAACCCTTAGATTCCAGAAGAGACTCTCTTCTTTTCCCTCTCCACATTCAACATGCCACCCCTTTCCCTACCTCCCAGCCCCTCCACAATCACTCACGATAACATCAAACTTGGAGTAGATGTCCACCACACGCCCTAGAGGGACAGAGGCAGCTCAGCAAGGAGGATCTGACATCCAAGACTCCCCCTGGCCGTAGGTAGAATCACTGTCCTGGCTGAGCTAAGGGGGAAGCAGATTTTCCCAGAGCCACCCTGACTTCCCTGGAGCCCTCCCTCTCCTGTTCACTCTCTCACCTTTTTCATCCACCACAGGCAGGGCGGAGACTCGGTGCTGTACGAAAATGCCCAGAGCCACGTAGACGGGGGTGGTGGTGCGGACCATAGCAATATTGGCATAGGTGCCAATCTGTAGCTCTTCCAGAGACTTAGACATGAACTCTGGCTTGGGGAACTCTGTGATCTGAGGAAGGAACCACCACCTTGATTTTATTTTCTTTTTTTAAATATATATTTTATTGATTTTTTAGAGAGAGGAAGGGAGAGGGATAGAGAGTTAGAAACATTGATGAGAGAGAAACATCGATCAGCTGCCTCTTGCACACACCCCACTGGGGATGTGCCCGCAACCGAGGTACATACCCTTGACTGGAATCGAACCTGGGACCCTTCAGTCCACAGGCCGACGCTCTATCCGCTGAGCCAAACCGATTAGGGTCCATCACCTTGATTTTCAAAGCTCCCCATATCACCCTTGGATACCTTTCCAACCGAGTATATAAAAAGTAAAAACTGGGCTGAGGAGCACTTACAAATAATTTGAGGAACTTGAGGATGCGCTTATGGGTGAGGATGTACAATGTGTTGCCTGATTCTGGGTCAATAACTGGCAGCCTATGAATCTTGTTCCGGATTAATGAAGAAACAGCATCAAACAAGCTGTGGGAAGGTGGGGACAATGATAAGTTCCACAGTGCTGGGCCTGAGGCTGGGCCTATCTCTGCCCGTGATTCCCTCCACCATAGCTCAGCTCCTTAAGAGTGTTTATAAATGGAAAACTGATGGTTGGGAGAAAGAAGGGGAGCAGTGTGTGCATGCATGTGTTTGGGAGAAGTGTCTTTTCTTTCTTCTGCCCCTGAATCTTTGGGTATCTAGTGCTTTAGCTATGCTGATGGCAAGGCTCTTCCTCTTCTGTACAAATGGGTGGCTGGAACTCACCTGGCATTAGGAGAAATGCAGACAAGTGGTTTAAAGGAGTCCTGTAGGTATACCTCTGAAAGGAAAAAAGAGGTTCACAAAATACCACCATGGAAAATCATTTCCCAGGAAAATGTCCATCCCTTTATCCTCGCACCCCCTACCCCCTCGCCAATTCTCTACATACCTCTCCAAGTTTCTATCTTGTGTTCTTCCAGCTCATAGATTTGCACCTGGAAGCAAAAGCAACAGAACTTGAGACTTGACCTCCCTGCTTCATAAAGCACTTGTGGTTTGCTTGGAAGGAAATGAGAATGAGGGGCTTAGGCAGGTAAAGTGGTTTTGGTCATTAGGCTACGGTCCTTACCAAGGCTGATTTGTAGTAGCGGTGCAGAATATTGATGAAATCAGTGATGGTCAGCATGCCTAGAGGCCAAGACAAGAGCTCTCAGCATTGCTCAAAACTTTTCTCTGTGCCCAGCATAAGATGCTAATGATACTGTGTTCCCAAAACATTGCTTACCCACAAAACTTTGCTTCTTACTATCCCACAAAGGGGCAGCTCGTACACCATTAGTCACCAAAGCAAAAAAAGCTTTTTTCACCTATAGCCAAAAGAGTTATATTCACAAAGGGAAATTCACGGGTGGGACATTAAAGGAACAGGGGTTGGGTATAGTGGGGAAAACATGAGACTAACCCTATAGAAGGACAAGGATATTATCCTTGGGGTGAGATAGGATGAGGGGTATTAAACCAGAGGTTCCAAAGAGGAGAAGGAAAAAGTATTTTACCCACCTGCAGGGAAGTGTCAAACACAACCAATTTGGAGCTTGTGGGAATCAGGTCATAGCAGCGATGAGACTTCATGAAGGAAGTATACACACTATTGTTGGATTCTGGGGTCTCTGCATAGGGTGGGATAGTTAGTAGCTTCCTTCCAAGTAAAACACATAATCAAAAAGGCAGAAAATACAACAGTGTTGTTGTTGCTCAAATATTTAGAGCAGATTTTTTATAAGGCACACTATTTTATCTGATTTGTTCCTACTATTCCATTAGGAGTAAACCCTCTTAGAAACCATTTCATTCAACTTCCATTTCCAGGTAAGACTGTATCTGTTGGTTCCTTGGCTGACTAAAACAGAAAGTCTATATTTTTCATTAAACTGTTCTAGTCAAAAAGTTTTTTTTCTTATCTTTAACTCAAGTTTTCCCTTTCATATATTTAGCACATTTAAATTATCTTTTCTCAATTAAGATGTAATTAAGCTTCTTAAAATTCAAGTAAGCATCTTCCTTTTTTAAATTTTTTTTAAGTAAGCTTTAGATGAGAACATCATGGTCCAAGTTGGGCCATTTCGGATTAACATGAAGTTGGATCCCAGTGCTCAATCAACCTGGACTAAAACACCCTGAGTGTCCATATTGGGATAACCCTGTGAATGAAAAATCATCCCACCTATTCCAGTCAAATGAAAGACTCTGGCTGTGTTTACCTTTCCAATCTTTTGATTTTAATTGCTTGATCTAACTAGAGAAACAAGCCCCAAAATAATAGCCCAAATATGCTCCCTACTATACTATGTATACTTAAAAATACTACATTATTTATTTATTTATTTATTTATTTATTTAAATAAATCTTTATTCAGATTATTACAATTGTTTCTCCTTTTTCCCCCCATAGCTCCCCTCCACCCGGTTCCCACCCCACCTTCTGCCCTTACCTCCCCCACACTGGCCTCATCCATAGGTGTATGATTTTTGTCCAGTCTCTCCCCACACCCCCCACACCCCTTTCCCCTTGAGAATTATCAGTCCACTCCCTTTCTATGCCCCTGATTCTATTATATTCACCAGATTATTCTGTTCCTCAGGTTTTTAATTCACTTGATTTTTAGGTTCACTTGTTGATAGATATGTATTTGTTGTTCATAATTTTTATCTTTACTTTTTTCTTCTTCCTCTTCTGTAAGAATACCTTTCAGCATTTCATATAATACTGGTTTGGTGGTGATGAACTCCGTTAGCTTTTTCTGATCTGTGAAGCTCTTTATCTGCCCTTCAATTCTGAATGATAGCTTTGCTGGGTAGAGTAATCTTGGTTGTAGGTTCTTGCTATTAATCACATTGAAAATTTCTTGCCACTCCTGTCTGGCCTGCATAGTTTCTGTTGAGAAATCAGCTGACAGTCGTATGGGTACTCCCTTGTAGGTAATTAACTGTTTTTCTCTTGCTGCTTTTAATATTCTCTCTTTGTCTTTTGTTCTTGGCATTTTAATTATGATGTGTCTTGGTGTGGTCCTCTTTGGATTCCTTTTGTTTGGGGTTCTGTGCGCTTCCTGGACTTGTAAGTCTATTTCTTTCACCAGGTGGGGGAAGTTTTCAGTCATTATTTCTTCAAATAGGTTTTCAGTATCTTGCTCTCTCTCTTCTTCTGGCACCCCCATAATTCTGATGTTGGTACGCTTGAAGTTGTCCCAGAGTCTTCTTACACTATCTTCAACTTTTTGGATTTTTTTTCTTTTTGCTTTTTCGGTTGAGTGTTTTTTGCTTCTTTGTATTTCAATTCTTTGACTTGATTCTTGTGTTCCTCTAGTCTGTTGTTGGGTCTCTGTATAATATTTTTTATTTCAGTCAGTGTATGTTTAATTTCTAGTTGGTCCTTTTTCATATCTTCGAGGGTCTCGTTATATTTATCGGCCTTTTCTAGGATATTCTTGAAAAGCCTTATAACCGTGGTTTTGAATTCTATATCCAGTCGTTTGTTTTCCTCCATTTCTTTCGTTTGTGATCTGTTTCTTTGACGCCGCATTTTCACTGCTTCCGCGTTAGTAGGGTAGATTTGTGTGCTAGGTTTCCTATATGGCCCAGTGGGTCGGCCTCCCCAGTTAACCTGAGGTGGACACTCTTGGTGCACCCCTTTGTGGACTGTGTGTACAGCCTTGTTGTAATTAAGTCTTGATTGTTGTTGGTATCACTGGGAGGAATTGACCTCCAGGCCAGTTGGCTGTAAGGATCAGCTGCGTCTATGCTGGGAGAAGTTCGGTGCTGGAGACAGCCTTATAGGATTAGACTTGCCAAATTGCAATACCCTCTGTGCTCAGCTTGGATGGGGTGGAGTCTCAGGGCGGAGCAGACAGTCTTGGCTTCCCATCAGCCTTGCCCTTGGGCGCACGCACGCGCCTTCAGACCTCTGCTTTCCCCGGCTCCCGAGTCTCCGCCCGAGAGTCCAGATTCCCCCCACAAGAGCGTGGGTCCCCAGGGGCTCGCCTGGAAGTGGGGTTCAGTGCAGTCAGAACTGGGGCTCAGTGCAGTCAGGAGCTTCTGACTCCCTTCCGCTAGGGAAAGCCTGTGGCAACCTCCGCAGCCTTTGTGCACACTGGCACGCGCGCGCCTTCAGACCTCTGCCTTCCCCAGCTCCCGAGTCTCCGCCCAAGAGTCCAGATTCCCCCCGTAAGAGCGTGGGTCCCCAGGGGCTCGCCTGGAACTGGGGTTCAGTGCAGTCAGAACTGGGGTTCATTGCGGTTGGAGGCTTCCTTCCCCCTTCTGCCAGAGAAAGTCAGCCAGGCTCTCAGCCGCCCTTCTTCTCTACGCACACAAAGACCCTTTGCCGTACCTCCAATTCTCTGTGAGCTTTTCTCTTTTCTTCTAGTTGTAGAATTTTCACTCAGCCAGCTTTCCTGTGGTTCTGGATGGTGTCCGTTCTGTCTTTTAGTTGTAGTTTTGAAATTGTTGTGCGAGGCAGCAGTTTAGATGCTTACCTATGCCGCCATCTTGGTTTTTTTACTACATTATTTATTTAATCCTTTCAATAAATCTTTAAGGCAAATATTGTCCTCATTTTTCAGGTGAGAAAGGTGGAAACAGTTCACACCATTAGTAAGTGAAGTGACAAGACTCAAACAGATTTACCTGATTCCAAAGTTCATGTACTTAATCCTATGCCAGTTGTTTCTCTTTAACTTCTATTTTTTACCAAAGTTATTCAGGTACTCAGTTTAAAGAGTCAAATTGTTCTACAAATTTTGTCAAGAAAAATTGCCATCCCTGGCACCCACTTCCCTATAATAACCCTTACGCAGAGATGAGACCTCTTTTAGCTGATTATTTTGGTACTTAAAAAGATATAGTTTTTATTGATTTCAGAGAGGAAGGGAGAGGGGGAGATAGAAACATCAATGATGAGAATCATTGATCTGCTGCTTCTTGCACGCCCCAAACTGGGGATCAAGCCCACAACCCGGGCATGTGCCCTTGATGGGAATCAAGCCCCTGCCTGGGACCCAAAGTCCACAGGCCGATGCTCTATCCACTGACCAAAACCAGCTAGGGCATTTTGGTACTTTTTTGCTCCTTTTTTATTTTTTCACTTTTGGGAATTATCCATTATCATCCAAAAAATATGAGTTTTTTGTTCTATTTTCTAACAGGACCCCATTACAGACATGCACCATCCATTCCCCCCATTCTTCCAAAAGTTAAAATATAATGTTGGTTACATCAATATTTAAATAATTTTGACTGAATATCCATTATTCAGAGCTAAGACAAATAGTCAACTCTTTCTTTCACAACTTTATTTTCCCTGGAGTTAATAATTGTTTCTTCATTTGCTTAATTTTCTATGTATAGTATTTATAACTAATCCAATCCCCAAACTTCACAAGTTCTTTAAATATCCTTTTAAGAAATTCAGAAGCACAGCCTATCAATTTAAACTACACAAAGAAGTCTCTCTGGAGCTTTGTGACTGGCTCAAATCTGGACTGGTTTGCCTGGTATGCACTGCTGTCACCCTGAAATCTTCTCTCATTACCATCAAGGGGACCCCTTTCACGACTCTCCTGTATTGGCATTCCTTGTGTCCTGTTTCCCATGTCTTCAACTTTTTGACTACTCCCTTGTTTTGGTGGAACACATCTTTCAGTAGCTTCTTGAGAAAGGGTGCATGGGAGGTAAATTTTTTGAGACCTTGCAGCCTGCAGATATCTTTTACACTCTCTTTGATTTAGAATTTGGATGGATACAGAATTCAAGGTTAGAATTTATTTTCCTGCAGGATGTTGAAGACATTGCTCCATTGCCTTCTAGCTTCTGGTATGTTCAGAGTCTGAAGCAATTCTGACTCTTTGTATGTGACTTGTTTTTACCGCTCTGGAAACTCAGGATCTTCTCTTTGTTTTCAGCATTTTGAAATCTCATAACAATTGTGCTTTGGGTGGGTCAATTTCATCCACTATGCTGAATATTTAATGAGTCCTACCAGTACGAAAACTAATGTCCTTCAGTTTCAGGAAAAGTTCTTGAATTATTTCCTTGATCATTTTCTTTGCTCTGTGTTGTCATTTTTCTCTTTCTGTAACTCCTATTATTTAGATATTAGAATTCCTAGACTGACCCTTGAAGGTTTTATTTTTTGTTTTTTTGGGGGGTGAGTTTTTATTGTTGTTTTTAAAATATCGTTTTTCTCCTGTTTTCTACTTAGCTTTTTAAAAACGTTTTATTTTTATTTTTTAGAGAGAGAGGAAGGGAGAGAGATAGAAACATCAATGAGAAAGAAACAGCATTGATTGGTTGCCTCCTGCATGCCCCATACTGGGGGTCTAGCCTGGGCACGTGCCCTGACCAGGAATCGAACTATGACCTCCTGGTTCATAGGTCGAAGCTCAACCACTGAGCCACGCCAGCCGGGCTTTACTTCTTTCATTTTTAATTCTACTTCTGGTAGATTTCCTCAACTTGATTTTGAAACCTCATGCTTATTTAAAAATTTTTGCTATCCTATATATTGTTTTTCTTCTTCTTTTTAAAAAATGTATTTTTATTGATTTCAAAGAGGAAGGGAGAGGGAGAGAGATAGAAACATCAATGATAACCCCTAACTGGTTTGGCTCAGTGGATAGAGCGTCAGCCTGCAGACTGAAGGGTCCCAGGTTCGATGCCCGTCAAGAGCATGTACATTGGTTGTGGGCACATCCCCAGTAGGGGATGTGCAGGAGGCAGCTCATTGATGTTTCTCTCTCATCGATGTTTCTAACTCTCTATCCCTCTCCCTTCCTCTCTGTAAAAAAATCAATAAAATAAAAAACAAACTAACAAAAAAAAAAACATCAATGCCGAAACCGGTTTGGCTCAGTGGATAGAGCATTGGCCTGCAGACTGAAGGGTCCCGGGTTCGATTCCGGTCAAGGGCATGTACCTTGGTTGCGGGCACATCCCCAGTAGGGGGTGTGCAGGAGGCAGCTGATCGATGTTTCTCTCTCATCGATGTTTCTAGCTCTCTATCCCTCTCCCTTCCTCTCTGTAAAATATCAATAAATATTTAAAAAAATAAATAAATATAAAAAAGTTATTTATAGACATTTAAAAAAAAAAAATCAATGATGAGAATCATTGATTGGCTACCTCCTGCATGCCCCACAATGGGGATTAAGCCCACAACCCAGGCATGTGCCCTGACCTAGAATCAAACCATGACCTTCTGGCTCATAGGTCAACGCTCAACCACTGAGCTCCTCAACCACTGAGCCACGCCCACTGGGCTACTACTATATTTTTAATGCCCAAGAGGTCCTTTTTGTTTTCTAAAAGTTTTAGAAAAGGAGTGTATCCTGGTACTTGTTTCATGGTGCTAATATATTCTTTATCTGAGTTTATATTGTTAATTTGAAGTTTTCTTCTTTATGCATTGACTTTTCCCCTCCATTGCTTTTTCTTTGTTCCTTTTCATGGGAGAGGCAGTTTGGATCACCTTTTTTATAAACGTTAGAGGCTTTCTTTAGATCTCTGGTAATCTTTGGTTTAAAGGAGAATTCAAATCATATTTTAAGAGTGGAGTCTTTAAAGCTGATTGGAAGCCCTAAGTGTGTAAATGAGCCTTGCTGACTGTGAGCCATTTAGGTAGGGAACACTCAACACTTATATTTGTAGGGCTTTCCCTTAAGGGGATTCTGGAGAGGATTATTTATTCAACTAGTGGCCCGATTTGTGCAAGAATGGGCCTTCATTCCCCTGGCTGCCTGCACCGCCTCCACTCTAGCCAGAGCCGCCTTTCTCCTTTCCCACACTGCCCAGAGGCCTGGAGCGGCTGGGGTGGTGCTGACCGCCTGCGTCGTCGCCATGGCGATGACACAAGTGTCCCGCACCCAGCTGCTCAGCGCCTGCAAATTAACCCGCCATCTTTGTTGGGTTAATTTGCATACTCACTCCTGATTGGCTGGTGGGCATCACGAAGGTACAGTCAATTAGCATGTTACTCTTTTATTAGGTAAATGCTGTGCTTGGAAGGTGAAGTCTTTCCTGTCAACATTCTAAAAACTGGAAGGGGGAAAAGGCCCGGGATTTTGGCATTAAGTATAGTTCACTTCTCCTGTTAGTGAAGTACCTCAGTCCTCAGTTGGACCCAAACCTCTCTCTCCAGACCTCCAGTCTTTGCCAAAGTTGGAAAGGGGAGTTGTCCAACTGCACTCAATGAAGGAGGGAGTCTTGGGATCTGACTGCTTCTCAGACCTTCAGTGCTTCTTGGCTTTCCCCACTGCTAGTTTACACTGAGTGGCCAGATTATTATGATCTCTGAACGCATTAATAATCTGGCCACTCAGTGTGTGTGTATATGTGTGTGTGTGTGTGTGTGTTTGTGTGTGTGTGTGTATACACACACACATATATATTAGAGGCCTGGTGCATGAATTCGTGCATGGGTGGGGGCCGGCCAGCCTGGCCAGGGGGAGGGGACATGGGCAGTTGGCTGGCTTACCTGCTGGTCGAATGCCTGGTTGAGGGGACAATTTGCATATTAGCCTTTTATTATATAGGATATACACTGAGTGGCCAGATTATTATGCATTCAGAAATCATAATAATCTGGCCACTTAGTGTATAATTCAGCTTTCTCAGGTCTGCTAAGTCATTTGCCACTCATCTGTCTGCTTTCCAGCTTTCAAATTCATTGCTATGGCCTCCTCTCTTGTTCTTCCTATTTTAGTGTATTTATACCTTTAAAAAAAAGTCTTTATGTTTATTTTAGCGGCTTTTTGTGAAGGAATGAAAAGTAGATGTATGCATTCAATCCACCATTTTTAACTAGAAGCTCACCACCATTGGTTTTCAAATTTGAAAACTCACAGACTCCCAAAAAACATGTCTTTTGACATCAGTTTAAGACACATTATGCTAATA
The DNA here is from genome assembly GCF_963455305.1 of Plecotus auritus. Lineage (NCBI taxonomy): Eukaryota > Metazoa > Chordata > Mammalia > Chiroptera > Vespertilionidae > Plecotus > Plecotus auritus. The sequence continues at coordinate 177,510,106 of NC_137772.1, read as the reverse complement.
GTTAAATACTATCATTTTCAATCCACAGTAGGGGCAGCTAATCGCTGTTTCTCTCTCTAAAATAAATTTTAAAAATCTGGAGATTTACATACAAATCCAAATTCTTAGTTTCTTTTCAAAATCAGAAGATCTGACAAAAGTAGGTCTTGAATTCTGAATAGTAACAATTGATCAGACCTGGATAGTTACTGCCTCCTTTTAGATGTGGCAAGATCTACAGGTTGTTGTAGTCACATGCACCCATCACTGCTTGGTCTATGTAGACAATTTTTGGCCCCTGCCTTGATGTTGATACAAATGTGCTCAGAAACATAAAATAGACACTTGATACCACGTGGCAGTACTCAATTATCAAGAGCCATCCAGATAATTCAAAATATCACTATATGATTATCTTTTTTGGGATACTAACAAAATGAAAATGGAATATTAAAAAATTCTTGTGAAGAACTCTTAAAACCTTAATAATATGTCCTAGGATCTTAGCCCCTATTTCAATCCTCTGAGAAAGTGTGTACTCCTAATGCCATAAATGTGTCCTTAGAAGACTTAAGAGTATTCCTGGCCAAAATCCTTTACCAGAGGTGCCTGTGAGTTCTGCCTATTTCTAGATTACCTAGAATTGGGCCATTCCATTCTAAACAGGTATAGTGCTGGAATTGCTTGGACTTTAGGGTTTAGTACATCTATTCTAGATTAGTTCTAAGGGCTTTCAAGGCCTTTCTATAATTTCTTGTGTACACTCAGTGACTTTACTGAGCTTGCTGGATGATAAAAACTTCTAGTGGCATTATTTCTGTGCTACTCAGAAAATACCAGAAACTTCTAAAACCTACTTAGCCAGCCTACAAATTGCCTGTGGAAGTTTCCCTGTACCTCAAAAGTTTCTCTCAGGTGGTTTGATATTAATCATCCCTATTCTACCCAAGATTTATTCCTTGGTGATCCTGCCAAATTACTGTTCCTGGTTTATATGGTTTGGTACATTATCTGGTCAGCTTTCATTTCCCAAGGGGGACCTTGGGAGAGGTTCAAAAGTATTGCTAAAGTTGGCGTTGGGCTATTGCTTTCATACCCAGTTTCCTTTCTTTAGTACACTTACCTTGAGGATACTCATTTTCCAGAGCTGGGGAGTTATCTGAAGAAATGACCTGGAGAGAAAAGAGAAACAAAGATTCAGGCTATCCTGGGCTCCATCCATTTTAGCTTAGCATTAGGAGAAGGGCTGGTAAACTGACAACTTCCTTTAAAGTGCTCTATTATCTCATTTAATCTTCATAAACCTGAGGTAAATACTATTGTTAGCCTTATTTTCACAGATTAGGAAACTGAGGTTTAAGAAATATTAAGCAACCTGCCCAAGGTCATATGGCTGGTAAGGGTGGAGTAGTGATGTGAACACAGATCTGTGCGTTTCCAAAGCTCATGTCCTTACGTACTATACTACCCAGTGAAACAGTAGGTCTTAAAGCTGAGACTAAAAAAAATCTGAGCTTAGGGCTGGTCCCACAAGATTCTCACAGGTCTACTTTATAAAAACACAGAAGCCCGAGAAAACACTGCTTTCCCAAACACTCACTAAGCATAACTGTAGGCACCAGAATCAGGCATACACCTTACCATTGACAGGGCCAATCTGGGGAGCATCCCAGCAGCTGACTGTCAAAAGTTAGAATGACTGAGGGGTGGATGAACAGCATAAATGTTCTGAATGAGGAACCTCAGTTCTCTCAGCACCCTTGAGAAACCCAGAGGATGCTGGTTTTCCAAGTCTCCTTGCCCACGACAGTCTATGAGAGAGTGCTTTGAATACAGAGAAACCTTTAGAATCATCTCTATGCTCCCTCAAGTGGAAACATTTGGAAATTTCATTGTTATCTAGGAACCCAGGAGGGGTCATAATTTTCATCCACTGGAATCAACAGTTTGGCTCTATTTGCTGTGGGTAATATCCCCAAACTAACTTAAAGTCATACTTCACCTACATAGCTGCCGTAGTAATATGAAGTTAAAGGCCTTGGATTGAACATGGGAAGCTGACTGGTAAGCAGGGTCAAGTTGGCAGGATAGCCTTAAATATCCTTGCCCCAATGGGCTAGGGTGAGGGTAATGGGAAAGGGGGATAATCTCCTTCTCTGGGCTGCATAAGACCATCAACTTGGCTTGGCATTTTGGCAAGGCTATCAGAATAGCAGCCTCATCACTTTTAAGTGGGAGAAAGGGCTGGCTGTTTAGTGCTAAAGATACACACACGGGCTCTGGCCGGGTAGCTCAATTGGTTAGACTCTAACTGTTAAAGCGTCATCCCAATACACCAAGATGGTGAATTCACTCCCCAGTCAGGACATATGCAAGAATTAACCAATGAAAGCATAAATAAGTGGAACAACAAATCGATGTTTCTCTCTCTTTCCCTTGCTCCCTTCCTCTCTCTAAAATCAATTTAAGAAAAAGATATACACATTATATAATAGTCTCACAAAAATCTATATACAAAGACACAGAAACAGCTACTTGTAGAAATTATTATAGCCACCATATAATATTTACATACCAAACTGTGCTATAGTTATTTTGTTCATTATCCAAACAGATTATAAATTCCTGGAATCCTGGAACTATTTTATACTTATTTATATCCCCCATACCATCTAACATGGGGTTCTGCATATTGTTTTTATTTTTTAACTTTCAAATTGATAATGATGCACGCTAATATTAACAAAGACCTAAGACTAAGTTACAGAGAGAAAAAAGAGACATCCAGCAAAATAGAGACACGGATAACTACAGAAGAGAGTCAGACACAACTGAATATGACGTTATCTTCCTCTCTCTCCACACAGGAATGGGGTAATTATGTCCATTACTCTCAACTTTTTTTTTTAATAAATATATTTTTGTTGATTTCAGAGAGGAAGGAAGGAGAGGTAGAAACATCAATGATGAGAGAGAATCATTGATTGGCTGCCTTCTACACGCCCCATACTGGGGATCCAGCCTGAAACCCAGGCACGTGCCCTTGACCAGAATCGAACCCAGGACCCTTTAGTCTGCAGGCTGACGCTCTATCCACTGATCCAAAACAGCTAGGGCTCCCCTCAACTTTGGTAACATGGGGAGCCTGGTCAGCGTGGCTCAGTACTTGAGCGTTGACCTATGAACCAGGAGATCATGGTTCGATTCTGGGTTAGGGCATGTGTATATGCCTGGATTGTGGGCTCGATCCCCATTGTGGGGTGTGCAGGAGGCAGCCGATTAATGCTTCTCTCTCATCATTGATGTTTCTATCTCTCTTTCCCTCTCCCTTCCTCTCTGAAATCCATAGAAATATATTTAAAAAAATAACATAGGGGACCTGAGAAAGTACCACTGTACTACGTAAGTACAAAATACTAGTAGAGAGGCATAGGTTAGATCTGACACACAGACTCACAATTTCAGACTCCTGATCCACATTTCCAATTGTTTGCTAGACAACCACAGATGTCACAGACTCTTCAAATGTTTCAATGCAAAACAGAACAGCATCTGTCCCTCCAATCCTATTATCTTTACTGTGATTCCCATATTTGTTTTTGGCACTGCTCTCCTCCTAGGTGCTTAAGAACTGTAATCTTGATTCCTCTAAGAATGAGCTGTGCCAAAATGTCTGCTTAGAATCACAAGAGCAGGGCATGACCTAAACCTATCCTTAACATCTATCAGCTAAACTGATGTTTCTATCTCTTTCCCTCTCCATTCCTCTCTGAAATCAATAAAAATATATTTAAAAAAATAAGTGATGAGAATCACTGATTAGTTGCCTCCTGCACACCTCACATTGGGGATTGAACCCACATCCCAGCCATGTGCCCTAACTGGGAATTGAACAGTAACCTCCTGGTTCATAGGTCGATGCTCAACCACTGAGCCACACAGGTCAGGTTATCTCTTCTTTAATTCTTCTTTCATGCTGTCACCACGTTCTTTTGCCAGCCAAGCATCTCAGTTTTGGGAGGGACTTTCATCTCTAGCAACTCACTACTTTCTAAAGATCCATCCATTTACAGAACGCTGTTAAGAACATCTTGCCCTAGCCGGTTTGGCTCAGTGGATAGAGCACTGGCCTGTGGACTGAAGGGTCCTGGGTTCGATTCCGATCAAGGGCATATGCCCGGGTTACGGGCTCAATCTGGGGACATGCAGGAGGCAGCCAATCAATGATTCTCTCTCATCATTGGTGTTTCTCTCTCTCCCCTCCCCTCCTCTCTGAAATCAATAAAAAAAAAAAAAATAAAATAAAAAAATATATATATATAAAAGAACATTCTTTAATCACACTCACTGCCTTGCTCATAAATCTTCATGGGTTCCCTTATTACAAAACAAAGATTAAATTTAGCAAGGTATGCAATACCTTCAACCCGACCTCAGCCTATTTCCGCCTTACTGTGACCCAAATCCCAAACTCCAGCAACATTAAGCCACTGGCTCTTCAATTAAATCTCTACATACCCAGATTTCTATGCCCTTGCTCACACTGTTCTCTCAGCCTGCAATGCCCTCTCTCAGGTTCACAGTAATTTCTCCCTCCCCTATGCTTCCACAGTCCTTTGTTTGCCTCCTGAAAACAGCATTTATTATAGTCTACCTTAAATAACAGCTGTCACTGGCTTGCCCTCAGCCCCACTCCAGTTAGGCTGAGCATCTTCAATAACAAGGGTTTTTTTCTTCTTTTTAAAGTAATTTCTATCCCAAGAACCTAATCCAGTACAGAAAGTGCGAGGGTTAAATTATAAAATCTATATAAAAATACTTTGTGCCCTGCCACGGTCGCTCAGTGGTTGAGCACTGACCTGTGTGAAATAGGTCACGGTTTGATTCTCCATTAGAGCATATGCCGACTTGCGGGCTTGATCCCCAGTGTGGGGCATGCAGGAGGCAGCGATTCTCTCTCATCGTTGATGTTTTTTTCTCTCTCCCTTCCTCTCTGAAATATATATATATTGCTCCCCTAGGCAAGAGAGTCAATTCAATATATATATTGAATTGCCTAGGAGAGCAACTGCATATCACTGTACCACTTTGGTTTGTTTTCTTCTTTATAACCTGAAGGACATGACCTCTCTGCAGGTAGAGAAGGTATACGGTAAAATAATTACTCTGGGCAGATAACTGACCCAAAGAACAGTGAACCTGCAGCCTATACACAACTACAGTAGCAGATGATAAAAACCAAGATAGGAAGAATTATCTGCCTGACAGGTTACATGATTAAAAACTCCGGAGAGGGAAGTTAATGGGAAGGGTTCCAGAGTGCTAGAAAAGGCTCCTGATAGTGAGGGGGGGGGGGTCCCTGTAGCAGGCAGTCTGCAGCATCCCCGGAAGGATGACGGACCTGCCACAATTGGTCAATGCCTGCTCGCCAAGAATGAAATGCCAACATGCCTGCTTGGAATCGCAGAGCTGGGCATGACCTAAAACTTGTCCAGGGACACGGCGGCCTCTACCACTGAACAATCCCTCCTTTAGAGAAACCCCACTTTTCAGTCTTATTAAGGGAATGTGAGCTCGTTGGACACCTTGAGGCAATATAAGTCTTTCAGATGTCCCTCCTGCCAGGCATTGCAGGGATCACACCTAGACAACCAGGGCCAGGTGATGCCTGCAAGCGGGCGAACACCCCCCCCTCCGCCCCGCCTCTCACAGGAAAGCCGAATCACAACCTCTGAGGGGCCTGAGGTGCTAAGACGAAAGAAGTCCTGAAATCGCCAGGGTGTGCGCGGAATTTAAGGAGGGAGCTAGGTGTCACTGCCCACTAGGGCAGGCACAGCGCGGCCCAGTCCCCGGAGATGCGCCCGGCGAAGGAGCGGAGGGGCAGGGTCACGGACAGGACAGACACCCGGCTTTTCGTTTACTGGGCACCAGCGCCCGCCCCCCCAGTCCCCTTTCCGCGCTCCTCACCGTCTCCATTGCAGGAGGCGCCCGCTGGCTGCGTTCACTTTAGAAGCTCGCTGGGGAAGGGGGGAGGCCCCGCCCCACGTCCGGTACCGTGACGCCACTTCCGCTTGCGTCAGAGCAAACGCCAGCAAGGGCGGAAGGCGCGGAGCTCACTTTTCCGGCGCGGTCAGGCCTGGTAAGCGCCCTCCCCTGGGTCCTCTCGGACCTCACGGATCGGACTGACGGCGAGGGTGACAGGACGGAGCCACTTGTATTTAAAATGTTCTCTTTTTATTTGTCGTTTAAAAACAAACTTGGAAGAAGCAAAATCCAAAACTTGCCCTTTGCCTCTTGCAACATAAATTATGTACAGTTCAGAATGATCGCTGATACAAAACATGCCAAGGACAGGGGCGCTGGGGGTGGAGGGAGAGGGCACTTTAAAAGGGAATCATTTCATCCGCTGTTACGAAAGACCAACCTTGCTGTACAGGATACACACAACACAAAATAAAGTCTTCACGGGATTCACACTTGTCAGCGATTTATTTTTTTAAAAGGGGGAGGGTCCTGGAGGTGAGGGGAGAAGACTGTAAAGGGGAAAAACTGAAAATTGAATATGTGCAAGTGTAAACCAACCCAAAATACAAACACGGGGGAGAGAGGAGGAGGGAATTCTGATGCAATTATACAGGCGGGGTACTTAAAAAAAAAAAAAAAAAAAACACCAACAACCAAAATTCCAACCTTGTAACTTGGGTCTGAGTTAGTTTATATAAAAATTAAAAACTGTATAAGGTTTCTTTACTAAATTCTACAGGACTATCGGATACCTAGCATATGCTTACAAAGTCTGCCCCATCCCCTTTTCCCAATCCCAGGGCCCAGGCCCCAACCAGAGCCTGACTCAACAAGAGCCAATCTCCCCATCCCTGTAGCCTAGACCTTTTGCTCTTGGAAAAGGGACATCCAATGGCTTTGGGAGCAGCAGCCCAGTCTCCCCACTGTCTGATTTAATTACAGTGGTTTCTGTGAGGGTGGAGGGATGTTATTCTCTTAAACATTTGCAGCTTGAAACAGTTGAGGAAGCAGCTTAAAAAAAAAAATCTCCCTACCCCCATCAATCCGCAATCCCCCAATTCAAAAACAAACAAAAACAAATCTAAAATCACAACAGCGACTGTGCTCCCCTTCCAGCAGGCCCACCCATCCACCACCAACCACCAAGCCCATCCCTACACTCCATACATTTGATTCTTGAAAATATTAATTACAAAATGCCCTTTGCCCACAGCCCCTAGGAGAGAACTGCATATAAGCTTCATCTTCATCCCCATGGCTCCCTACCACACAGGGGTCTGGGGCTTCACCCACCCCCTGATCTACCCCTACCCCAGGAAGAGGTTCAACTGCAGCACAAGCTTGGGCAGAAAGGGGAAGGAAAGGGAGGCAGGGAACCCATCACCCTCTGGCTCCCCCTGGGGCCAGCTCACTTTTGTGCGTTATAACGTAGTCCAACTATACAATAGGGGGTGGGAATTGCCCAGCCTCTATACCCCCATCTTACAGCAGTCACAGCCAGGGGGTGGGGAGGAGGGGGTGAGGAAAAGGGCGGTAGGTTGGGTAATGGAGGGGGCCCCCCCACAAGGGGAGCTCCAAGTATCCGCCCCACGCCCCCCTACCATTTATAAACTGGTTTTGTAAAAAGAAAATAGATATATTTATATAGAATATATAAAGCACAAAAATTAGTAGTTTTACATTTGCTCTCCCCGGGGGTGGGGGGAGAGGGGAGGGTTCTCACCTCCAGCCGGCTCCCCCATGCCCCACAAGACTATGTACAATCCCATGTATAAATAGATAAATACCCCCCACCCTCCCCGCGCTGACACTAAGCTCCCCACCCCCACATCACCACCTCTTCCCACCAGACCAGCAGCAGTTTGGTGACTGAGGGAAAGTGGGAGCTTTGGGCCACACCCCGCCTCACTGGGTATGGGCATGCCACTCAGGGATAGCCCTCACCTCTATCACCCACCCACCCCATCCAGGGGCTGGAGGGCAAATGGGCTCATGATGGGGTTGGGAAAACAGGAGGGAAATATCCTGGTCCTAGGTTTAGCACATCCCTCCTACCCCCATGTCCAGATGGAGAAGGAAGTCCTAGAGCAACTAGGGGCCAGTCATCCCCAATCTTCATCATCATTAGCCTCAGCCGCCATCCCATGCCCAGAATTAAAAACAAAGATGGATTTTTTGTTGTTGTTGTTTTCTTCCTCCTCCTACCCCCCTTCCACCCACTCAGAAGAGGGCAGTGAGGTGGGGGAGAGAGTTGGGGCAGTAGGGGGCTTGGAGAGGGTCTCACATTTCAAAACAGCAAAAAATCCAACACTTAAATGAGGTAGGTGTGGGTGTGGGGTCTCCTTGCCCGGCTTGCCTGGCTTGCCCTTCTGGGCAGCTGGGCGCCTCTTTCCCATTCATGTTGCATTTGTCAGAGTGGAAAACAAGGAAACAAAACCCATAGAGAGAAACACAGAGGATACGAGGGAGACAGAGACAGATTGAGAGGGAAGGGGATGGGGGGTGAGGCGGGGGCAGGACCCGGCAGGCAGGGCCAGGTGTGAGACCCGGCCTTTGGGATTGTCAAGCTTAGTCAAGTCTCTTTGCAGCCTTGAGTTGGGCCGGAGAGGTCAGTGGGAGCAGCAGGGCTGTGAGGCCCGGCCACACATCCTCCTCCCCGCTCCCTGCTGCCTCCCAGATGCTTCTGGGTAGTTCCCGGCCCATATCCCCCTCAAACCTGAGATGCCCAATGGCTGCTTCTGTCTGGCTCCTCCTGGAGCTGGGGGCAGAGATGCAAGCCTGGGGGCCGATGGCAGGGAAGAGGGTTATCCCTGGTGCCCAGGGTGGGCTTGGCCTAGGGCCCTCTGCCCCAGTCTCCTGCTCCAGGGGCTCCGGTCAGCCGGCAGCCCCAGCCCTGGGTCCTGGCTCTGGCCGCTACCTCTCTTCCCTCTCATCCCTTTCAGGGAAGAGGTTGGGGGTGGAGGGACTCCCCTGCCTGGTAGCCTCAAAGCTTTTTAATTCATCCATTTCCGACAATTCCAGGCTCCACAGTGGCAGGGGATCTTGTGCTGATCGTCCTCAAAGTCAAACTGATAGTCATAGGTCAGCTGTTAAGAAAAGAGGGCAGAATCAGTACCAGCCCCTCAGAGGAATTGGGGAGGGCAGAGATGATCTGATCTGAGGGCAGTAGCCTTGGAACTTGGCTCTGGGGAATAACACAGAAGAGAGAGCTGCTTTGTCACTCACTCATGATGCTTCCTCTTACCTCCTCTCCTTTGGGGATTCGCCGGCTGGAGATGATGATGATTTTATCCTCTTTGTCAAATGTCACAACTTCCGCCACACAGTTAGGGGCACAGGAATGGTTAATGTACCTAGGCAGTGGGACAGAGTCAGGGATGTCACATGATTAACTTGGGATGATTTTGGTTCCTTGTTGGCCCACCCCCAGTGTATCACCGTCAGAGACCCCTAAATCCCTCCTTTCTAATTCCTCTCACCTGGCAGGGCCTCCGGTCAACGTAGCATCAATCACATGTTCATTGTTTATGCGGAACATGTAGATGCCTCGATTCTAGAAAGGCAAAAGTTGCAGAAGGGACAAGAGTATCAGAGAATGGCCATGGTGTGATGGTGGGATCAGGTAGCAAGCTCAGGCAGTGAGCTTCATTTCTTCTTTTTCCTTTCTCCCACCTCTCACCTCCTCCTCCCCCCACAGCTTTCCACCTGACCCCCATACTGCTCCTTGTTCCTTGGCTGAGTGTGGACCATACACCACGATGGCCCCTCTGTCACCCCATACCTGCTCCTCATAGATTTTCTCCCGCCGGTTGGCCACCTCGTTGCGAATGATGGTGCCAATGTACTCAATGACCATTGTGTGCTTTTCTAGGTCCTTGGCTGCATAAAGCCCCAGCCCCTGGATGCGGGAGCGAGCCAGATACACATTGTTCTTCCACTCAGTGCGCAGCCGCCGATATTGAGATGACTTGGAGTGCACAAACTGCTTGCTGTACGGGGTGTTAGTCTCGCCTGTGAAGGTGCTCTGATATGCCTTGGACATGCTGGTGCTGTTCAGGGTGTGGGGCCTGGGAGGTAATACAGTGCATAACAAGACAGCTCTCCCTCAGACCAAGCACACACCACCTGCCTCCTCCCTGGGATGTGCAACATGCCAGTTAGGGGCATGTGCTGCCTTGGGAATAGAGTGGAGGCATATGGGTCTTGGTTTTGATGAGGTAATTAACTAGTTATGGGGACCCTTCCAACAACCTGGGTGGCACAGAGATGGGGGGTGGGGAGTGGAGTGAAGGGAGGCACCAATTCCCCTACACTGAGCCCACTCTCCCATCTCCTTGCCTTCTACCACCCTCCTGCCAAACTGTGCTTAAGGCCATGCTCTTCTGGGAGGAATTCCCCAAGCAGCCCAGGCCTGTAATTTAAGTTCATGGTTTGCTCAAACATCTGAGTCCTACTGCCTGCACATACTGGAAGCCCTGAAAATGGGGCCTGTGTTTACCACATTGGACTGGGTTTGAATTAAAAGTGGCTCTGAATTCATAGCCGAAAGGGGCATCCTTTCCTTTCTTCAGACTGTCCCCTTTTCTAATGTAACATTGGGCTCTGTGCAGATGGCTCAGTGCAGGGGAATGACTGCTGCCTGGCAGGATGCCTTCTCACCACCCTAGGGCACCAGCCAAATTCTTCCCCATCCCAGAGCAGTGGTTTTCAAACATTTTTTACTCTTCTTACTTTAGCAGGAATCTTTCTTTTTTCTTCTTAACAAAATGTTATTGGAACTCCAATACATAAACTAGATGAAAATGAAATTCTTCTGGTTGAATTTGAAGGGGGAGTATACACGGGGAGGGCCAAGTTCTGCCCGCTTAGTTTGTGTGTTCCAAGACTTTTTGGAACACACACAGTTTGAAAACCACTGTTATAGAGCATCAAGGATGAGGACTGACTGGGGTAGAGTCAGACACTCTACGACAGCCTGAGGAGTAACCGAAGGCCTTCACAAAAGCCCTGCTACCGTGAATTCTGCCTCCCTCTACCCAGTGACCAAGGTCAGGCTACTGAGGAACACAGAAGGAACAGGAAACCACAAATCAACATGTAATGTTCTGGTCCCAGTTGTGACCTTTGTCTAGTCACTGAACTTTTCTGGGTCTCAGTTTTCTCAGCTGTGAAATGGGGGTCATACCACCTGCCCTACCTACCTCATAAGGTTGTTGTGAGGATCAAATGAGATAATGGATGTGAAAACGCTTTGAAAAAAAAAGTATAAAGTGCTATACAAATTTAAGGTTTTATTATTTTTCTATTATATTTCTAATTATTTACTTTTGAAACCAACTCAGCCTGGGGAAGGGAAAGTGACCCTAGCACTCATGGGGCATCTGAGGTTTGGGAGAATCACAGGTCCCCTGGGAGCAAAACAGGAGAGGAAGGAGATTACTGGGGTCCTTATACAGTTCATAAAATTTTACCGCTGTCTACCCAGAACCTCCCCAACAGCCATTCATTCCCAGAATGCCCAAAATAAGTCTGTCCTAGAACCCAGGTCAACCCCAGGACACCTGAACAGGTTGGGGGGAGGTGGGAAGGGATACTGTATTGATAACTACATATCCTCTAACCAGGAGGCCTAGAGTGAACCCCCAGTCTTTCCAAGGGGAACTGTAACCTGTAACCCCAAACCCTCAATTGGCCAGAGGGTCCCTACCAACTCCCACACTCACATCCTTTGGCCTCAGCCCCACAAGCTCACCGTTTGTAGTGTGTGAGGATTTTAGGCTCTGATCGGGCACAACCAGTGGGGTTGATCATGAGTGGTAGCTCCATTAGGGGGTGGCGTCCATAGCGGAATAAATAGTTTTGACAGCTCTCCACTCCAGGCAGCTGTGGGCACAGGTCATGCTCACCTTAGCCTGAGCACTTTTGGGGCAGGACCAAAGTTCTCAGTGCCCCCCTCGCCCCCAGCTCCCGGCCCCTTCTTACTGATTCAGCTATGCGCAGCACAGCATGCACCGTCAGCCCAAAGAGTTCCTCGCCTTTCAGGTACTCAGGAAAGAGCCTCAGCATGTCGGCCTCTTTTCTCATGGCAGCCACAGGCTCAATGATGCGATTCCACACAGCTAAGAGGCAAAGAAAGAGAGCAACCCTCACCATCTGGTGAAGTTCCTCAGAAGGAACTTCTGCTCAGTGAACCCGACCCTAAACTTGATCTGGAGCTACCTCCCTGTCATGGGGCTGTGTGGTTCTTCAGGACCCCCTCATGGCCTCCCAGTCCCACTCTCCTTCAACAAGCCACACTTCCCACTCAGGGGGGCATTAGAGTGCCTTGTGACACAGAAACATGAATCCAAGGTCCAGGAGACCCAGCACAGGTCACAGGACTTGCTGAGAGTCTGAACAACAGGCATACTTTGGCACTGGGAAGATGAGTTCAGGTTCTAGTACTAGCCATTGGACCTTAAGCCAAATACTTAAGTCTAAGATTGTTTCTTGAAAACCTGGGCATAATAATAGTACTTACCTCAGAGGGTTGTGTGAAAAAAATAACCTATATAAATCACTTGGCTTAGTTTGTGGCACATTGTACATGTTCACTAAAAGGTAACTGCTCTTATTGTTATTTTTATCATTAACACTAAAACTAAGATCAAAAGAATTTTGTCCAGAGAAAAGCAACCAAAGGGAACTCATGGTTAGGATCAGGTTGGGTGAGCCAGATGGTAAGGTCTCAGAACTATATTCTTTTGTTCCACTGAGGATAGGAAAAGGAGCCAGAATGAAGTTAGACAAAGCAAAACATCTTCAATTACAAAGGAATTTAAGGTGAGTAAGAGAGGCTAAAACACTTTCTCTGGGGATTTTCAAGAGACCTCCACCTACGCGCAATAGAGGGTGTAGAGTACGGAAGATCACTCACAAGGACCCTGCAGATCCCTTTTCCACATTGTAAAGATGATTCCAGGAGAAACTTGCCCAACTCCACATTACCATTTCCAGGGCCCACTGCTCACCCTGGGGAGAGGCGTCAGTGAAGACCAGGTCCTCCAGGCCCTGCTCCATGACTTTGATTATGAACTCCGGCCGACCGTTGTTCTCACCAATAGAGCAGCGGTAGCAGCAGCGGCGGTTGTTGGTGCGAAGGCTCCAGTAGATGCGTGTGGCTTCGTAGCCAACGGGATAAAGGGCAGTGGCACTGTGGAAGTCGGCCATCTGATGAGGGAGCAGCTGTCCAATGGCATGGAACACAAGGCCCCCTACCCGGAACATGTGCAGCCGCTCTCCCCGCTGGATGATGCTAGCGATTTGCTTCACCTCATCCCGCTCAATGTAGACCCGCCGGAAGACAGCAAAAGAGCTCAGCTCTTGCTCACAGGGCCCTTTGATCTTATGCATTGGACACAGCATGGTCTTGTCCTTGAAGAACATGCACTTGGCGCGGATAGCGCAGGCAAAATGGTAGACGTTGGGACAACGCATGCGATTGCAGCTGCTGGTGGCACCGGTGCGCTGGCACAAGGAGCACTTGGTTAGCAGTCCTCGGTGGAGGGCCACTTCCACATTCATCAGTGCCCCACCCTGGGTCTCATAGACCTCCGTGGACCACAGAGCACAGTTGAGGTGCACCCACAGGTCCAGGTCCAGGTTCAGCAAACGGGCAGGCCCATCAGTGGCCCCATCACCCTCCTCATGACAGAAGCAGCAGCGCCGCATGTCTCGAGGCACCTTGTCAGGTCGCAGGGCTGTGCCAAGTTGTTCCATAAACTCTGCCACTTCCCGCTCATCCTCCTGCTGCCCACTGCCCTTCTGGATGGTCAGGAGCAGCCGCAGACGCTTCCAGCGCACCCCTTTCCACTTCTTGAGCCGAGGGGGCCGGCAATCTTCACCTTCTTCAGGGGGCCGGGCTCGGGGCTTGGGCCGGGTGGACTCAGGGGAGGAGGCCAGGGGCAGAGGCGATGGGACAGGTGGCTCAACTGAGGGTTCAGCTGGGAGCTCGACCAGGGGTTCAGCAGGGGGGCTGGCAGGAGAGGGTGCCAAGGGGGATGGGGGTGGGGAGGGTTCTTCAGGAGGTGGAGCGGAGAGCTGTCGAACGTCCAGATTGGAGACATTGTAGGTGTAGCTGTGTTGGGTGGGTGGCTCTGGGATAGGGCTCTCCTATGGGAGGGGGCACAAACCCTGTATGGTTAGTGCCAGCTCCTCACTTAACTAGCCCCCTCCCTTCTCCCACCCAGATCCCACTCTCCCAAAAGCCCTCTTTGCTATCTCTGCCCTAGCCAGAGACACCCCTTTTTCTCAACCAGACCCACCTGTTTCAGGAGGCTCAAGATGTCTAGCTGGCTCTTGAGAGTATAACCTGGCAACACGGCATCAAATTGCTTCAGCCAGTCAGGGCCAGCTTCTGCGCTCTTGCCTCCCAGACCCTTTTCTTTCCCACCTGCAGGAAGGAGGGGGTCAGAGCCTCCCACCAGAATCATTCCTCTTAGGTCCCCAGGTGTTTTCTTGCCACACTCACCAGGGCCCTCAGCTTCCCCCTTCTTAGGCTCAATGCCTGCCCGGGCAGGGCTCTCTGGGAACAGCACCTCATAGGAGTTGGGGATCTTCATGCTTAACAGCTCTGCCACTGCCACCATCACACCATTCAGGTTCTGTCAGAGCAGGGAGGGGAAGGAAGAGCCTTGTCAGCAGGTTGTGTACAGTGAGCACTACCACCAGCTTGGTGGGGACAATGACACCTAGAACACAGCCCCACAAGCGGCTGGTCAGTCCAGCCCCTGTGCCATCTAACTCTTCCCATGTACTTATTTTATGGCGGCCTTTCCCAAATTGCTGTGGGCATTAGCAGGAGCTCCACAAAAGGGGCCTGTGTCAACTAAGTTTAGGAAATGATATACATTATATCCATAACTTGGGAGATTAATGATAATTAGCAAATTAGAGAAGCTGAGGAGTCTTGTAGTAAGGACTCCTGTTTGGTTGTTTTAACTGGGACTGCCCATTTCCTTTGACAACAAAACTCTGTTAACATTAAAAAACAAAATACAGTTTCACCAAATATAATGGGATGCTGCTTGTATCATATGTCACATTATATACACTCTTTATTTGTTGAGTATGTCTTTACCACAGGACTGTGAACTCCCTGAAGGCAGGGACCCCTCATGCTTCATTTACTCTAATCCTACAGCCACTAGCCTAGACTTTCACATGGTAGATCCTCAGTACATAGCTTTAAAGGACCGAATTTACCCAGACAAGCTTCAGGGACTGCCCTCTGATCAGCCCCCTCCAGGACACACCTTGGCTGCAGCAGCAGAGACCGTCAGCATGACTGATACCTCACTTCCTTTGCCCTTTTCCCAAGTTGTGGCAGGCAGCTTTCCAGGGGCCTCCAGGTCTAGAGCCCCATAAGGTTTGGTATCTGGGAAGACTAAATGAGAAAGAGGAATCTGTGTTAGCCTCAGCTGCCCCTCTGCCCTAGCTCTGACACCCCAGCCCAGCCCGGCCTATGTTCAGGGCAGCCCCTACCTGGAATGCTGGCCCGAGGAATGATGGGGATGACAGGGGAGAGAGCCCGGTCTTCCTGCTCCCACTGCCCTGAGCCCAGCTGAGGGAAACGAGGTGCCTCCTCCCCCAGGATGCTCTCGGGGGATGAAGCCGGCACAATGCTGTCAGGAGAATCGCTGTCCTCATCACTCTCCATCCTGTGGGCCAAAAGTAGACATTTGTTGCTACAGCTCTGCAGACCCCCACTCCCAAATCTAGAGATTAGTAGATATCACAGCCTTACTTAAAATCTACTATTGGCCAAAGGGAAAATGAGACAACCAGATCCCTAACCCCATTCCTCACCCCCATTTCTGGCACAATCCCCACCTGACATCCTCAGTCTGATTGTGAGGGGGTGTAGGCAAGGCGGCCAGCAGATCTAGACTCTTCACCTCTGAAGCATCTGAGGGGTAGGTAGGGAAAAGAAAAGTCAGGACTAGGGTGGCTAGAGCTGATGGTGCTTTCTCCACCACATTTCAGGCCTAACTAGTACAACATCTAGCTTAGCTATCATGACCACTGTCTACCCATCTACCCATCTACTAGTTTGGAGCAGACAACTATATTTTGAGCATTTCCAATGTGTCAGGTACACTTTCTATTTATAATATTTTATCATTCTATTAAGTATTATAATATCTATTTTATAGTGAGGAAACTCAGGCTCATACAAGTCAATCAAGTTACTGGGTTATAGTAACATGGCTAAAAGTACGCAGGAACCAGGATTCACAACCAGCTCTGACAATAGTTTATACCCACCAAGGCTGTCTGTTCATTATAAACAAAAGTTTCATTAACACTCTGTCATCCACTTCCCTCACTGTCTTGGTTCTAGACTCCCGATGCCCATCCTTGTCTCCAACAAATTAGTCCTGAAGAGGTCCTTTCTATCTCAAGTACTGGTTGTGTGCACACAGTGAAACATGCATCTATCTATGTCAAGTTGTTTGACAGGGTACACGAACTGGCTTGGACCCCAGCCACCAAATCCTTCTAGAGGAGAGGCCCACTCTACTCTTGACTTACCCCTCAATGTTCCTTCAGTATCCCGGGCAGAGGCGGCATCCTTGGGGTGCTCCCCCAGCTCTTCAGATGGAGTGACGCCATTCACCATCTTCTGCTGCACCGATGGGGGTGGGGTGGGGGGCAGCGACGAGGGTGGTGTCGGCGGGTTACTCAGGTTATTCTGGGGGTGGGGTGGGGTGTTGTGTGCAAGATGGCAGAGGGAGACTGACATAATCTCCTGGCCCCACACTATATCAGCAACTTCCTCAAGTATCCCACTCCCACCTCCACCTCCCCAAGAACCTCATCATCCCCAAAAGGTATTGTCATTTTCTAACCTTGGTAAGCAGCTGGGAATAGTAGTCAGGGCCAGTGGGCAGTGCCCCACTTCCAAACGTCCCCCTCAGCTGGCACTGCCCATTGATTGGGCAGCTACTGCCAAAGGGAGCAAAGAGGCTAAAATTGGCAGTGATGGTAGGCTCCGTTAGGGGCAGCAGGGACAGCTCCTAGGAGGGGCAAGATGACAAGGTTGGAAACCTGCAGCACGTACATCTCTGCCACTGCATAGTTGGGGGCCAGGGTGCCCCCTTATCCTGAGTTGGGACCAGGGGACTGGCTCCTGGGGGTCACCTGTTTTAGCTGTTTCAGCAAGGCCTCGCTGGCCCTGACCCCGTCCTCCTTCCGCAGCTTCTTTCGGGAGCTCACCAACCTGTCGCTTGCCTTCTGTACCCGCTTGGGCTTCGGTGTCAAAGGTTTCCTGGCTGCTGAATCCTAAGCCGGATAAACCCACAGTGAAGGTGGCTGTCCTCCTCAGAGCCCTCACCTCTTCTGTTTGACCAAGACCTGCTCACTCTGCCCCACATTCCAGGCCCCACTCTACCTGGAGTACTCACCTCCTTATTGCTGGGGGTACCCTGTAGTTTCTGCTCCAGCCCAGCCAACTTGCTGTCAATGTGCCCGTTGATCTCTGTTCGCAGCCCCTCGGGCCCCCGCCCAGTGCTGAGTTGCACATTCTTTGCACGTAGAAGCTTCTGCAAGAGCAGATGCCCGGCCTCTGAGCGGGGGCCTGCCAGCAGGAGGTGGTTGCTGGTACCTGGTGTCCCTATTGGCTCCCCATTGGCCTCCCTCTTCACCACCTGGGTTCCCAGGGCACATGGCTCTTCCCGAGGCTCCTGCTTGATGCTGAGATAGGATGGTTCGGGCACCACCTGCCCATTCACCTGCTCTGGATGCCCAGGTACCAGGCTGCTCTGCTCCGGCTTCTGGGCTTCTGCTGGGTTGTCTGGGGGATCCCAAGGTCCCAGCCCCTTGCCAAATAAGGTATCTGCAAGCTGGGCAGCAGCAGGTGAGATCTTCCCAGGAGGCAACTCCAAGGGCAGCCCTTGGGGTTTGGGGGTCCCTGGCTGTGCGGGAGGGAGCTGGGCCTCAGAGGGGAGCTGGGAACTAGGGGACGGTAATTGTGAAGGTCTCTTTGGCTCTTGTGGGCTAGATGGTGGAGGTGTGGGATGAACAGGACCAAGGACTGGTCCAGTTGATAAGGCTCCTTGTGGGGCAGGGAGCCGGGGTGGGCCCTGAGGTCGAAGCCCTGCCCCTAGCTCCTGGAGAGGCCCTGTCTGGGATCCAGGGAAGCCCCCAAGTTGGGGCTGGCGGCCTAGGAGGCCCTGGAGGGGAGAGGGCTGGGTCCCAGGCTCCTGATAGGGTGGGGCCTGGCGTATGGCCTGACTCTGCTGTAGCTGCCGCTGCATGAGGAGTGCCTGCAGCTGCTGCTGCTGCTGAGGGCTCAAGTGCCGCAACTGTGGGTTTTTGGCCAAAACTCCTTGGAGCTGTGCTCGAAACTGACCCACTGTAGGCATGACTCCAGCCCCAGGCAGGCCCTGCCCAGACTGGGGAACAGATCCTGGTTTGGCAGACTGTGGCCCTGCATTATTTTGCAAGGGCCGCTCTAGTCCATGGTGCTGTTGGGAGCCCAGAAGGTTCTGAGTTATGGGCCCAGGCTGCTCCCCTAAGGAAACAGAGGATTGGGCCAGCAGGTGTGGCACAGAAGAGGCCTCTGAAGATGATCCACTGTTTGATTGCCCATGGCTGCCCACACCTGCTGTGTGGAGCAAGTTAACTTGCTGCTGCTGCTGTCCTTGGAGCCTCAGAGGTGGCTGCAGTGGCACAGAGTTGGGCTGGGGCTGGGCCTGGGGTTGGACAAGCAGAAGTTGTGAGTCCCCAGAGAGTGAGGGCTTTACTTCCCCTGGTTCAGTGGGCACTGTCTCAGGTACAGTCCCTATTGCTACACCTCCCTGATGTGTGGAAGTCCCCTCAGTGGCCTCTGGAGGAAGAGTGGTCTCTACAATGCTTTGTTCCTTGCCCGTTAGGAGGAGGGTTGGGCCCAAGGCTCCGGGGCTAGAAAAGTGTTGTTGCAGAGGCTTGGCTGGCATTCCAGGACCAAGAGTCACTTGCTGCTGCTGTTGCTGAGGAGACAGTAAAGTTCGACTCTGGTTTAAGAGGCCTATCTGCTGCTGTTGCTGCTGCTGAAGCTGCTGTTGAAGCTGCTGTTGCTGTTGTAGCTGCTGCTGCTGTTGAAGCTGCTGCTGCTGTTGTAGCTGTTGTTGCTGCTGTTGAAGCTGCTGCTGCTGTTGTAGCTGTTGCTGCTGTTGAAGCTGCTGCTGCTGTTGTAGCTGTTGCTGCTGTTGAAGCTGCTGCTGTTGTAGCTGTTGCTGTTGTAGCTGTTGCTGCTGCTGTTGAAGCTGCTGTTGCTGTTGTAGCTGCTGTTGCTGTTGTAACTGCTGCTGCTGTTGTAGCTGCTGCTGCTGCTGTAGCTGCTGCTGCTGCTGTAGCTGTAGCTGCTGTTGCTGCTGCTGTTGTAGCTGCTGTTGCTGTAAGGAGGCCATTGGCTGAGTGCTAAGCTTGGGCTGCCCACTATGTGGCATCAGACCCTGCTGAAGATGAGAAAGCCCTGCCATGGGTCCCTGCTGTTGGTGCTGCTGCTGGGCTGTGACCAGTCGGTGTCCCATAAGGCCCTGACTTTGCGGTGCCAGCTGAGGTGAACTTGGCACCCGGGACTGGGTCAGAAGCACCTGTCTGTGAGGACCCTGAGAGCCCAAAGCTCCAGGGTGCGGTTGCTGCTGCTGCTGCAACACTGCCACCTGGGCAGGGCCCAGCATTCCCTGGGGCCCCTGGGATGGTTGAGGGGACAGCTGCTGGACCAAGAGGCCCTGATGGCTGCTGGAAGGCAGAAGCCCTTGGGGCTTGGGACCCAGAGCCTGGTTTGCCTGTATCCCAGGTCCCTGCTGCTGTTGCTGCTGGATTGCCACCTGCCCTAGGAGGTGCTGCTGCTGCTGCTGTTGCAGTTTCTGGGCAAGCTGCATGCGTTGCTGCTGTAGCTGTAGCTGCCTTTCCTGCAAAAGCCTCGAATCAGGTCCCAAGCCTCGAAGAGCAAGATTGCCAGGAAAAAAGCCCCCTGAGGGGCCAGCCAGGGCTCCAGCCCCGCCAGAATGTTGTTGTTGTTGCTGCTGGGCCAAGGTTGTGTTGAGGAAGGGGCCACCAGGCTGTCCAGGTAGTGCCATGCCCCCTGGGGGCAGCCGAAGTCCAGCAGCTTGCCCACCAGGGGGCCCCTGTGGTGGCTGTAGCGAATGGCCAGGGAGCAGCTGACCAGGGAGTTTGGTGAGTAGCCGAGGACTCTGGGAAGGGCTAAGGGCCAGCACCGCTGAGTGTTGTTGCTGCTGCTGCTGCTGCTGCTGCTGTTGTTGCTGCTGCTGCTGCTGCTGCTGCTGCTTATTCCGATATTCTGCCATGAGATTTGTGTGCTCCTTCTGTTGCTTCCGGACCTAATGGGAAGGTCGGGGATGTCAGCCTCGAGCCTGCCCACCATGCCAACCCTCTTCCCAGCTCCTGGTTGCTAAGCTGAAGCCTGCTTTCCCCACCTGATCCAGCTGTTTCTGGATCTTGCTCTGCTGCTCTGTAACCAACTTGAGCTTCTCAGCATCAGCCTCTGGGAACTCCCGGCCAGCCTTTTTGGCAGTACGCTGTTTGGCACACAGAGCCTTCCGGGATTTGCGGTGCACACCAATCTGTTCCTCTAGTACCTTCAGCTGCATCTGTAGGAGCTGTTGGGTATGGAACAGCCACTCTTCATACTGCCGCTGGTCAGCCTCATCTGGAAAAGAAAGCTGGTGTCAGGACCCATAGAATGGTGATCCCAATTCTTCTTCCTTCAAATGCCTCAAGCCATTTTCTTTTAGGTTCCTCCCCATCCCCATACTCACTGATCACTCCCTGGGCAAAAGTAGGTGGATTGGGACGAGCCTGGGAGGGGTCACCAGCATTCCTCTCCTGCAATGAGAGACACTGCTAAATGGTCATATTTCCATACCAGCCCCTAAGAAGGGCGACCCAACAGCATGTGACACAAATTCCTACTCCCACCTGATCACTTACCTGGCCACTCCCAGCTGCTACGTGGTTCTGCAGATCACTGCCAGTCCCCCCTGAGAGCCTCTGAGCTAGCAAGGACACTTGCTGCCTAGAGTTCACCAAAGCAAAGAGGATGTGTTAGTAATGGGGAAATATGAAAGGCAAAGAGGAGAAACAAGTAGGGAAGGAGATCAGGAAGGAGAGGGGAAGGACTGGGAAAGAAAAGGTCCAACCGCCGCCCAAATCTTACCTGTTCATACCAGGTGCCACTCCAATGCTACCCTGAGCCATCACCTTCTTGATGCCTTTCAAAGCTACCATCTTGGCCTTTGCAATGGGATCAATGATATCTTCTGCAGCAAATTTGTCCAGGTCTGGAGAGGGAAGAACCAAGGGAGCTGGGCATTTGGGTCAATGCTCCATTCTATGTCTGCTATTGCTTCCAACACTTTAACCTCTATCAAGCCAAGCAAAACAATGGCATTGCATGATGGAAAGACCAGTGGACTAGGAGCCAGGCAGCCTAGATGACTCAGCTCTACTATTCACAGGACATGTGGCCGTTTGTGTTAGGAAAAGGTACTCAGTAAATATTTGTTAAACCAATATATCAATGTTATTTCACCTTTCTGAGCCTCAGTTTACTCCACTATTTGGTAGAGATCATGACTCCCTTTTCTGCCCATCTCATGTGGCTACTGAGAAGACCACATATGATAAGAATATGAGTACAGTTGACCCTTGAACAACATGGATTTGAACTGAAGGCTCCAATTATATGCAGATTTTTTTTCATTAAATACTGTAAATGTATTTTCTCTTCTTTATGCTTTTTCTCAATAACATTTTCTTTTCTCTAGCTTACTTTATTGTAAGAATACAATATATAATACATAAAACATACAAAATATGTGTTAATTATGTTATCAGTAAGGCTTCTAGTCAACAGTAAGCTATTAGTGGTTAAGTTTTTTGGGAATCAAAAGTTATACACAGATTTGACTACGTGGGGGTCAGCACTCCTAAGCCCATGTTCTTCAAGGGTTAACTGTCCATTTTATGACCTAGAAGGCATTCTTCAAAAGTAGTGTTCTTGCCCGGCCAGTATGGCTGATTGGTTGAGCATCAACCTATGAACCAGGAAGTCACGGTTCAATTCCTGGTCAGGGCACATGCCCAGGTTGCAGGCTCAATCCCCAGTAAGGGGTGTGCAGGAGACAGCCAATCAATGGTTCTCTCTCATCACTGATGTTTCTATCTCTCTCTCCTTCTCTGAAATCAATAAAAATATATATATTTTTAAAAAGTAGTGTTCTTAGAGCAACTAGAGCAGCCCAAGAACCAATCTGGTAAAGCCCTAGATGCCAGAGCTATCGTAGACCTGACATGGACCACCTACATCCCACTCAACTGCCTGTCCTGGATGCTGGATAGAAAAAGAAAAATAGGCAACCACCAAAAAATCCAATCTTTCTAAAATCATACACATTGTATATTTCTCCACTACTCAGTAAATTTAACTGACTCCCCACTTTTTAAAGGACTAACCAAAATCCCTCCCCAGGTCTTTTGAGGCAGTAACACACTTAAGAGGATCAGAGGGCCAGAGTTCAAACTCTAGCTCTGTTAGTTGTGTGATCTTGGGCAAGTTACTTAACCTCCATTCCTCATTTTCCTTTTCTGTAATCAAAGATAATAACAGTACCTATTTAATGACTTTGTTGTGATGATTAGATAATGTACAACACTCAGTACACTGATTGCAAATAGTAATTACTCAATAACTGCTATTACAATTTGAGGTCTATGGTAGTACCCACTCACTTCCCTCTACACAAATTCTACTCCAACCTAACCACTCACTCATTCTCCAAATACCCCATTGCCTCTCCTGCCAATATGGTTCCTGTTGTTCCAGGATCAACTGTACTCAAGTCTTTTCATCTACCTGGAGTGTTTTCTCTTGCACCACTTCTCTCAAAGTCCTAATCCTTAGGTCTTACCACAGCTACAAAGCCTTTGCTAATCAGGCTTCATGTATTCATCCCATTCCCTCTCTCAAACATCTGAATGCCTGCTATGTGCCAGGCACTGTTCCTCCCTTCTTAAAAGCTACAGTGCTTCTGCCTACACTACTAGTATGGTATTTAGTCAGATTTATGTCCCACCTCTCTTAACTATGAATTACCTTATGTCTGTAGTCTCAGTGCCCATTTGTTGGTGACAGTGACCACCCCTGAGTAACTAAACTAGTGCTCCCAGCTGAGGTTACCTGTATCCGGGAAGAAGCTGTTAGCCAGCTGCTGCTGCATCGCCAGCTGTTGGGGTTTCATGCACATGGAAGGTGGCATGGTACCCATGGGCTTCTGTGCCAGCACTGGCTGTGGACTCTGCTGAGACACCAAGCCTGCCTGCCCTCCATGCTGCCCACTTATCATATGCCCTTGGTTGGACACCATGGCCATGGATGGGGCCAGGCGCTGCTGAAGGGCATGAGCTGGTGGCTGGGTGGGCATCAATGGTTGGGCCAAGCCTGGCTGTCGTGAACCTCCAAGTCCCAGGGCAAGCTGTTGTTGGGGCCCAGCCAAAGTGGAAGAAGAGCCCTCATGTGGCAAAGACATGGTCTGGGCAGGGCCTGGTGTGGACAGTAGAGAATGCTGCTGTTGCTGCTGGGCCGGCTGCAGCTGTGCTGAGAGCTGCTGTTTCTTCTGCAGCTCCTTCTTCTCATGCTCCAGCAGGTCTTCAATAAGCAGCGGTAACTCGCTGGCGACCAGGGAGCTCTCCATCTTGTCCAACTCATCCCCAGATGCTGCATGTCCACCGGGCAAGGTCAGGGCTCCACTCTCTAATTCAAACTTCTCCAGCAGAGAGGACCCTCCTGGGCCACTCAGTGGGTTAGGGGTCAACAGGTGAGCTGCTGGTCCTCCTGTGGCTCCAGTGTGCCCACTGCTGGAAAAGGGTCCTGTGCCCATCCGTGTGTCCCGGCTGCCCATCACACTCTGTCCTGGCTTCAGTCCTAGGCCTAGGGAAGTGGTGGCAGGTGCTGGCTCTACCTTGGGGTTGGTGATGGTGAACTGGCAAGGGGAAGGGTGGCGTCCACCCTCCTCCACCTTGGGCTTCACCTCAGGGAGCACTGGTGCCAGACGGGGCTCAGAAGCATCAGCAGCAGGGGGAGGGCGTTCCTCAGGGCCCAGGGGTCCTGGCTCCACCCCCCGCAACAGGGCCTCCCGCTCAGCCTTTTCATTGGCTGACTCCACCAGCCTCAGGTGCTCATTGAAGATGTCCTTCTTGTCTCCAGTGTCCAACTCAGGGTCAGTATAGGCCAGTAAGTCAAACTCATCTCCATTGAGCAGGTCATCTAGGTGGGGATCGTTGGTCTCCAGGTTTTCCAGGGTGCCCAGTTCATCATCTCCCTTGGCCACATCCACACCCAGGCCCAAGTGAGCAAGTTCCTCATCATCCTCCAGGGCCTTGTGGGCATCAAAGTCATCATCCAGCTCAGGGTCCTCACAGGGTAATTTCCCAGTTTCCAAGGCCAGAGGAGGGGGGCGGCCAAGCTCAGTGCTCGACGGGGGCCGGCTGACCAGCTCCAAGCCAGGGGGCAGGGTGGGACCCTTGGTGTTGGGTGCTGGATGGAGGCTGTTGTTCAGTTCAGGGGCCAGCGGGGCTGAGGGTTTCTGTGGGGGAAGGCCTGATACCGTTAGACCACGAAGCCCTTCAGGAGCCAATCGGTGGGAGTCCTCACT
Source organism: Plecotus auritus (assembly GCF_963455305.1). NCBI lineage: Eukaryota > Metazoa > Chordata > Mammalia > Chiroptera > Vespertilionidae > Plecotus > Plecotus auritus. The sequence goes on along the minus strand of NC_137772.1, from coordinate 177,485,405 downwards.
TACAGGGTAAAAACGGGGTCTCTGAGGGGGACCCTGACCAGGAAATGGAGGCCCCCCAGGTCCTAGTCCTTTTTGTACATTGTGCCGCAACTCAATGAACTGGGCAGGACCAGCTGGACCAGGCACTGGTTCACCAGGGCCAGGCAGGCGAGTGGGAAGTCCTGCCAAGGGGGAACCTAGGTTTTGGCGGCCAAGTTCAGGCCCAGGAGTTGATGAAAAGCGAGTAGACATGGCAAGTCTCATGGAGTTTGCTGCTGTTGCTTGCTGCTGCTGCTGCCAGAGGTGTTGCTGTTGCTGCTGTAAGGGCAGGGACCCAGGATAGGGTGCTCGCTGATAGAAGGCTTGGGAGCCTCCCACCAGTTGCCTGGAAGAATATGCAGTAGTCAGTAAGATGAAGTAGACATCAAGATGAAGAAGAATTAGAACATGGGCCTAGGGCAGTAGGGAAGGGTAGAATTAATGTGGCAAGAAGGAAGGAATAGGGGAGAAGAATTAGAGAGACAGGTAAGTCAGAGGCAGTACACAGAGGTAGTCAAGTCTGTTCCCTTGATTTGCCCCCAGTAACCCTGGAGCCTCACCGGCTATTCACATCCATAGAGGAAGGGGTGGCTGGTGGAGGTGGCCGGGAGAGTCGGTCATCGCTTGGGAAAGCCCCTGGCCCTAGGATGGGGCCACCCAGCTTGTTTGAGGGCAGCCCAAGGCTACTCTTATCCTAGGAGAGATAAGAGGTAGATGAAGGTGGGGCCACCTTCAGTAACCTGGGCCCACCACACCTTGCCACCCTACCTACCTGGGTCCCAGCAAAGGGGGTCTGGCCTCGACTCAGCTGCTCAAAGGCAGGGTTGCTGGGCTCAGCACCCCAGCTCCCTGGAGGCCCCACTGCTCCTGCAGCTGCTGCAGCTGTTTCCTTCTCCTGCCGCAGGGTATTGCGCTGGATCTGTTGCCGAATCAGCAGCTCTCGCAGTCGCTGGCGCTGTGCAGAGAACAGAGAAGGGTAAGTCTATCGTACTCTAACCACAGGGCTGGCACAGGTACAGTGGAGGTATGAGGGAGTCAGCTCCACGATGTCAACTCACCTGCCGTTGCTTCTCCAGCTCTGTCTGGCTGAGGCTGGAGATACCTGGGTCCTGGGTACCTGGAAGTTCAGGTGCTGCCAAAGAGCTGGCCATTCCAGCTCCTGGGTCTTCTCGCTTATCGACTGGAGAGGTGATGCCAGCCCGCTGTGAGGCTCCATGGGGTGGGTAGGGGAGGGATCCATCGGGTGTAGGTGGTGGTAGGACTGATTGGGGGCGTAGCGGGGACAGCCCATAGCCCTCTCCTGTGGACCCGCTGCTGGGTCCCAGAGGGCTACCCGATGGGTGGAAGTTCCCTGTGGCTACTGAGTAGTTTGTGCTTTGAGGCTTGCCCAAAGTAGGGCCAGGCCCAAAATGGCTGTTGATCCCATGGGGTGGAGGGAGACCAGGCTGAGGGACAGGGGGCTTTAGGGAAGAGGGCTCCCCTACTGCCTGAGGGAAAGTGAAACGCATGGGAGAGGGCGTGCCCACAAATGCACCCGTCCCAGGGGATCGGGCGAAATTTGGGGGCTGCCCACTTGGGACCTTGGCATGGAGCTCACCTGCTGGCCCTGAGGGCAGGGCTGCTGGAAAGCCCCCAGCCCCCAGTGGAGTGTGGGCTAGAGGCCCAGACTTAAAGGCAACTTCAGGGGGCTGGGGTCGGGGTGGCTTATGCAATGGGGCAAATGGGTCACGGGACTGAGGGCGAGAGGGTGGGCGGGAATAAGGGTCAGGTGACTGGAAGCGAGGGGTCACAGGAGATGGACAAAAAGCCTCAGCAGACAAAGGACGGGGTGTCAATGGGGACTGGGAGCTGGACTGGGACTGGGGACTAGCGGGCACTCGGGAGAAAGGGTCAGAGGGCAGTGATCGAGGGGGTAGGGCACAGCAGCTCTCAGGGGCTGGGGGCTGGGGCCGAGGGGTCAATGGGGGCTGAGCATAAGGGTCAGGGTAGGGGCCAGGGCGAAAGATATCTGAGTGGCTGGGGGGAGAAGGGGCCAAAGCCTGGGCAGGGGATGGCTCCTGGGGCCTTAGGCCCAAGCCCGGGCTTTGGGGCTCTACCTGAGATGCCCGAGGGGTCAGGGGGGCTTTGAAGACATCAGGTGCCTTTAACTCCAGGCTGCCCAGGTGGGGGCCTGAGGGTGAGTCAACAAAGCCCAGGTTTGGAGGCCCATAGCTAGGAGAGGATGCCCCAAGCTCTTCCTTCTTCACCTCCAGGGCTTTCCGGGACTCCCCAAAAGGCGGGGGTGACAGCAGGGGCTCGGAAGCCTTGCCACTCCCTACCCCTGGGCTCTCAGGCACAGCCAGGTTGTCCAATGAGGGGCAGCGGGGTTTGAGGAAGGGGTCAGGTGTGGAGGGCTGGTGTCGGGGGGTGCCAGGTGGGGTAGTGTGGAATTCCCCTGGCTGGCCAGTCCCAGGACGAGATGAGGTGCCCAGCGTTGGGGGCTGCACAGGAGCCCCAGTCGGACTAGGATAGGGAGGATAGGTAGATGGTGCCGTGGGGAAGCGGGGCTCCAGAGCGTAAGCAGGGGCCAGTCCAAAGGGGTCCTGCGAAGGCACTTGGGCGGGCACCTGGGGTGGGAGCTTGAGGAAGAGCTCACCGGGCGAGTCGGGGCCAGGCACCGTGCCCGCCGGCGGCTTCAGGAACCCGTCCGCAGAGGTAGACAAGCCGGCGGCGGTAGTGGGGCTGCCAATGAAAATGGTGGGGGCCGCAGCGGGGGGCGGACTGCCCAGTGCCCCTGGCTGGGGGGGAATGCGGAGATGTAGGGCCGGTCGGTCAGTCTTACGGGCCATGTCGCCCACCTTGGTCTGCTTGTTGATCTGGCTCTCAGCCTGCTACGGAGGAGACCAGGCACAGAGCAGTCAGGCTGCTGTGGACAGGCCCTACATCCCCCTACCATAACAGAGGCCACCTGCTACAAGACATCAATGGTGCAGCCTGGTGGGGCCCCCACTCACCTTTTGCACCTTGTTGATGCGGTGAGCCGCCCGGTTATCTTTGGCCTTTTGCTAAAGGATGGAGGACACAGCCTTAGGCCTAGGGCTCAGCCTCATGCCCAGCCCCCATCCCTCACATTCCCTACCCAAAAGCTGATCCCTTCTGGCCCAGATGCTTTAGGAGTGGGGAATGGAAAGAACTGAAATTCCTCCCAAATACCTCCCCCGCCCTGTTCCCAGTCCTGCTGAGGCAGGCTTCCTTCTATCTCACCAGATAGGGGGCTTTGTCAGCGGCTGGAACTTTTCTCCAGAGCTTCATGATTTGTTTGCAACGGCTAGACCAGTCTGGAGGGCAGAGGGATTGCATTAGGAAACTTGGCAGGTGACCCCTGCACCTGCCATGTTACCAGGTTGTTGTCTCCCTTGCCCTCGTCCCACAGGTACCTGGGTAATCTTGCTTGAGATTGGGAAAGTTAATGTTGGCATACAGCACAGGCGAGATAGTGGAGAGTTGGCCCAACTCCTCATCCTTCTCCCAGCGCTGAAGACTCCGCTGGTTATAGGAGAGCCCGTCGCCCTCACCCTCCGTGGTGGGGGTGGTGGGGGTGGAGGGCGTAGTGCCCCCTGAGCCTGTCCAGGGACTGTCTGGTTCACCTGGTTCCGGGCTAAAGAAGCCCCCGCGCTCCCTGGGGCGCAGGGGCAGAGAGTCACAGGGGGCAGGGATGCCACACCCCAACCCAGACAAACTGCCCAGAGGCCCCAGGCCAATACCCTGCCCCAACAGAGAAGGACCACTAAGAAGGAGGTGGAGAGAAAAAGGGGGAAGTATTACTACAGCAGCACCCAGGGGTCCAAGGTTCCCTCCCTTGGCATGAGCCCAACTGGAGGGAAGGGACTATGGGGACGGCCCATGAAGATTAAGCATACCAACCTAGAATCCAAGAATGGGGACTGGCAGAGGCCTGGATAGGAGTCCATTGGGCTGCTCGAGGGGAGATTGCCCAAAGGGAGTCCACCTACAAGAGACACAGGATCAGAGAAAGGGAGCAAGTGGCCCATCCTGGGGGCAAGCTTGGCCATACCTGCCCACTAGTCTTCAAACCACCCATATCACCTTGAAGAAAGGGCCTCTGCAGCGGTGTACGGCTGCCATCTAGGCCAGGGGTTCCACAACCCAGATGCTGCTCTCGTTCAGAACCCAGAACGTCCTTGAAGAGCTGCTGCAGGTCCTTGGATTCTATCTTGGGCAGTTCTATAAGGGATTGATGGAGGATGCTGCTGAGGGAGACTGGGGAGTTGAGGGGACACCACACATCTACAAATAGTCATGGCCGGGGCAGGTGCCCAGGACTCCGCACTGTATAAATGAGAGTCTCACAAGCAGGACCTTCTCCTTCTCCCACCAAGGACCCTTTATACATGAAGAGAGCGGGTCACAGCCTCACCTTCTGTAGGAATCCTGTCTAAGTCAGAGCTAAGCATCCCTTCTCCTGGGGTTCCTGGCTTCTCGGGGTCACTGGGCACTGGGGATGCCTTTACGCCCCCATCCTCAGGTCCTGCAATGAGCAGGAGAAACCCATCAGCCAAGGCCAGTATAGAGGCACCACACTGACCAAACTGAACCACAGAAGACATGGAAAAGTTTCACAGAGGCAAAACCAAGCTAGGACGAAGTCCTCCCAGCAGGCCTCACCTGGTGTATCAGCCTTGCCCTCAGCACCACGGGATTCTTCATCTGCAACCTCTGTACCATCATCTCCTATAAGCAATAGTCGCCATTTCAATCAGAGATGCCCCACATCTGACATCCAGAATGGGTCTCCAGCTCCACAGGCCAGGTCCCTTGGCCTACCCTCAATTCCTGGAGACCAGCCCCTCCCCCACCAAGTTCATTTCCCAGCTCCTAAGCACAGAGGAAAGTTGGGTCCCTTCAGACCACCTTACCACCACATGACTGACCTTTCTGTAAGGTGGGGAGCTCCTTCCTATCTGAGCCTCCATCCCCCTTGGCTTTTGGGGTTCCTAGTGCAAAGCTTGGCCGGCCCACCCCAACTGCAAAAAGGGCCTTCCGGCTCAAGTCCAACAGCTCCTTCCCAAAGAAGGCCTCCTGTGGGAAGAGGCAGGGAGAAATAGGCTTCTTCATGTTCTGTAAGGCAGAATTCCCTGCACCCTTCAGAGCCTAAGGCCCACCTGCAGGTAAGCAGGAAACATGTCCTCTAGTTTGCTCTTCTTGCGCCCTCGCCGCTGCTGCTTCTTCTTTTCTTCTGCATCTGCTGGGCTCTGTTCCACAGAGCCCTCTGCAGGCAGGTCAGCAGGCATCACTGGGGACAGATGGGAAATGTCAAATTCTCTAGGGACACTGAGCATGCTGCTCCCAAGTTGGCCTGAGGATGCTTTTTGCCTACTCTCTCCCCCAAAAGCAACCGGACCCACCACCCTCTCAGCCCTTTGAGTGACCACCCTCCCCCCCCCCACCCCACCCCGGGCCTCCCTGGCAGTGCCCTATAGGTCCTGTGATCCCCACCTTCTCCCAGGCCCCAATGGAGCCCTCACCCGTCTCACCCTCGTCGGGCTGCCCATCCCCACTCAACACCTCCGCCTGTGCAGCAGGCCCCTTTTTCACACGTGTGTGGGATTTCCGTTGTCGCACCATGAAACCACCAATGCCTAAGAGGAGGCAGAGCTGAAGTTGAAAAGCCACTAGGGACTGGGTGAGCCACCCCTTCCCACCCCATTCCCCATCCCAGGGCCTCACCAGGACGATAGGGTTTGCGTTTGCGTTTTTTGCTCTCCTCAGTCTCCTCCTTGCCAGGCTCTACATCAGGGCTGATGGGGCCCTCCAGTTTAATTTCACACTCCATGTGCTCCACACCACCTGTGTATTTGAACAGAGGAGATGGAGGCAGAGCAGAGGTGTGGGCCCTTTTTAACGTTGTCATCCAGCCACCCAAGAACAGAGAGCCGAGTGCCTTGCCAGAGCCATTGGACAAGACCAACAGTGGCTTGAGAATGACCAGGAGTGACAATGCTGCTCCTTCCCAACATCCAACTCTCATAGGCACGCTCCCGCTTCTTTGGCACTCAGATTTCCCAGCCTTACCTTCACCCTTGAGCAGCTCTTCGGTGTCTAGGTCCCCATCCTTCTTGTCATCAGGGCCAAGGGCATCTGAGGCCTCGGAACCTTCCAGCCCAGCCTCACCTGGGAGGCCAAGCCGTCCTCGCCGCTGGCGCCGCTTGTGTAGGGGTGACATGGTAAGGTTTCGCAGCACAGCCATGCCAGTTTCTGTCAGCCACACACCCTCGAAGCGAAAGTACTGGGGCTCTGCACAAAGGGGAAGAGCATGTGACCCCATGGAAACCAGAACTCCAAGTTTCGGCCTAAGTCCCCAGCTGGGACAAAAGCAGTGAGAGACAGACAGACCAGACAAAGTCCAGCCTGTGGCCTGAAGGGTGGAGAGGACCGGTCATCACTGGTTGCTAGCTAAAGTTCTAATTCTCCATCAATGACCTAGGAGGATTCAGGCTGCTACTGCAGAAGCCTGACTTTGCTCCTGATTAACCCTAGGTTCACCAAATATATTCTCTAGCTGTCAGGGGCTAGAAGTGCCCCTACTCGCTGAATGCCAGCACACAGTGTCCCGGATGCCAGGAGCAACACCTACATCATGATGGAGGAGATGGCTCCAGCCCCTTCATTGAGGAAACAGAGCAGTGTCCTGTGCTCTCTGGAGATGACACTCGGGTAGTATAGAGGCCCTGTTTCCTGGTGGAAGGAACTCGCCTGGGAAACTAGAGGCCTTGGCTGTAGTCATAACTTTGTCAATAACCTAGTGGGTGACCTTGGGCAGGCTACTCAATCTCTCTGGCTCTTAGTTTCCTCCTCTTAAAATGAGATAAAGTTAGGGGGGTGGAGCTGGACTAGACAGTGTCTAAGTTCTCCTTGGCTTCGGCACTCAGAATTTCACCTGGCTCTTTCACCTTCATAGGCACCAACTCTGGAGGCGCAACAGGTGCTGTGGAGAGGACAAACCAAGGTGGTTTGAGGCCCTGTCCCAAAGCAAGGCACCCAGTCCTGACTCCTCCTCCCCTTCCCCAGCACCTGGTACTCACCAGCAGGCTTAATTATGTAAGGCTGGCAGGAGACACAGTCAAAGCCCTCATCGGCTGCCTGCTCCACATCATCCTCTGTGAAGAGGCTCTCGCAGCCGGCATGCATCCACCTGGAAGAAGGAAGACATGAGGAGATAAACCCAGACAATGCAAAGCTGAGGATAGGGAAGCAGGAGCCAAACCAGGGGAAAGGAGCACCCTCACCGTTCACAATGGCGGCACTGGATCAGAAGGTCCTCTTCCACATATGGGGCATGACAGATAGGGCAGGTCACCAGGCTGGCACAGGGCCCGCAGTGTGTGTAACTGTTCTGCCATTCACAGTGGAAGCCAGGGGAGGCAGCCCCACACTGCATACAAGACACACACCTGGTGGGAGCAGAAAGATAGACCCTCAGCACCTAAGCTACCCAAGGCAGCCAGAGGTGCCCTCACTGAGAACCATATGACCCAGCCTGGTCTTCTAAACCCAACCTGTCATGTGTTCAACATCACATCCACTCTGACATCTCAGGCCCAGGCCCCTCTCAAGATCCTAGGTCTCCTTACCACTTGCACTTCCAGCCGCCCTTGGGCACGGTGAGCAGTGGGGGGTCCAGGCAGTAGGTGTGGTAGCTAATGTCACAGTCATCACAGAGCAGCAGGCGTGAGGGGTCTGAGGCCTGGCCGCATACCTCACACACGATGCACTCCACACAACGCCAGCCCTTTAACAGCATCACCTTGGTGATCTGGTACAGAAGATGGCAATTCCTCAGGGTATGATGGAGAGGAGAGGGCAGACTTCTTAGGGGAGGTTGGAACTTATATGGGTGGGGCTGGAGGACCCCAGTGCCTAGGCCAGACCTCCATTTGAGCAAAGAAAGGCTATGCAAAGCACCCTCACCTCAAAAATATGTAGTGACTCTATACTTAGGCTCCCAGGGACCTCTGCTATTCAGAGAACAGCCTCTCCTGGCCACTGCCTCATTATGCATGGATTGGCAACCTTTCACTATCCAAGTCCCCAACAAGATTATGGGTAGGATTAGGTTGTATTTCCTCCAATTTTTCTTGAACATTTAAAACCTGCTACTAATGCAAGTTAATGTTAGCAGTGGACAAGTTCTAAATGAATATCAAACTGACTGACTAAATGAACAATGAACTGACTGATTATGCTTGAGTCAAAAACACTGCTTTCTCTTTGTGGACATTTGCTTATGATTTTCACTTTACATTTTATTTCCAGACTATATCATGCTTTCTGCTAGTAAAGTTCTCATAGTTTCTATGATGGATTGGATCATACCAGCAACTCATGGTCTACCACCAAAAAATTATAAGGACCACTACCAATTCCAAAGTATTTTTCCCCAGGATGAGTCTGATAATCACTGGTGACTGAAGAATGACTTTCACGACCAATGGCCACTTTAAGTAGTGTGGGGGCCTAGGTTAAGAAATAAATGACCCCATCCCCAACCCAGGCCTCTTGGGCTCTGAACTCACCTTGCTGTTGACACAGTATGGGTGATAGCACTGTGAACACTGAGAACAGGCAAGGAGGTGGCCCTCTGCTCCCCGGCCAAAGCTGCCACATACTACACACATGTCCTGGGGAAATACACAGAAACCCAATGTCCAACTAGGTAGGTCTCCTTTTCCCACTCAGTCCTGGCAACTACTACAACTCTAATCTGAGGGAAGGAGTCGGGGAACCAAAAGCCCAACCCCTGGCCTCAGGACACTGTGAGCCAACATGGGGCCCTGTTCCTCCTTAGCTTGATGTGTTGCCTGGCTGGTGTGGCTCAGCGGTTGAGTGGTCACCAGTTCGATTCCCAGTCAGGGCATATACCTAGGTTGTGGGTTGGATCCCTGGAGGCAACCAACTGATCAATGTTTCTCTCTCACATCTCTCTCTAAAAATCAATAAACTTATTTAAAAAAAAAAAAAACTTATTTAAAAAAAAATAGCCTGAAATTCTGATATGGGTAAAAGTAAGAAACAAAAAGAAGAGAAGATGTGTAAAGATTGGTGAGGCTGAGAGAGTAACATATGTGCCAGTATTCTATAAGCTTTGCAGGATTATTCAGTTGAGAACATACATAAGCTCCCTTCAACAGGGCAGAAATCATTTCTGCCTTTTCACTGCTATATCCCTAGCTCCTAGTTCAGTGCCAAGCTCAGAGGTGACACTCAAGAGAAATCTGATGGATAGAAAAACAAATGAACAATGTGATTCTGATTCAGTTTTCTGATTAGCTGGGTAGAGAAGTAGGTCTTCGGTTTTCTGCATCTGCTCTCCCATGTAAACACATACACCCAATGTGAGTCTGCCAGTCACATATGGTACCTGCATTAGGACAAACTTGTCTGTATTGGAGAAGAGAACCACAGTATTTTGCATGGTGTCGTCATCATCATCTTCTTCCTCCTTGCTGGGAGAGCTATCGATATCAGCAACCTTATAGGCAGAGAGTTGTGGAATGTGAGGCAGCTAAATCTGGGCCAACTAAGCTGCTTTCCTCTTTGGTGCTAGGGTAAGGAGGTATGAACCCCTGGCTAAATGAAGGCCAGAGTCAGACTAAGAAGCAGAAGAACACCCCAGCTCCCAAACTGGGCCTCAGCCCAACGGCAGAGATTTCAGAGAAGCCTGGGGACCAAGTGGATAGAAGGAGTAGACAGAGCCAGACAGGCCCTAGGCTAGCAGGCAGGCAGGTGAGCGTGCAGGGGACTGACAGGATTAAAGGGTGTTTAATCTTGAAATAGCCAGCTGAAGCATGTTTGGGGGATGGGAAGCCTCTCCTTACTACCAGAGTCTCAATGGAAGAAGTGGTTGATTTTAGCCGGGCCCGTCCTCTCCCACGTCCTCCATGTGCTCCTCCACGTGGCCGGCGTCTTCCTGGGAAACTACTGCTGCGACCCTGAGTGAAGGAAGTGGATAATAACAGGGAGAAGTTGAGGGCTAGTGTGCTGGGTCCACAGGTTTGGAAGGAAGAGAAGAAACTAATGGATAGAGCATAACAGGTAATAAAGGCCAGGAGACCCAGCAGGGCAAGGGAAAAGCTAACTCTCAGACAGCAACAGGTAGGTAGCTCTTCTCCCAAGAAAAGTGGCCAAGTGGTACAATGACAAAAATACTGGTGTTAAAGACCTGTGTTTCTAGTTGATTCTATTACTGAGTAACCATGAAGCTGGGAAAGTCACTTCCCACTCTATGTATTAATATTCTCCTTAATAAAATAAGAGTGGACTAAAGGAGCTCTGACCTTCTAGAATTCAATAAGCCAGGTGGGAAGGTATTAGTGACACAGGATTGTACCTCTGACATTATTAGCATGAAGTTGACCACATCCAGTGACTGGATAGCCCCTCACCTGTTTGATGCGGGAACGAGCTGGGGAGCTGCGCCGCTTCCCCTTGTCCCCTTCGGCTTTGCCTCCACTGATAGCTGTCCCATTATCACACAACAGCGAGTCATCAGTCTCTGGCAGAGAGTCAGTACAGAGCCGAAGGGAGCCTTCATCTCGAGCTGGACTAACATCTGTAGATACCCCCAACTCCATAGACAAGGAGCCGCCCCCCTCGGGGTCAGGAGAGCCCAGCAGGGGCTCTGAGCCAGGAAAACTGGCACTGGCATCGCCCTGGCTCAGATTGGAGATCTCATTAACGATGTCGGATTTGATGAGAACAGGTGGGGTAGGGGCCACTGGTGCATGTGGCTCCTCTTGTTCTTCACAGGGTGAGCCCTGCCCTGTCTGCTTGCACTCTGGGCCATAGACCTCCATAGGGGTCACAGGGGCCAGCTCCTCGGGGTCCAGGAGCACAGGGGAACCCTTAAGTTCACTAGCCAAACTGCCAGGGGTCTGTCCAGCCTCTGGCTGGGAATCAGGAGTGTCAGTCCCATCCAGAGGGGCTGTGTCTTCCCCTAGGCCAGAGAAGTCTTCCAGGGGTGGGGCAGGGCTGGGTGCAGGGCAGGAAAGGTTCCCCATGGGGGAAGGGAGAGGACTAGTAGGGCTAGGCTCCAAGGCTGGGCATTCAGGTTCTGGGGCTTTCTCAATCTCCATCCCAGGTGGCTCAGCCTCATGTGAGACCTCCATTGCCTTCTCCATGGGACTCAGTGGGGAGGGAATGGACAGTGGCAGAGCAGGAGGAGAGCACTGGGAAGGAGGGGAGTTCTGGGGAGGTAGGGGATGCTGGAGGAGTGGAGAACACCGAGGGGGAAGGGGCTCCATCAGGATGGGAGAGGCCAGTCCCATTGGGGAGCCTGGAGATGGGGGAAGGATCATAGGGGGTACAGGCTCGGGGTCAGTGCAGTTAGCTTCCGGTGGAGGGCTAATGGGTGTCTCTAGGATGGGGGCAGCTAATGGTGACTCAGGGTCACTGTCCCCTTTGGCACCAAAGGGGTACTCTAACTCCCCCAAAGGAGAGAGGGCTGGTGGGGCCACAGCTGTGATAATGGGTGAGAGCGGAGGAGGAAGTGGATCTGGAACGAAAGAGAAAAAGGGAGGCTCTTAGATTAGATGTGCCATAAAGAATCAAGACTGTCCCAGAGAAAGAGGATACTAACATCCCCTTACCTGGTGGCATCAGCTGAGGTGACAAGGTAGGCTCCCTAGATGGGGACAACGGCAGCTCCTCAGGCAGAGGGGACAGAGGTGGCTCCCCAGGCTCAGACAGAGCCGGCTCTCCAAGCAAGGGGGATAAGGGTGGCTCCCCAGGTGGGAGGAACAAGGGCAATTCTTCAGGTGCAGAGCATAGGCCTGGCTCCCCAAGGGGCTCTTCAGGTTGAGGGGACAGGCATGGTTCCTTAGGGTGGGGAGACAGGTGTAGCTCCTCAGGCTGGGGGGACAGGTGTGGCTCCTCAGGCATGGGGGACAGGCATAGCTCCTCAGGCTGGGGAGACAGGCGCAACTCCTCAGGCATAGGAGATGGCTGTGGCTCCTCAGGCATGGGGGATAGGTGTGGCTCCTCAGGCTGGGGGGACAGGCGTGGTTCCTCAGGCTGGGGGGACAGGCGTGGTTCCTCTGGCTGGGGGGACAGGCGTGGTTCTTCTGGCTGGGGGGATAGGTGCAGCTCCTCAGGTGCAAGGGTTAGGCACAGCTCCTCAGGCTGGGAGGGCAGAAGCAGTTCCTCGGCTGCAGGGGATAGGCATGGATCCTCAGGCCGAGGGGACAGGTGCGGCACCTCAGGGCGAGGGGACAAGCGCGGCTCCTCAGGCTGGGGGGACAGGCGCTCCTCAGGCCTGGGGGACAGGCGCGGCTCCTCAGGCCTGGGGGACAGGCGCGGCTCCTCAGGCTTGGGGGACAGGCGCGGCTCCTCAGGCTTGGGGGACAGGCGCGGCTCCTCAGGCCTGGGGGACAGGCGCGGCTCCTCAGGCTTGGGGGACAGGCGCGGCTCCTCAGGCTTGGGGGACAGGCGCGGCTCCTCAGGCTTGGGGGACAGGCGCAGCTCCTCAGTTGTGGGGGATAGGCGCGGTTCCTCAAGTCGGGGGCAGAATTGCAGCTCCTCAGGCAATGGCGACAGGGGTGACTCCTCCAGTGGTAGGGACACGAGTAAGTCCTCCGGTGGCGGGGACACAGGGGAGTCTTCAGGTGGTGGGGATGTGGGTGAATCCTCAGGTGGTGGGGATACACGTGAAGCCTCGGGTGGCGGGGATGTGGGAGACTCCTCAGGTGGTGGTGACAGGGGAGATTCCTCAGGCGGTGGGGACAGGCGTGACACTTCAGGCAGGAGGGATAGGCATGATACCTCAGGTGGGGGGGACATAGGCGAGTCTTCAGGTGGTGGGGACATGGGTGAATCCTCAGGTGGTGGGGAAAGGCGTGAAGCCTCAGGTGGTGGGGAAAGGCGTGAAGCCTCAGGTGGTGGGGAGAGGGGAGATTCCTCTGGTGGGGGGGACAGGGGTGATTCTTCAAATGGTGGGAACATACGCGATGCCTCAGGTGGTGGAGACATGGGTGACTCTTCAGGTGGAGGGGACATGGGTGACTCCTCAGGTGGTGGAGACAGGCGAGATGCTTCAGGTGGTGGGGAAGTGGGTAATTCCTCGGGTGGTGGGGACAGGGGAGACTCCTCAAATGGTGGGTTCAGGGGTGATGCTTCAGGTGGTGGGGACAGGGGTGTCTCAAGTGGAGGAGATGGGGGTGACTCCCCTGGTGGAGAAAAGGGTGACTCTTCCAGTGGAGAAAAAGGTGATGATTCAGGTGGGGGAGACAGAGGAGACTCCTCAGGCGGTGGAGAGAGGGGTGATTCCTCAGGCGGTGGGGATAGACGAGATGCCTCAGGCGGCGGGGATGTGGGTGATTCCTCAGGTGGTGGGGACAGGGGCGACTCCTCAGATGGGGGCAGCAGTGGCATCTCCTCATTTAGGGGGGCCTCCAACTGTGGCTCAGGTTGGGCCCCTGCTCTCCCTGCAGATATAACATACTGTGCTCCTATCTAGCTCAAATCCACTCCACAGAAAGTGCAAAGTCTAAGGCATAGCAGAAACTGTCCCTTAACACAAAACAGAAGGGGATTACTTTCATAGACCCTCAAACCCTACTCACCTAGTGGTTTGGCTTCACATTGCAGGGGCCCCGGTTCCTTGGGTTGCATAGAGGTCACGTGCCCACCCTTTGGCTGCCCTTGGCATGCAACGTACAGAGCATCGGGCTCATCAGTGGGGGTATCGCCAGGCTCTGGGGGTGAGAATCTGCAGAAGGTACAGGGGAGTAGGCATTGTGGCTCTCATCAGCTATCAACTCCTAGAGAGTGCACTGGGGTAAGGCATGAATGCTATGGATTGTACTGCCCACCTTAGGGCTCCCTCTGCCAATCTCAGCACTTCTGATCCCGCAGCCCCATCTCTTTCAGTCCACACTACTTACCTGCTACAGACAGCAGAACGCTGCTCAGCAACAGAACTGATAGGCTGTCCTCCCTGGGTTTTGTGACAGCGGTAACAGAGTGAGTAGTTCTCGAACCACTCAGAGTTGGGATTCAGCTCTGCTGAGCCTGCCCCACAGGACCGGCATACCCGGCACGCCTAGGAGAAAGGAGAAGGCAAAACAGGCATCAGTCAGACAGCAGAGACTAGAGGGGAGCATGGGACTTGTCACAACAGAGAAACTCTGGATGTTATAGGAGGCAGAATTAGAAGAGTAAGGCAAGATCAAGGACCCTCACCTTGCACTTCCAAGAGTGAGCAGGCAGTTCTTCCATAGGTGGTTTTAGGCAGAAGGTATGGTATCCTTTGTCACACGTCTCACAGACCAACATCTTAGAGTCATTCCCAGGTTTCCTGCAGAGACAGGGCACATAATAGGGTCCCTCCCTGCCCTTGTTTTTAACCCTAAACTGTGCTTTGCCTAAGGCTTCCCTCCTGCCTTCCCATTCTTACCTGCAGGCTTGGCACACTTTGCATTCAGGGCACTGCCAGCCAGCACGCTTGCGGGCAGTCAGAGCAGTGTCCAGGCAGGCCCCATGATAGTGATGCCCACAACTGGTACAGAAGAACAGGTCACACAATTCCCCCGGTCCCTCACATACTGCACAACGAGCTTCCTCTACAGTCAAAAGGGACAGAGAACACAGGTCAGATATGGATTCCTTGCAGGACTCAGAACAGTGCTGTCTACATAACAGGCATTCCATGGACCAGAATGAACAAATAAATAGTTACTAAGTGTCTGCCTAATATATGCTAGGCATTGTTCTAGGCATTGCAGACATCATAGTAAACAAGACAGGCAAAGCCCCTGCACTCTCAAAGTTCACACCTATTTTAATGAGGCAGGCTGACAGTATAAAATTACCATCTTTGATGAGTGCTCTGCAAAGTATAAACCCCAGGCACTCTTGGCCCCTCACTGCCTGATGTACAAGGGGCAGGACTTCTCACCCAGATGCGCCGCACCATCACTGTGCTCCGGGCATAGCAGCTGCAGTGTTTTCATGGATAAGAAGGAACCGCTGGCAGTCGCACAGGGGAAGTGGTAAAGCCGTGGACATCCGGGTGAGCGACAAGGGATGGAGGCACCAAGCCTGGTGCAGTGGGAGCAGCGCTGCCAGGGTGGAAACAAAGCCTCAGTGCCAGTCAGCTCACTCCAGAACAATAGATCAGGTACTAGTTCTGCCCTAGTATGCCCACTCCCCTTCTAATTCTACCCTCTCAGAAGCCCAATAGCCCTGTCCACCCTGCCCTTTACCTATGCAATCCCCTGGCCCCAGCCCCACCTGTGAGATCCCTGAGAAGATGGCCTTGTCCACACCACAAAGTTCTGGGCCCCCCTTCCCCCATACACCGGCCGACCACACAGCACACCAATGGTGAGCCCAGCAGGACCCTGTATAAGTGGAAAAGGACAAACAGAAAGGAATGAATTAACAAAAAGGTGATCGCTGGCTTTGGACCACCCAGCCCCTACCCCCTTTCCTGCCCAGGTCAGTTACTTACCTCCAGGTTCTCCTAGGTGGGCAGGTGTCAGGCCCTCAGGGAAACCAATCTGTGATAGGTCCTCACTGGGCAGTGCTGCCTCATTGTGCCCTGAGCTCCCCCCAGGAGACACCACTGGACACCGGGGCCAGTCAAATGGCAACTCAAAGCGCCGTAGCTCCCGCTGCCCATGCAGACTGGGCTCCCCGCAGTTACAGAGAGCACAACGCCGCAGTGGACCCCCACTGTGGACATACAAGCATCAGCACAATGCCGGGCCCCTGCCCACAGTCATACCCCCTCCCCCCCACAACCCCACGATTTAACACGCCTGTGTTTCCCAAACACTAATTTTCCTAAATATTCCTCTTGAACGCCCCAGAATCTCAAATCAAATCCTTTTGTACCCTTATGTCCTCATTTCCCCAAACTAGTTACCTACGGTCCTGGGGAGGTTCCTGAGGCCTGAGACCCCCAGAAGTGGGCACAGATACCTCCACCACATGTGGGTTGGGAAGGTCTGCCTCAGTGGCGCCTGACTCCTCAGAGGCTGCATGTCCATCAGCTGAATGAACAAACACAGAAGCATACATTAGCCATCATCCACTATTTAATACTAGTCTACTCACCAGACCTATGAGATTATCTAAAACCGTTGGTGGATCACACTGAGGGCATTTTGACTTTTGTCCCAAAGAACAAAGTCCTTCAATTACCTATCTAATAGACAGACTTAGCTCCTGTCCTAGTGCCAGGACTAGAAATTTAAGGTTGTCTGGGATGAGCAGAAAGCTGTCAGTAAACCCAAAATTTGCCCTACTCACCTGCCGGTTCTGAATCTTTATCCTCACCAGGCGGCTTCTGGCTATCCATCCCTCTCTCCGACTGGGCAGGGCCCTCTCGGGGAGACCTGTCAAAGCCCAAAAAGATATCTATATGCCCAGTAAGTCTCTCCACTAAACACTTTTCCCAGAATCCTAAGAGGAATGCAGCTAATGGTATCTAGACCTTACAGAAATCAGAAAACCATACCTACAAACTCCTGTACTAATAACAAAAAAGTTCTGCCTAACCTTTATCCCACTGCCTACTTCCTCCCCAGATAAACACTGACCCTCTTCTCCAACTCGGGATTCTCAGAGGATCCCCTCCACTCTCCCACTTCCTTACTCACAGGCGTCCTCAAACTACAGCCCGCGGGCCACATGTGGCCCGCCGAGGACATTTATCCGGCCCGCTGGGTGCCGCTGCCTGTCCTGCTTAGCAGCCGACTCGTCCCGGGCCCGGAGTGAGCATAGGGATTTGTTCATAGTTTTTTTTAAAAACTAAAGTCCGGCCCTCCAACGGTCTGAGGGACAGTGAACTGGCCCCCTGTTTAAAAACTTTGAAGACCCCTGTCCTAAGAGTTCCCAGGGCAATAGCATCCAACTAGAAGCACATCCAGTCTATATCTAGTATCGCCCTTAGCCTCACATCTGAGTTCTGGGCTTCTGGTAGGCCCTATCCCTATCCTTTTCCCTGAGGCCTCAAGTCAGCTACCATTGTAGAGGTCTGTCAGCGCCAACCAATGGGTAATCATAACCCAAGAAGTCTGAGTACAGCTGAAATCCCTCTCCCAGAGACAGAGTCTGGGGTCTTGCAGGATATAGGACATGTTACTGAAACTAAAGCCCAGGTATGGATAGATCTCCCCAACCTCCACTGGTTCCAACCAGGACATCCCAATCACAACCTAAGAAACTCCCCAATTTCTACCCACTGCCTATCCAAATCCAGCTCAGGCCTGGCCCCTGCAGCAACTGAACTCAGGATCTCACCCAGCCTGAAGTCCTCAGGTCGTTGCCCTTAGCAACGCCAACTGCCCTTCCTCCTAAGATATCCCTAGTAGTTAACAGAAGTGGGCCTTAAGAGTCACTGAGCATGTGTAGTCAGGCCTGAAGCTAGGCATGCTGGGAGTTGTAGTCTCAGGAAGCACACTGCCACTTGGAGGAGTTCTAAACAGGACAGGACACAGCCCAGCAGAGTAGCTTCCTTCCTCTTCTGTCAACCAGGGTTTCCACACGCACTATAGGGGTGTGGAGTAACGGTCCCCTCTTTAAAATATGCCTGCCTATACCAGAGCCAAATGAAACAAACACTAAAGTTATATGTAAGAATATTGAGACCCACATCTTTGGGCATATTTTCCTAAACCTCAGTGAGAACTAAACACAGCCCAAAAAAGAAAGAAGAATAAGAAAAATTACAGAGTGAGGTAGAAAAAAGGGTTCCTACAGAAGAAAGAAAGGGATAGGTGCCAGCAGCTATTAGTGGTATCTAAGGTAAGGGCTTAGCAGAGAAAGAAAAGTATAGTATTCCCAGAGAGGGAGGAGGGCGGGGAGAATCCCTAAAACAGAACTCTAAATAAAATTTGAGAAGTTTATCTCTTGCCTTTTCCACTCCTTTTGTTTAACCAGAGGGGCCACATACAAACCTTGCAAGGACAAGCCCCTCTACTCAAACCAACTACCAAATAACCTTGTCAGCCACTTGGGGTTGAGTGACTGGGGCAGATGAGACAGGGGAAACCCTCAAAGGTGCCCAGGATCAATAAATCAATTACTTGAGAACCACAATATTAGTCTTCATTCCCTGAACGCACACTCCACTTCCAGAGATTAATATTGAACCTCTGTGACATGTCACAGGAAAGGAAATTTTATTTTATCCCCCCCCCCAAACTATCAGAATCTACTAGATTAGAAAAGTGAAGTATCACTTGATGCCTGTTCCCTCCATTCCCAAATCATCTCTTTCCAAAACCTACCATACAACCACACCTGAAAGGAAAGCAAGGTGGTTATCTGGCAGGCCCAAGAAAAGCTGCTCTGGAACTTCCAGGGGCCCTTAGAAGCCACCTATGAGAAGCAGGGGCTGGAGGTCAGGGCACCAGCCAGGCCCCTCTTCCTGTTCAGTCATTCAAGGCTTGAACACACTCAGAAAGCTTCAAAGTTTCCTAAATGTGTGAATTTTACTGTATGCACCCAAAGATCTTCCACCTGCTCTGCTCTTAAAGTTAAGTCCAAAGGAGTCACAAATAAAAAGCAACAGTGATAATACAGTGGGTGGGAGGAAGACTGCCTCACACAAGGCCAGAGGGACAAATTCCTCTGCCCTCCCTGGAGCACAGCCCTCTCAAGCTGGTAAGCTTGAGGAGGTACAAAAACCACCTGCATCCAGCCTTGGGAGACAGAGTACCAACATCCTCCAAAGCCACAGCCTCACTCATGGAGTCACGGAAGATGAGAGATCACAAAGTGAAGAGGAGAATGTCCTCCAAGCTGTACTATATCTAGGGGTACCTCCAAGAAGCCTGAGCCCCATTTCCCTACCCCTGCAGTCTGGCACCTGCACCCCAATGCTGAGTCCCAGCTGTCAGGCCCCTGAACAGATCTAAACAAATAAATACCACAGGTTCCCTGTCCCATCATTCACAGCCAGAAACCACACACACATATATATACATCAAGGGTTTTTTCACTATTTCTAAAATGAGCTAATGCCTGGCTAGGCTTCCTCTGGGTAACTAGAGTTCCCCCTGAAGTACAGATCTAAGGAGTAAAACTGTGCTGGCTCCCCTTAGTCCTAGGTCTAAGAAGCCCAAAACAGCAAGGAAGAAGGCAGGGTGGCACACTTTCCTCTCTGCCTCTATTCCAGACCAATAGCTTTAACTCCATTTTCCCAGCCAAGGGGGAAATGGAGGCTTGGAGGGGTGAAAGGCTGAAGCAGGCTCTTGAGTGAACAACTTCTGTAGGACTCAGGACTTCCTGGTTCCCAACCTGAGAATCAAACCACACCTCTCCCCACCCTCATTTTGGGTTGACCCTCTAGGAAGAATCCAAATGGCAACACTAGTCCTGTAGACCCTCTAGACCAGCGGTCGCCAACATTTCGGACCTCACGAACCACCAGTGGTCCACTGACCACTGGTTGGCGGCCTCTGCTCTAGACAGTCCCTGGGTCATCCTGGGGTAATCCACAGCTAACAGGGAGAGGCCCCTCCTAAGGAAGTTCATTGAGGACAGACAACAGAAGGGGTCCTCCATAGGAGGCAGGGGCAGAGAGCATGGGTGACAGCTAACATCACTCTACCACCCTGTGCCACCTCCCACCTTGGAGTTAATATCTAGAAATCTTTCAAGGGCAAAATCCCTATTTTTCCTTCCCAAGACCAGGCTCAAAGAGATCTAGCCCATGTATGTATGTTTCAGGGGGTGGAATGAAGGAGTAAAACACACCAGCCAAATCCCTGCTGGGCAGCATGACAGCTGTGAGAGGGGCTGTCCCAACCCAGGGCCCAGAGGCATGAGGCTCATGCTGCACTCTTCCTACACTCACATACCCCTTCTCAGTACCTTCAGACAGGTTTGGAAACACTAGCTTCTGCAGAAACAGCTCTGCATATCATTTCTCCTCCAAAGAGATACAGACTCCTCTATTCTGTAGGATTGGGACAGGAGCAGAGGGCCAGTTAACATTCCCTGATCAAAAAGAGTTGAAGAGGTTGGCATGGGCCTGCAAGATTGGCCAAGGACTTATGAGCAACCAGCTCACCACACCAGGTCCTGAGAAAGCAGGACATAAAAGCCATTTTTTGCAGCCCACATTCCCAGGGAACAAATCTCAACTGCCTCCTCCATAATCCTCTAGAGATTATGTCCATCCTGAGAGGAGGGGAGGCAAACCAGGCTAAGACAGCACTAGGCCTCGCTGGGGTCACTTTGCCAGGCAGGGGTAGTTTAAAGTTGACCAGCAAGGCCAGACTGCCCCCAGCCCCACCTCCTTCTTGCACCAGCCACCCCCTTCATCACACTAGTCAGTTTCCACACACTCTCCCCTGTCCACAGTCAAATAAGGCCTGGTGAAGGATCTAGGATTCCTTGAGTCTCCCAGAGACTGCTCTGAGTACCCCGATGGGCAAGAACAACCTTAAAGTCCAACCTGGCAGTAAGTCTGACGGCAGTGGCACCCTACCCACCCTCCCAAGTTATTCTGTTCCCAAGGCCCACAAGGAACCCTGACGGAGGAGCAGTAGCTGATGAGGATTGGTGCTGGCATCAGGGCCTGGGTCCTACTTTAGTAGAGCTCCCCCAACACAAAAATAAACAGGCAGAGAGGCGATCTGGCCAGGTTTCTAAAACTCCCGTGGTTCCCTGAACCCCCCGTCTTTAACGAGGCACACCCCAAGACACCAGGCCTCAGTTCTGCCCCAGCTACTGGCTCAGGTTCCCTTGACAGACCCTGCCAAAAGAACCCTCCTCAGCCCTGGCACCCCTTTCTCCAACCTAAAGGCCAGCTCCGGCCAAGACAGTCCATCTGGCTGTGCCCCCAGTCCAACCCTTTCTGGGCCTTGGCCGGACGGACTTCACTCACCTCTTCACAGGGCGATCCAGAAATCCTCATCCGAGAACATGGCCAGAGCCCGGGCCGCTCCCCGACCTCCAACCGCCAGAGCGATCACAGCCGCCCCCCGCACGGGGGGGCTTAGGGTGGCCAAGAACGGTAAATCCAGGTCGGAGTGGCCACCCTCCCCTCCAAAAAAAGCAAGAAGCCAAAGACGGGTTCTGTGCTTCAGGTTCCAGCAGTTTAGGTTTCCATGGACAGCCCGAGGGCGGCGAATCCCGAGCGGACACAAAGAGAGCACCGGTGGCTTTGATCTCGGGAGCGCAGGCTCCGCATCCGCGTCGTCTGGCGGCCTCTCAGTCCTCGGGCCGGGCCAGCGCCCCGGCCGCCGGCGCCGGGCTCGGGCAGGACGTCGAGGCTCTCCAGATGGAACGTCGAGGCGCCTCCCCAGCGGCCCGGAAGGAACGCCGCGCCGCCCCGCGCCGGCCCGGATGGAACGGGAGACCCTCGCGGGAGCGCCGAGCCCCTCTCCCCGCCCGGGCCGGCGCCCCGGGGCCGCGCGAGCTACGGCGACGCGGAGACGGCGGGGCCGCGGGGCTGAACCTGACACACACCCAGCGACCCCGAGCGCTCGCCCTCGGCGGCTTCGAGCCCCCCACCTTCTGCTCCCCCCGGGGAAGGGAGGAGGGTAGGTGGGCGAGGAAGAGGAAGGGGCGGGCGGTGCGAGCCCTCTGCCCGCTCTCCACCGGCCGCTCCAGGCCCTGCGCTCGCCTCCCTTCCCCTCTGGCCTCCGGAGCTGCCCCGCCCCCGGTCTGGCCGGCTCTGATCGGCGACACTCCCTCGACCCCCGGCTGGCTGTGGTCGCGGGGGGCCTAGAGGTGTATGGCCCAACCCCGGCTCCCGGCGCCGGGGGGTCAGGAAACTGAGCGGAAAGTGGGGAACGAGGCAGCCATTTGCAACCGGAGAGGAAAGTAGTGCAGCGCGGCGCCGCTCCGCCTCCCCCCCTCCGCCTCCTGTTCGGCCGGTAGGGTGGTTCCTGCGATGGGGCTATTTCCTGGCCCAAGATCTCGGTAGCGGTCGTGGAGATTCTGGAAGCCTCCGGTGCAAGACCTGGGGGGGGCCCTTTTGCCTGGGGAACCCCACTCGAGAAGGGGAGAAAGGAGAAGATTGGCCCTATTTTGTGTTGGAGCGGAGCAGCGGAGGGATACGGCCCTCTCGGAGGAAAGGCTGTGACTCTGCAGTTCTACGCACACGCTGCGGGATTCCTCCGCCACGCGTTAACCCCGACGGCGCCGGGCGGCCGCCGGGTAGACACGTGGGAATGAAGCCCCCCTCCTCTTCGCCCGGGCCCTGGAACTGCCTCCTTCACTGCCGGGTTCGGGAAACTAGGACTTCTGTCACTTTCTAATTCCGTTCCCTTGGAGTTCTAGGTCCCCGAAACTCCAACTGCCCCCTTGAATTAACCAGAAGCAATCTTTCCTGGGAGGGGGGATAGAAAAAGAGCCAGGAGATTGGCCGCTGCTCTGCATCTTGGGAACTGGAGTCCGCAAATGGAGAAAGTGAGGCACGGCGCCTGGCGCTGCAAAGGGTGGCTTCTTGCCACGTTCGGGGACCGAAGGAAAGCGGAACGAGTCGTTGCTTCTGACTCTCAAAACCCCTCGTGAGGAAAATAGACTGTCAGTAACCCCCCCATTACCACACACACCTCCCCCATCAAAACATAAATGTAGTTCCCTTCCTTTCCCGGGTGTCCCGACCCGCAGTTTTTTCGGATCTTCAGGGCCTGTGTCCCCTTTTTTTAGTAAACTAGAGGGGCTGTACCTTGGATCCTGGCTGCTACCTGGCTGGAGTACTGTTTGCAGATCCCAAACACTCTGTTTGCAGACCACCTCCCTTCTACACCTCCCCCATAAGTCTGGATGAGGAATGGAATGCCTTTTCTGTCTTAGCTGTACCCAAGGGATGGTCAGGAGGAGACAAATTCATTATGTACTAGATAGTTTATACATTCTTAGTTATGCATTACGTGGATTATGTCTGTATTACAGATGAAGAGACTGAGGGTAAAATTGTCCAACAAACCACATCTAGTGGGAAATAGAGCCATGAGTAAACAATGGCCATGTTTTTCCTAGCATTGAGGAAATATATTAAGGAAGATGTGTAGAAAGAGGCAGGCAAATCAGGTGCAGGGCCAATTCTGTGGGAAAGGGTTTACAGTGCTATCCAATAGAACTTTCTGCAATGATGGAAATGCACTGTAACTACACTATCTAATATGCACTATAGGTACACTAATTTAACTTGGCCACATGTAGCTATTGAGCACTTTGAAATGTAGATGGTTCAACTGAGGAACTTTTTAATACTAAATTAAACTTAAAAAGCCATGTGTGACTTGTGGCTTCCATATTGGAGAGTGCAGGAGATCTAAATCCCTACTGGCCAGAGTCATAGAAGGGATCAGGACTAAGAGTGTCCTGTGCTAGCCACACACTAACATCTGTGCCCTGCACTGCCCATGCAGGTCTATTTCAGCAAAAAATTCCAGCAGTAATCCCACAACCATCTCAGCTATAGTGGAATATATAAATCGAGACAAAAGCTGGAAAATGGAAGGACCCCCCCCCCCTCCCTACTCTCTGCACCCAAAAGCAGGGAGGTAGACTCCACCAGAAAGACCTCCAATAACAAAATAGCTACCATTTCTTAAAGGCTTATTATATATGAGAAGCTGTGCTAAGCATTTCATGTATCACCTCAGTTTAATTCTCACCTCAACCCTATGAAGGTTTGACTATACTTATGAGAATTTGAGGCTCAAAGAGGTTAAGCAAGATTACACAACTAAGTGGAAGAGTAATTATTCCAACCCAGCCACTCACCACTATTCTTTACTATTATCCAGCCCTGAAGTTGACGGATACACTTCTAGAAACCGTCAGGCAAAAGTCTATACCAAACCTCATGGAAATGGCAGCAGGAAGGCAGGTACCTGTAATGAGTGTTCCAGGTGAGATGTGCAAAAGGACCTAATTTAATGTAAGGAGAGAGGGCGATGACAACCCTAAAGAGATTCCTAAGCCACTAAGATTGCTCTTTGCAGTATGCTTCTTCCAGCAGCCCTTATTTCTTTTTAGATTCTGGATCAGAGATGCAAAAGCAGTTGTCAGGGCTTCTGAAAACCAGCATGACAAACTATTATCCCCAACTATAAATCCAACTAGTCTGGAGCCAAGCACTAGCAAGATCACAGCTAAAAATCACACCTAGATTTTGTCCATCCTCCCCAACTAAGAATACCTCAGTCTTCCCCAGTTGGCAGAAGTTTATGCCCTCCTGTAGATACCATTTAGGTAACTCCTTGGAGGAGATATTCAGCCAATTAAGCCCTAGGACTGGTGCGAAGTGGGAGGTAGGCACAGAAACTATACATATACAGGACCAAACCTTCCTAGCTGAAATATATCCATCCTCCTACTGAGGTGGTGGACCAATAAGGACAGAAGCAATAGCCTTGACGCCTAAAAAAGAGAGCATAACTCCAAAGATGTGAAAGGCATCAAAAGGTCACCAAAGGTATGAAAATAGTAAAGAAAATCTGTTTTAATGAAAGGCACTGTAGACATGGGGATACAGGAGGATGGATACACACCAGAGGCATTATTTCTTACTTTACTCAATTCTCTTAGAAATACCAAATCTTCACAAAAGTTTAGTCCCTGCCTCTATACTCATTCTCGATTCTTACATCATTAGGAATGAGGGGCTTCCTTCCTCTTCCCCAAATCCTACCTTCTCTCTGAGTTCCAGCAAATGCCAAGGCCCAGGAGAGAAGCTAGGTCCGTTGTGGCAGCTGGCCACTAGAGGGTAGTGTTTCTGTAGTTAAGGGGCTCTTGAGAGCCTACAAACTTGGATGGGTGTGGCAGCCAAAAGGTACCTGTAAAGGAAGTCTTTGGGTAATGATCCTGAATGAGCGAGAAGTAAGGAATAGGAACAAGGTAGGAGGAAAGAAATTAGCCCTGAATCCTCACCAAAGACCAGTCATCAATCCTTGGAAAATGAGATATTGGCGCTGTGTTCTCCAATATACAGAGAAGTCAACTACAAAAAGATTTCTCAGTTTATTTGCATATATACATTGTCACCCCAAGGAGCTAGCTCCACTTCTAGAGTCCCTAACTCCCTTCACCCAGTCAATATCCAAAACCTACATAGGAGACTGGGTCCTGAATACCCAGGACTCATATCGCAACCCCGCAGGTTATAAGAATTCATTTAGCAAAAACAGAGGCCAGTGCCCATTAGACATCCTTGCCCCTTTGTAAACATTGACAACCAGGCCACTGGAGCCTGGGGAAAATGTGCAAACGTGAGGGTACCATACTGTGTGCCCAGAGGGCCAGGACACAACTGGCAACCATACCCGTGACATCCTGAGGACCTGCCCCCCCTGTGGCCTGGCAAGTGCCAGGGGAAGAATCCAGGCAGCTACCCCATGCTTGAGGGTTCACATGAGACTGCAGCGGCGCTCTTGCCCATAGGAATTCTCCACACGGGCAATCTCTTGGATGACTTTGGTGAAGATGCCTTGAGTCAGCTGCACAGGATAGAGATCCAGGGCAAAAAAAGTTAGTTCATTGCCAATAGTACCACCCAGCTCTGAGGTGAATACCCCACTCTCCACCATCCCCACCACCAAGCACTTCCATAAGAAAAAATACCGCCACCCCCACCATCTTCCTAATTTTCAGACCCAGCACCTGATTCTCTCGAGCAGATGATTCCATGAATGTCGCACCCCATGACTCTGCCAACTTCTTCCCTTCAATTGCCTGGACCTCCCTGGAAGCAAATTTGGGGCATGAAGATGGAAGATAGCAATGTCCCCATGTTCTCCACAAAATCTTTTCTTTTTTAAATTAAAAAATATATATATATAGAGGGAGACAGAAACATCAATGATGAGAGAGAATCATTGATTGGCTGCCTCCTGCACACCCCGTATTGGGGATCAAGCCCGTAAACTGGGTATGTGCCCTTGACTGGAATTGAACCTGGGACCCTTCAGTCTGCAGGCTAACACTCTATCCACTGAGCCAAACCAGCCAGGGCTCTTTTTTTTTTTTAATCCTCACCTGAGGATATTTTTTTCATTGACTTTTTTTATTTTTTTTAAAATATATTTTATTGATATTTTACAGAGAGGAAGGGAGGAAGAAAACCAAGATGGCGGCATAGGTAAACACCTAAACTGCTGCCTAGCACAACAATTTCAAAACTACAACTAAAAGACAAAACGGACACCATCCAGAACCACAGGAAAGCAGGCTGAGTGAAAATTCTACAACTAGAAGGAAGGAGAAAAGCTCACAGAGAATTGGAGGTACGGCAAAGGGGCTTTGTGCGCGCAGAGAGGAAGGGCGGCTGAGAGCCTGGCTGACTTTCTCTGGCGGAAGGGGGAAGGAAGCCTCCGACCGCACTGAACCCCAGTTCTGACTGCACTGAACCCCAGTTCCAGGCGAGCCCCTGGGGACCCACGCTCTTGTGGGGGGAGTCTGGACTCTCGGGCGGAGACTCGGGAGCCAGGGAAGGCGGAGGACTGAAAGTGCGCACGCGCGTACGCGCTGGTGCGCACAAAGACTGCGGGGGTTGCCACAGGCTTTCCCTAGTGGAGGGGAGTCAGAGGATTCTGACTGCACTGAGCCCCAGTTCTGACTGCAGTGAACCCCAGTTCCAGGCGAGCCCCTGGGGACCCACGCTCTTGTGGGGGGAGTCTGGACTCTCGGGCGGAGACTCGTGAGCCGGGGAAGGCGGAGGACTGAAAGCGCGCCCACGCAGGTGCGCACAAGGGCTGCGGAGGTTGCCGCGGGCTTTCCCTGGTGGAGGGGAGTCAGAGGCTCCTGACGGCACTGTGCCCCAGTTCTGACTGCAGTGAACCCCGGTTCCAGGCGAGCCCCTGGGGACCCACGCTCTTGTGGGGGGAGTCTAGACTCTCAGGCGGAGACTCGAGCTGGGGAAGGCGGAGGACTGAAAGCGCACGTGCGCACAGGGGCGGGGCTGACAGGAAGCCAAGACTGAGGCTCCACCCCATCCAAGCTGAGCACAGAGGCTATTGCAGTTTGGCAAGTCTAATCCTATAGGGCTGTCTCCAGCACCGGGCTTCTCCCAGCATAGACACAGCTGATCCTTACAGCCAACTGACCCGGAGGTCAATTCTTCCCAGTGATACCAACAACAATAAAGACTTAATTACAACAAGGCTGTACACACAGTCCACAAAGGGGTGCACCAAGAGTGTCCACCTCAGGTTAACTGGGGAAGCAGACCCACTGGGCCATATTGGAAACCTAGCACAAATATCTACCTTACCAACTCAGGGAATCAGTGAAAATGCGGGGTCAAAGAATCAGATCACAAACGAAAGAAATGGAGGAAAACAAACGACTGGATATAGAATTCAAAACCACGGTTATAAGACTTTTTAAGAATATCCTAGAAAAGGCCAATAAATATAACGAGACCCTCGAAGATATGAAAAAGGACCAACTAGAAATTAAACATACACTGACTGAAATAAAAAATATTATACAGAGACCCAGAAACAGAATAGAGGAACACAAGAATCAAGTCAAAGAAGTGAAATACAAAGAAGCAAAAAACACTCAACCGAAAAAGCAAAAAAAAAAATCCAAAAAGTTGAAGATAATGTAAGAAGACTCTGGGACAACTTCAAGCGTACCAACATCAGAATTATGGGGGTGCCAGAAGAAGAGAGAGAGCAAGATACTGAAAACCTATTTGAAGAAATAATGACCGAAAACTTCCCCCACCTGGTGAAAGAAATAGACTTACAAGTCCAGGAAGCCCACAGAACCCCAAACAAAAGGAATCCAAAGAGGACCACACCAAGACACATCATAATTAAAATGCCAAGAGCAAAAGACAAAGAGAGAATATTAAAAGCAGCAAGAGAAAAACAGTTAATTACCTACAAGGGAGCACCCATATGACTGTCAGCTGACTTCTCAACAGAAACTATGCAGGCCAGACGGGAGTGGCAAGAAATTTTCAATGTGATGAATAGCAAGAACCTACAACCAAGATTACTCTACCCAGCAAAGCTATCATTCAGAATTGAAGGGCAGATAAAGAGCTTCACAGATAAGAAAAAGCTGAAGGAGTTCATCACCACCAAACCAGTATTATATGAAATGCTGAAAGGTATTCTTAAAGAAGAGGAAGAAGAAAAAAGTAAAGAGAAAAATTATAAACAACAAATACATATCTATCAACAAGTGAACCTAAAAATCAAGTGAATTAAAAACCTGAGGAGCAGAATAATCTGGTGAATATAATAGAATCAGGGGCATAGAAAGGGAGTGGACTGATAATTCTCAGGGGGAAAGGGGTATGGGGGGTTCATGAAGAGAATGGACAAAAATCATACACCTTTGGATGAGGACAGTGGGGGGGAGGTAAGGGCAGAAGGTGGGGTGGGAAAGGGGTGGAGGGGAACTATGGGGGGGAAAAGGAGAAATAATTGTAATAATCTGAATAAAGATTTATTTTAAAAAAAAAAAAAGAGAGGAAGGGAGAGGGATAGAGAGCTAGAAACATCGATGAGAGAGAGACATCGATCAGCTGCCTCCTGCACACCCCCAACTGGGGATGTGCCCGCAACCAAGGTACATGCCCTTGACCGGAATCGAACCCGGGACCCTTCAGTCCACAGCCCGACGCTCTATCCGCTGAGCCAAACCGGTTTCGGCTTTTCATTGACTTTTAGAGAGAGTGGAAGAGCGGGAGGAAGCGGGAGGGGAGCAAAGAGAGAAAGAAACTGATGAGAGACACATGAGGCACATCGATTGGTGGCCTCCTGCACCTGCCCTGACTGGGCAGGGATCGAACCAAGGTATGTGCCTTTCACTGAGAATCGAACCCACAACCCTTGGGACCGAGGGCCGATGCTCTAATAACTCGGCAATACTGGCCAGGACTGCAAAATCTTTATAAAATCCAGATTTCTTCTAACCCATCCCACTTCCAATATTTAGAAGGAGGGTTGGGGAAGGAAAAAATATAAGTAAAACAAAGAAGCCTGGAACTAAGGCTTGAAATATGAAATTATAGCTTTTGCAACAGAAGAGTTATATCTTAACCTTCAAGTTAGAAACAAAAAGAGGTGAAATGACTTGGTTCAAGTCAGTGGCAGAGCCAAGACCAGAGCCTGATTGATTTCTAGCCCAGCTTACTTTCCTTCATCTTGAGCTGCAGAGATTACCATACCTGTCTGGAGATAGATCTGCCTTGTTCCCCACTAGCACCACCGGCAGCCTGTGCGGAAACAATAGTTACTACAGGATCCCCTCCAACCACCCATGGAACCCAACCTCCTTCACATCAGGGCTGGACAACTCCCCATCAGACCAGACAGGATCTAGTCCCAGCCTCCTCTCTAACTTAAACCAGAATTCCCTTCTGCTCTCTCCTTGCAGTATCCACATTATGTCTCTATTCGCTAGGTCCACTTACCGAGTTTTCCCATGGCCTTCATGTAGCTTTTGATACAGATTCTCAATGACGTGGAAGCTTTAAACACAAGAAATGGAGCTATCAGACTGCGGAATCTCAGAGGGAAGGCAGGGTAGGTGGGTGGGTGGGAAGAGATCAACCAAAGAACTTGTATGCATATATGTATAACCCATGGACACAGACAATAGGGTGGTGAAGGCCTGGGGTAGGGGGTTGGAGGTGGGCTAGACAGGTCAATGGGGGTAAAGGGGGGACATATCTAGTACTTTCAATAATAAGAATTAAAAAAAAAAAAAAAAAGCCATAACCCTCAGATCCTCAAAAGTCCCCTACTCCCAACCTTGGTCACTTACCTATGCAGAGAGGTGACAGAATACACAAGCACATAACCATGGACCCCAATGATGAATGAATAGGGCAGAATGCTGTACTCATCCTGGTAAGAAAAAGAAATATCAATACCTAGATCCATAATACTCAGATGACAAAGGTTGGTAGACTGTATCCTGGTACCCGCCCTGGCGGACTCCCTATTCCAGTCACTTTTATTCAACAAGTATTTATTGAGTAGCTCCAATGAGTGCTACACACTACCAGATGCTAAAACGCTTTTCTTTTAATACTAATTTATAAATGAACCACAGAGGCTACCCGATTTCATCTCTCAGGACTGAACTACCACATTTAGATACCCTACCCCAAACTAGTACCTGCCCTGCTGTGTCCACCAGGTGTAGGTGAAACTCGTCTTTGCCAAGAGTCACTATCTTGCTGTAAGCTGTAAAGAAAAGAAAACTTGACTGTGAGGTGCTTTATAGGGCTAGTGATGTGTACCCCGATACATTTTTAACCCCGGGGGGAGACACAGATGGACTAGGTCCAGGGAGCTCTCCAGGAAACTGGAGAGAAAATGTTAAGATTCTTATTGTCTACATCTGCACCATTCTGGACTCAGTATCTTGCAAAATCCACACTCTGGCTCCACTCATAGAAAGGACTGCTAGAGAAGAGATTAGATTTAATGCCTAGTCAAATAATATGATTAAATTATTCCTTGGCATCAGGATAATCCCATATTATGGAGTTGGGTGGGGCACCCAAGCCCTCCCTGACCGCCCAACCCCCAGGGAGAAGTTCACTCACTATTATCCACTGTAGGATCATAGCCTTCCAAGAACTCGCCCTCCACAAATTGATGTGCCAAAGATGTCTTCCCTGTAGAAAGCAGTGGTAGTATCCAATTAGCTACCCATATTCACACCCTCTGTCCTTTTGGGCTGTAGCCCAAGAGTAAAGGGGACCCCAAATTAGCACCCTAGTCTGTGAATGCCCCATGCAATACTTTGCCTTAGCCTACCCTCAACCCTCTTTTCGCCCTGGGTCTCTGCACCTAGGCCACCGGATGCATTCAGTAGCCCCGCAGGAAGCCTTTCCCGCCTCCTTTCCCCACCCCACCCCTGGGAATTTCCGAGATTCCCTAGGATCAAGTCTGCCCCGCACCCGGACACCTGCAACTTACCCAACACAGACCACGCCCTGTCATCAAATGCTGACCCCATCCCTACCCCCAAGACTAAAGCTGGAGACCACCCCGGTATTCCTATAGCCAAGTCCACATTAACCCTTATATATTCCGCTTCCTGCAGCCCTCCACACACTATCACCACCCCAGGCTTTCCTCCAATATCCTTTCATTCCTCGCTCTACATCTCCATTCTAACGATGCCACCATTCCTCCCTAGTCGCGTTCCCGCGGCAGCGCGCCTCCTCTGGCCACAAAGCAGCGGTGCGTCCATGCTCTCCCCAGGGCGGAGACTCACCTACAGAGCGGTACCCGAGGATGACCACCTTCCTATAGCGGACTAGCGGCATGGCAGGGGTCGGCCCCGAAGGGCTTGCAGAACTGCGGGCTGGGAAAGCCCTAGGAAGAGGAGGTCACAGTGTAGACAGATGCAGCAACTGGCACAGAAAAGCTCTCTCGAAGGTGCAAGGGGCAAGCTAGAGAGAAACCAAAACAAGCGCCGCGCCCGGAGCTCGCCACGTGATCACAACACAGCAAGACTAAAGCGAGGGAGAGGCGCGCGGAGAGAACTACTGTGCCGCGTCGCGTCGGGCTCCGCCCCCCAGACCGCTCTCCATTGGTCTATTAGAAAAGATTAGGGTGGGGCCACCAGCAGGAGGAAAGGGTGGGCCTCACGTGTAGCTGGAGAACCAGGAGCTGCGCGTGCGCAGACTAGAGCCGGTTCATTCATAAAGAAACAGACAAGAACCCAGGGTCCTAGAGGTGTTTGCGTATTTGCGACTTAGCAAAAGTGGCTGCAAAGAATCATGAATAAAACACATCCATTGTGGCTGGTCTGGAATTTCTGATCAAAAGATTCTAGGACTTCCTTTTGCAAGATATCTGGGGTCCTTGAATAGGAAAAAAAGGCCAAAGTTCTAATATATTCCCTCTGCTTCCCCCAGCCTTCTGCCCCAGACTTTTTTTTTAAAAATATATCTTATTGATTTTTTACAGAGAGGAAGGGAGAGGGATAGAGTTAGAAACATCGATTAGAGAGAAACATCGATCAGCTGCCTCCTGCACACCCCCCACCGGGGATGTGCCCACAACCAAGGTACATGCCCTTGACAGGAATCCAACCTGGGACCCCTCAGTCCGCAGGCCGAAGCTCTATCCACTGAGCCAAACCGGCCAGGGCTGCCCCAGACTTTTATTGTCAAGTTTCCACTGTCTTCCAGGATCTAACTTCGGAACTGCCATTATTCTTGGGAGAACTGTTAGAATTTATGGCCAGGTCATTCGAGGTTTCGTTGTCACTATCATAATCAACATTTATTTATTCAACAAATAGTTATTAAGCATATACTATATGTTCCAGGCAGTGCTCTAGCTTTGGGGATAGAGTGATGAATATGACAAACAAGGTTTCTGTGCTCACGAAACATAAAACCTAGTTGGGCCTAGTTGGGTCCCAGCCGGTTTGGCTCAGTGGATAGAGCATCGACCTACGGACTGAAGGGTCCTGGGTTCCATCCCAGTCAAGGGCACATGCCCTGGTTGGGCTTGGCCCCCAGTTGGAGGCAGCCAATCAATGATTCTCTCTCATCATTGATATTTCTATCTCTCCCTTTCCCTTCCTCTCTGAAATCCATAAAAATATATAAAAATAAAATAAAATGTTATGTATTTAAAAAACCTAGTTAGGAAGAGACAAACATATAAACAAGGAAACATTAAGTAGTATTAAGTGCTGTAAAAGGTAGTGTAATAAGAAACAACCATTTTAGACCAGTGATACTTTTTAAAATATATTTTTATTGATTTCAGAGAGGAAGGGAGGAGAGAGATAGAAACATCAATGATGAGAGAGAATCACTGATCAGCTGCCTCCTGCACACTCAACACTGGGGATTGAGCCCACTACCCGGGAATGTAACCTGACCCAGGGAATTGAACCGTGACCTCCTGGTTCATAGGTCAATGCTCAACTACTGAGCCATGCCAGCCTGGCAAGCTAGTGATACCTCTGCTCAAAGGAAGCCTTGTTTAAACTCAGGTCTGAATGACAATAAGGAGCTTGCTAGCACAAGATTTCCACAGAAGAGTCCATCACTGTTCTGCCTGCCACTAAAATAGGGATAATTTTTTTCTCTTTTAAAAATATGTTTTTATTGGCTCTCCCTCCAGGGAGCATGCCCATGCCTTTTCCTTCCCTCTCTACTTCCCTTTCTCTTCCCCTTCCTCCAATTCCCCCTCCTAGGCACCATTAGCTTCCTCACTCCCAAGCTACAAGGGCCCTTCCTTTGCCTCTAGAACTTGTTTCCTAAGCCTATTTCTTCTAGGAATTACTTTTTCTATCTCTGTAATTTACAAAATAAATGTTCTCTTACAGTTTGGGTCTTGCTCTGAATTCTTTCCTAGCCAGAACCCATGTACCAAGGTTGTTGAACTCAGGTTTGGTCTGACCCCACCTGTCAAGCACATGGTGCCATTCCCACTGCCTACAACATATTTGGTGCTGCATGACTCGGATTGTTTCATCACTGGCTCTGTGAAGCACATTTATGGGAACTCCAGGTGTGACCCAAAGGAATCAGCACAAAAGATCTGAGCACCAATGTCACCTCCTTGGAGAGGCCTTGCCTGACCACCTTATTAAATAGCAGTTCTCAGTCCAAGAGTTGCATGGATGAAAATTCTGCTACATGAGATATCTGATATTTTACTGCTTAAGTTTTCTTCTAGGATTTTTATGGCTTCACGACTTACATTTAAGTTTTTTATCCATTTTGAGTTTATTCTTCTGTATGGTGTAAGTTGATGGTCTAGTTTCATCTTCTGCATGAGATAACACCTCACACCTGTCAGAATGGCTATCATCAATAAATCAACAGACAAGTGCTAGTGAGGATATGGAGAAAAGGGAACACTAGTTCACTGCTGGTGGGAATGCAGACTGGTGCAGCCACTATGGAAAACAGTATGTAGTTTCCTCAAAAAATTAAAAATGAACTGCCATCCAGCCGGCATGGCTCAGTGGCTGAGCGTCAACCTGTGAACCAGGAGGTCACGGTTCAATACCGGTCAGGGTACATGCCAGGGTTGTGGGCTCGATCCTCAGTAGGGGGTGTGCAGGGGGCAGTCGATTGATGATTCTTGCTTATCACTGATGTTTCTCTCTCTCTCCTCTCCCTCTCTGAAATCAATAAAAATATTATTTTTCAAAAATGGAACTGCTGTTTGACCCAGTGATCCCACTTCTGGGAATATATCCTAAAAACTCCGAAACACCAATTGGAAAGAATATATGCACCCCTATGTTCATAGCAGTGCTATTTACAATAGCTAAGATTTGGGAACATCCCAAGTGCCCATCAGTAGATGAATAAATAAAAAACTGTGGTACATTTACACAATGGAATATCATGCAGCTGTAAAAAAAAAAAAAAAAAAGAGCCCTAACTGGTTTGGCTCAGTGGATAGAGCGTCGGCCTGTGAACTGAAAGGTCCCGGGTTCGATTCCAGTCAAGGGCATGTACCTTGGTTGCGGGCACATCCCCAGTAGCAGGTGTGCAGGAGGCAGCTGATCGATGTTTCTCTCTCATCTATGTTTCTAACTCTATCTCTCTCCCTTCCTTTCTGTAAAAAATCAATAAAATATATTTAAAAAAAAAAAAGAAGAAGAAGAAGAATCTCTTACTCTTTGAGACAGCATGGGTATATCTGCAGACTATTATGCTAAGTGAAATAAGCCAATCACAGAAAAACAAAGACAAATATTACATGATCTCACTTATTTGTGGGAGTTAATGAACAAAATGAATTGACCAACAAAATAAGACCTGAGGCATGGAAGCATGGAACAGACTGACATATTGGGGGGTGGGGAACAAGAAGAGATAAACCAAAAAACATGTATTTATATGCATAGCCCATGGACACAGACAATAATGTGGTAAAGGCCTGGGGGGTAGGGGCTGGGTGGAGGGGAATAAAGGAGGGGAAAATGGGGGGCATCTGTAATACTGTCCACAATAAAAAATATTTTAATATGTTTTTATTGATTTCAGAGAGAGGAAGGGAGAGGTAGAAAGAGATAGAAACACTACTGATGAGAAAGAATCATTGATAGGCTGCCTCCTGTACACCCTCTACTTGGGATCGAGCCTGCAATCCAGGCATGTGCCCTGACTGGGAATCGAACCATGACCTCCTGGTTCATGGGTCAATGCTCAACCACTGAGTCATACCAGCAGGGAATACTTTTTTTTTTCAATTCCAGGAGAGAGAGAAGGGGAGGGGAGGGGAGGGGAGGGAAAGGGAAGGAAAAGGAGGGGAGGGGAGGGGAAGGGAGGGGAGAGGAGGGGAAGGGAGGGGAGGGAGGGGAAGGGAGGGGAGGGGAGGGGAGGGAGGGGAGGGAGGGGAGGGGAGGGGAGGGGAGGGGAGGGGAGAGAAGACCAGCTAACCTAAAGCAGGTGAAGCCTAAGAGGATGGCAGGGACCGGGCCATATAAAGGAGTTTGGGCTAATTATAGTACCTAGAAAGCTGTTGATGATGCTTAAGTTGGGGCAAGACATAATCTGAATTTTGTTTCTAAAAATCTCTCTCACTGTGGTGAATGCTTTGGGGTTTGAGGGGGATAGGAGCAAGTGGAGAAGCAAGGAGATCAGCTACAGACTCTTACTTATAGTCCAGGTGAAAGGTGAGGGTGGCTTGCCTAGAATGGTAGAAATGAATAAAGTAAGAATTTCAGATATGTTCTGAGGCTGAGGTCAAGATGACTTGCTAAAGAACTGGATACAGCCCTAGCTGGTTTGGCTCAGTGGAGAGAGTGTCGGCCTGCGGACTCAAGAGCCCCAGGTTCGATTCTGGTCAGGGGCATGTACCTTGGTTGCGGGCACATCCCCAGTGGGAGGTGTGCAGGAGGCAGCTGATGGATGTCTCTCTCTCATCGATGTTTCTAACACTCTATCTCTCTCCCTTCCTCTCTGTAAAAAATAAATCAATAAAATATATTAAAAAAAAAAAAAAGAATTGGATACAGGAGGTGAGGAAAAGAAAACACCTATATTTACAGAGAGTTTTACATTGTGCCAGGTGCATTTCATTGTTATCTCCTTTAATATTCACAAAAGCCCTATGGTTGATAATTGGTATTATTCATTCATTCATTCATCAAAAAATACTTATCAAACAACCATCATGTCCCAGACACCCTTCTAAGTGCTGAAAAGAGCAGGGAACAACACAGATAAGGTCTTTGCTCACAAGAAGCAAGTATTCTTTTGGGAGAAGACCAACAATCTACAAGTAAGCAATAAGTAAGTTATAATAAAAAAGTTATAGCCCTGGCTGGTGTAGTTCAGTAGTTTGGGCATCATCCTGGTTTGATTCCTGGTCAGGGCATATGCCTGGGTTTTGGGCTTGATCCCCAGTAGGGGGCATGTAGGAGGCAGCCAGTGGATGTTTCACTCTCACATCAATGTTTCTCCCTCTCCCTCTCTCTTCCCCTCTCTCTTTTTTTTTTTTTTAAATATATTTTATTGATATTTCACAGAGAGGAAGAGAGAGGGATAGAGAGCTAGAAACATCGATGAGAGAGAAACATGGATCAGCTGCCTCCTGCACACCTCCCACTGGGGATGTGCCCGCAACCAAGGTACATGCCCTTGACCGGAATCGAACCCGGGACTTTTCAGTTCGCAGGCCGACGCTCTATCCACTGAGCCAAACCGGTTTCGGCTTCCCCTCTCTCTAAAAGTCAATAAAAAATCCTTTTTTTTAAAGTGTAACTGTAATGAGAAAAAAACACAAGACATTAATGGGCTAGTGAGTAACTTGGGGTGTGATATTCTTTTTTTATGTGATATCCTAGAACTTTTGAGAAGGTGACATTTGTACCTGAGACTTGAATGATGGGTAGCTATTATCTTACAGATGTGGAAACTAATATCACTACCAACCTCATTCAAAACCAATTATCCAAACTAAAATTGCTGATTTGCAAGGAACTTCTTTTACCCAGTAGAAAAAGTATTTGGGTCCCTTTCTGAGGCCACATTAAGAAATGGCTCTTTGAAACAGCTTTCATAGATCTGGACTTTTCAAAGCATTAGATGGTTCCATAGTTTCGCAAAGCCTGTCCTCCAGTATAATTCAGCTCCTAAATACCCACTTCACAGGGTTTTCCAGAAGAAAGAACTTCTGTGTGCTACCTGTATGGCTAAGTCTCAGACTGAGTCTTAAGCACTGTAAGATAGAAGAACTGGATTCAATTAAATTCCATAAAAATTTATTCATCTCCACCCTGGCTAGTGTGGCTAGTCCGTTAGTGCATCAGCCTGCATACCAGAGGGTCTCAGGTTCAGTTCCCATCAAGGGCATATACCTGGGTTGCAGGTTTGATCCCTGGCCCCTTTTGGGGGTGGTACAGGAGGCAACCAATTGATGTATCTCTCTCACATTTCTCTCTCTCTCTCTCTCTCTCCCTTCCATCCTTTCTAAAAATCAATGAAAAAAGTATCCTCTGGTGAGGATTAAAAAAACAAAAAAAATTTTTTTTAAATATATTTTATTGATTTTTTTTACAGAGAGATAGAGAGTTAGAAACATCGATCAGCTGCCTCTTACACACCTCCTACTGGGGATGTGCCTGCAACCCAGGTACAAGCCCTTGACCGGAATCGAACCTGGGACCCTTGAGTCCGCAGGCCGATGCTCTATCCACCGAGCCAAACCGGTTTTGGCCAAAAATTTTTATTCATCTCCTACTTTGTTCCAGGCACTCTGACTATGTGTTGCATACTTGGGATGTAAAGATAAGTAAAGGATGCCTTTTATACTGTTTGTTTTTCTACTTTTTTCCACCCAAATTTGTGTCCAAGAGGCAGACCTTACTCCCTGAATCACAGTGGGATTCAGACTAAGGGGAGCACTCACAGAAGATTAAATGGAGAGAGGACAGTGTCTGTGTTCCCCACTGAAGGTCACAGCACCTCTGAATGCACCCCCCCCACACACACACACACAGCTCTTTTGTTGTTTCTAGTAACTCCCTCTCCTCACTCCTCAAGCCTACCATGGTAACAGCCTCTTTGATACTCATCCTGGGAAACTGTTCTACCCCTTGTGGTTTCCCTACACCCCGCCCACATCTTTGTAAATAGTCTCTTTATTAAATCATCCTCAAATTCTCTTGTTTTTTACTCAGGAAGAAAGCAAAAGGGCTAAAACAAAAGATATATATATATATATATATATATATATATATATATATACCCTTTGCCCTATACCTCTGCCCTAACCAGGTAGCTCAGTTGGTTAGAGCCTTGTGGTTGCAGGTTCCATACCCTGTCAGGGCATATACAAGAGTCAACCAACGAATGCATAAATGGGTGGAGTGGCAGATTGATGTTTCTCTCTATAAAATCAACAACTAAAAATTAAAAATAATAAAATAAGAATTTTTTAAAAATTGTATCATGTGCTCATCTCTAGCTGCAAAGGAGCCTGGAAATTTTATCATTTTATTTTCTACCCTCTATAGTTAAAGGAAGGGGGGGAAGGAAATTAGAAATAAATGTTTAGTGAACTACTCTACAATCTCAAGACCAAGATATTTATTTATTAAAAATCAATCACCTGAAAAAGTAATGCCTAAATGGTTACTTTTTAAAGATCATAGATATATAAAGATCACCAATATAGGATCAAATAAAGGAAGCAAATTATCCTAACATTAGGTAAATGGGCTTGGAAGAAAATTTCTAGTGACAGCATCATATATTGCTATGTCTCAAACAACTGAGACAAAATAAGATGAAATGCTCCCAGAAAACTATTTTAAGTAACTCTATGAAAAGTGAAAACATTTTTACTATTTTTACATCAAAATTATGGGTTCCATTGTACAGGTCTTCAGGTCCTCTTGGTTTTCCACAGCTTTGGTGGAGAAACAGTTATGGGTTCACCTCCCTGTTGATGTATCAGTTATCAATTGTTGTATAACGAAGTATATAAAAACTTGGTGGTTTAAAACAACAACAATGTATTATTTCTCATGATTTTGTGGGTTGAATTAGCAATTCTGTTTTCTCCTGAACTCACTGATATGGCTACTAGAGGCCACAGACCCTGTTGGGTGGCCCTCTCCTTCAACTACAGCTACAGTTACAGCTCCATCTTGGTTCCTGTCACTCTACCTTCCCTTGCTCCTTCAGAGTTAGGAGCTATCACCTCTAGTTGCTCCCCACTGATGCCAGACTTAGAATGCTTTACCATTCTTGTAGATACTCCTTCACCCTGGCCACACCTTTATGAATAGACCTTTCTTTATATTCTCCTCAATTTCCCATTTGGGTGTGCAAACCGTTTCCTCCAAGGACTATGAAATGATACATTTCTGAATGTTATTGTAGGGAAAATTATCAAATAAAAAATTAAAAGACAAAATTGTATTGTCCCATGTCACAGTAAAGTAGCTAGAAGCATAGTGAAAGAAAACATGCTTCAAAAAAGAAAATTAAATACAAGAAAAGAAAAGAAAGTTGATTGATTCTGTCTGAAAGGATCAGAGATGCAATTGAACTGGGCCTTAAAGCTTGAGAAGACCCTAAGGGAAAAGACAAAATGCTAAGGGAAGAGTGAAAACAGTGTGTCTGGAAATGCCAAGAGGACCCAGTACCTGGGACACTGTGTGTGGGGGCTGTGTGAAAATTAAAGCTGGAAATTAGTCTGGGATCGGATCAGGGATGGCTTTTAATGCCAGCTTTAAGAATGTAACCTTTACTCAGTATCTCAGAGTTCTCAAAATACACCACTAGTGGTATAAAATGTAACTTAGGTAATATACAAACTTTTAAAAAAATGTACTTTTTAAAAAACAACATGTTTTGTTTTTTAATATATTTTATTGATTTTTCACAGAGAGGAAGGGAGAAGGATAGAGAGTCAGAAACATCAATGAGAGAGAAACATCGATCAGCCGCCTCCTGCACACCTCCCACTGGGGATGTGCCCGCAACCAAGGTACATGCCCTTGACCAGAATCGGACCTGGGACCTTTCAGTCCACAGGCCGACGCTCTATCCACTGAGCCAAACTGGTTAGGGCAAAAAACAACATGTTTTTATTGATTTTTAGAGAGAGAGGAAGGGAGAGGGAGAGAGAGAGAGAAACATCAATGAGAGAGAAACATCATCGAGTGGCTGCTTACTGCACGCCACCCACTAGGGATCGAGCCCACAACCTGGGCATGTGCCATGACTGGGAATCGAACTGGTAACCTCTTGATTCATGAGTTGATGCTCAACCACTAAGCCACACTGGCCGGGCATTATGTACTTTTATTTTTACTTTTTTTAAACATATTTTATTGATTTTTTACAGAGAGGAAGGGAGAGGATAGAGAGTTAGAAATATCGGTGAGAGAGAAACATCGATCAGCTGCCTCCTGCACACCTCCTACTGGGGATGTGCCCGCAACCAAGGCATTATGTACTTTTAATGTATGATAGGAAAAACAGAAGCTATAATGCCAAAACTATGAGTTCATAAATATTCTTACTTAGAAGAGGCTAAAGTTGGTAGTAAGAAACATCAGTTGAACTAGAGAAAAATATAAAATAATTTTATGGGTGGAAAGGGACCATGGACATAATCATGGAAAAACAAAGTTTGGGAAACACTGCAATAAGCAATGGAACCTTTGCTGTTTCCTTGGTGGAGGGTTTTGGGGGAGGGCTGTACCATGAGGAGAGCTGTGCTTTGTAAGGATCACACTGGTAGCCTTGTGGATAAGGATGTGCAGCGAGAGGTTGGGGCTGGAGGCAGCAAGCCCTAAATGAAGCCAATATCCATGAGGAGAAAGATGAGGGCCTGGACCAGGGTAATAACAGAGAGGATGGTGAGGATTTATATGAAGGGCATTCCAGACAGAAGTTATGAAATTGATGACCTGATTAAAGGGGATAAAGTAAGGAAAGATGGCAGGATCGTTTACAGAATTAGAGGATATGGGAAGAAGAACAGGAATTTTTCAGTGGGGGCATGGGGTAAGAATTGAATTAATGCATTTATTTTTGACACATGGACTTCGGGCACTTCTCAGATGTTCACATGTCAATGGGCCAATAAAGGATATGTGTTTCTAGGCACAGCACAGAAACATAACCAGGATACACATACAGGCATCTTCTTGCATATTCAATATGTCTGCTTCTCCCCTTACTCCTACACTTACTCTTGACTTCTGTTAGCATGTAATATGATAAACACCAACCCATTTTAGGAAAATGGGAAGTACTTAGCTCCTCCTCAGGGGACCTTGCTCAATCCAGGGACCACAACCAACAATATACAAAATAATTGAATTATAACTTATTAGAGCCGAAACCGGTTTGGCTCAGTGGATAGAGCGTCGGCCTGTGGACTGAAGGGTCCCAGGTTCGATTCCGGTCAAGGGCATGTAACTTGGTTGCAGGCACAACCCCAGTGGGGGGTGTGCAGGAGGCAGCTGATCGATGTTTCTCTCTCATCGATGTTTCTAGCTCTCTATCCCTCTCCCTTCCTCTCTGTAAAATATCAATAAAATATATTTAAAAAAAAAAAACTTATTAGAGCTGGAGGATCTTGGTGGTCATCTGTATTGTTATTCTCACACTTGAAGACGCAGCAGAGTCACCTGGAGGACTTGTTAATGCAAAGATTGCTGGGCTCTACACTGAAGTTTTTGATTCAGTATGTCTGAGCAGGATCTAAGAATTTGCATTTTAAACAGGTTCCCAGATGATACTGAGGTTGCTGGTCTGGAGACTACACTTTGAGAATCACTGATGTTAGCACAACTTCTCCAGAATACAGTCTGGGAAACTGCAGCCTAGAAAAGTTATTGTTATTATTATTATTTTAATCCTCACCTGAGAATATGTTCTCTTGTTAATTTTAGAGAGAGGGAGGGAGAGAGAGAAACATAAATGTGATAGAGAACTATTGATCAGTTGCCTCCTGTAGGTGCCCCAAATGGGGATCAAACCCACAACCTGGGCATGTGCCCTGACCGGGAATCAACCGTGACCTCCTAGTAACCTAGTTCATAGGTCAAAGCTCAACCACTGAGCCATGCCTGCCAAGTACTTATTTTGTACAATTGTTGTAAAAGGTAAATGTGATATCCCTATCACTCTATTATGAAACAGTTGGTGCTCATTAAATTGAAGCCATCATAATAATTATCATTATTAGTTAAAAAGTGAATTCACAGTTTGGCCAGAGGAAGGCAGATGGTCTGGCCCCCTCCCTGGACACCACTGAAAATGATGGTTCTCGGGAGAGCACTCATTGTAGCCAACTTGGGAACTGGACTGGTTTATAACACCTCCAAATGCTCATGTGCTAGAGAAGTCTTGCCATAATTCATGAGCTCCTGATCTGGGTCCTACCATGCCAATGTATTCATTGCTTTCTCTTCATCACCAAGAATGCCTACGTCCTCTGCCTAGGGCATTTCCTTTTCCAGAGAGGTACCAGATTGTTGCCTAATGAACATAAATTCAGGATAAAAAGAAAGGAGTCTCTCTGTGGGGTATTTCAGCCAGGTCATATGGAGGCCTGAAGAACCATCCCTGGCTCTCCAGTGACCACTTTGGGCACCTCCCTTCCCAAGATAATTCTGGATACACAATTCTGATTGACTGAGTTGCCCATTTGCCACATTCTACTTGGGGTTAATAGGTTGATATTGGCTGATCCATTACTCTCCCATGTTAGATATATTATCATCAAGTAGATAAAGCTGAAAGAAATCTTTTTTTCCTTCTTACTCTTTACTTCCTCCTTCCTTCAATCACCATTACGTCCTTTCAAGCCTACAAATATAAATATTTCCTGAAACTGTCTTTTTTTTTTTCCATAATCCTCACCCAGGATATGGTTTTTATAAATTGAGTTTGTTAATGCAAAAAAAAAAAAAAACACAACAAAACATTGAAACCTGTAAGGAATTTTTGTGAGTTTATTTGAGCCAAACTGTTGACATATGCCGGGAAGCAGAACTTCAAGGAATTGAGATAATAATACT
The DNA here is from genome assembly GCF_963455305.1 of Plecotus auritus. Taxonomy (NCBI): domain Eukaryota; kingdom Metazoa; phylum Chordata; class Mammalia; order Chiroptera; family Vespertilionidae; genus Plecotus; species Plecotus auritus. Next base: position 177,442,406 of record NC_137772.1, on the reverse strand, counting down.
CGGGAGAACAGCTGGTTACATTTGTATTTATACATTGCAATCAAAGGAGGGACATAGGTGGGTTACATGAAATTCATTGGTGATGGATTAAGGAGGTGGGATAAAGCAAAGCGGAGGAAACCCCTGGGATTGGATAAAAAGTAAAATGATGGACACATACTTAGGTGGGTGCAGGAACAATTAACATGATAATGAAGGAATTTGTGGTATCTGTCCTGGAGCCCAGCACATTAGGTTGTGCCCCAGGGGCTCCAGAAAAGGGAAGTTACAAGTTACCCAGACATTTCAAGGGTATGTTATCATGGATGCAAAAAAAAACAGATAGGCTCAGTTAAGGTAAAGGTTGACCTTGTCAGTGAAGATACCAGCCTAGGACATAACTGCCCACCATAACTGCTTTTAGTTGAAGTTTAATTTCAGACCATCCTTTGTGGTTACTTTAGGTCCCTGAGTTTGCAAGACTGCCATGCAGGCCTCCCCTGGGCTTGACAGGTCAGCATGTGGCCTTTTCTTTTTTCTTTTTTTTTTTAATATATTTTATTGATTTTTTACAGAGAGGAAGGAAGAGGGATAGATAGTCAGAAACATTGATGAGAGAGAAACATCGATCAGCTGCCTCTTGCACACCTCCCACTGGGGATGTGCCCGCAACCAAGTTACATGCCCTTGACCGGAATCGAACCCGGGACCTTTCAGTCCGCAGGCTGACGCTCTATCCACGGAGCCAAACCGGTTTTGGCAGCATGTGGCCTTTTCATCCACAAGTTTTAAAGAGAGAGAGGAAGGCCCTAGCTGGTTTGGCTCAGTGGATAGAGCATTGGCCCACAGACTGAAGGGTCCTGGGTTCAATTCTGGTCAAGGGCATGTACCTTGATTGCAGGTTTGATCCCTAATACAGGGCATGCAGGAGGGAGCTGACCAATGTTTCTCTCTCATTGATGTTTCTATTTCTCTATCCCTCTCCCTTCCTCTCTCTCTAAAAATCAATAAACACATTTAAATAAATAAATAGAGGAAGGGAGAGAAAGAGAAAAAAAATCCATGTGAAAAAAAATTAACAAAAAGAAAAAGAAAAATCCATGTGAGAGAGAAACATTGATTGGCTGCCTCCAGTATGTGCCCCAGCAGGGGTTGGAACCTGCCACCTAGGTAATCAAGCTCACAACCTTTTGGTGTTTGGGACCACAATCCAACCAACTGAGCCACCCAGCCAAGGCCTGAAATTGCAATTGCCCTTTCTTTCTATCTCCACCGCCACCTCTTTCTATCAGCCAATATCATCTCTTATCTGCACTACTGCATTATCTTTTTGCCTACTCTCTTCCTTGGACCCACTGACTCCCCTTTTTTTATATATATTTTTATTGATTTCAGAGAGGAAGGGAGAAGGAGAGAGAGACAGAAACATCAATGATGAGAGAGAATTATCGATAGGCTGCCTCCTGCACACCCCCTACTGGGGATTAAGACCGCAACCCGGGCACATGCCCTTGACTGGAATTGAACTCCGGACCCTTCAGTCTGCAGGCCGATGCAAAACTGGCCAGAGCCCCACTGACTCCCTTTTGATCCACTCTCCACTCAACATTTAAAGAGATCTATCTATCTATCTATCTATCTATCTATCTATCTATCTATCTATCTATTTATTTATTTTTAATCTTTATGGTTGAAAGTATTACATATGTCCTCTTTTTTTCTCCCATTGACCCCTTATAGCCCGCCCCCACACCTGGCCTCCACCACCCTATTGTCTGTGTCCGTGGGTTATAAATATATACATACAAGTTATATATATATCTTTATTGATTTCAGAGAGGAAGGGAGAGGGAGAGAGAGAAAAATAGAAGCATGGTGAGAGAGAATCATTGACCGGCACACCCCCTCTGGGGATCGAGCCTGCAACTCCGGCACCTGCCCTTGGCCAGAATCGAACCTGGAACCCTTCAGTCCACAGGCTGACGCTCTATCCACTGAGCCAAACCGGCTAGGGCACATACAAGTTCTTTGATTGGCCTCTTCCCACCCCCCACCCACCTGCCTTCTAAAGGGATCTTTTTTTAAAAATAATTCTTTATTGTTGAAAGTATTACATTGACTCCCTTCCTTCCCCCATTGACCCCCTCCAGCCTGCCCCACCTCACCACTCCACTGTCTGTGTCCATGGGCCATGCATATACGCATACCAGGTCCTTGGTTGATTACCTGCCACCCACCCACTCTCCCCCACCTTCCCTGAGATTCTGCACTCTGTTCCATGCCTCCATGTCTCTGGATCCACTCCATTCATTTGTTTATTTTGTTACTTAGATTCCACATATGTGTGAGATCATGTGATACTTGTCTTTCTCTGACTGACTTATTTCACTTAGCATGATACTCCCCAGGTCTAAAGGGATCTTTTTAAAACCTGAAATTGGCCGAAACCGGTTTGGCTCAGTGGATAGAGCGTCGGCCTGCGGACTCAAGGGTCCCAGGTTCAATTCCGGTCAAGGGCATGTACTGTGGTTGCGGGCACATCCCCAGTGGGGAGTGTGCAGGAGGCAGCTGATCGATGTTTCTAGCTCTCTATCCCTCTCCCTTCCTCTCTGTAAAATATCAATAAAATATATTTTAGAAAAAAAAACAAAAAAAAAAAACCTGAAATTGATCAGCTGCTCCTCCAAGCTAAAACCTAATTAATTTAATTCATTTAAATGACTGCCTGTTTCTCTAGAAATATATTTAAAAATCCTTAGCATAGTACAGTGCCTATTAGTACCTGCTAAGGCTTAGTAAATATTTCTTGAAGGGAGGGAGTCAAGTTTCTGGACCTGGGAGGAACTGCCTTGTACCTTTGTGTATTAATTCTGCCTTGTCTGTCTAAATCTCAGAGCACCTCCTTATTTCCAACCTCTTAGAAGCACCTCTTTGTAGCCTCTGGCATTTCTTACAAAGTGATTTCCTCAAGGTCACACAGCTGGTGCAAAAGCACCAAATAGAATATATAGCCCTATTGTTCTTAACTGTCAATCACAGTTAAGTGAGAAGCAATCACAGTTTAAAAATGACAATCACTAGTATGATGCGTGATCCTCCCTCAACACTCCCACCAAGTTTCTAGGTCTTGGGATAGAGAGTCTTGCAAAGATAAAAGAAATCCACCTCCTCACCCCCCCCCCACCAAAGAAGTCCCTTCATCTTTAGATGATTCTAATGGTTATCAAAAATCAGACATTTCAAAGTATAATCTATCCTAGCCAGTTTATCAAAGGATAGAGAGAATGAGAGAAAGGAGGCTGTGTGTGTGAGAAACCCACAACCTCCCTGTGGTGGCCCTGAGGTGGTTTGAGCCAGCTGCCTCCAAGAGAAAAGGAAGGTGGGTGACTTTGGCTTCAGCTTAGTTCAGGGAGAGATTCATAATATATAGTCTCAAATATTCTACGAGATACCATAGACTAGCCAGGGACTAGAACAAGGAAGGGATGTGTGTGGAGGAAATGAGATTAATCTCAGCTCAAATGTTGGGTAGAATCCCAGCTGCTGCAGCTGCTGAGGGCTTAACCAGCTGTTCTCTGGGCAGCTGCAATATTCAGTCCAGACCTGGCTCTCAGGGTGGCAGCTCTGTCTCAGGTTAGGGCCATCAGCTCCAAACTAAGCCAAGACTCTGCTGAAAGAATCGCTGGAAAGCAAAGATAATAGAAAAAAAGAAAAAGAAAAGAAAAAAAAATCCGCAATTTCAAGGACTTTTGTTTGGACACCATGCAGTATGAAATCAGACAACTCTGTTCTTAGGATATGTAGTTCCAAAGAGAAAAGTTGAGAGATGGTTTGGGTTTCAAAGAGAAGCAAAGCCAGGGCTAAAGATATCACCTTCAATTCTGTTCCTATCCTCTCCTGTCCTGCTTAAATATCCCTACACTGTTCCCCACCATCTGCTCCCATAACACGTTCTGGGTGGGGATGGGGCCTTTCCTACTGGTAATCAACTAGCAACATTCACATGCTCAGATAAGGATCAACTTACTGAGGGATAAAGACAATCCAAAAAGGCTGCGCACTTGCCAATCTCCTTTTTCACATGTAAGTTTGACTTTTTTTTTTCCTCCTCACCTGCTTTAAATCCTACAGTTGCTTTTCATCTTCAGGACAAAATTGAAAATCCTTGAAGTACATCACATATCTCTCTCGCTATACTAAACTTGTCAATGCTCCTCAGATTCACTTTACCCTTGCTCCCCAACTCCAGGCCTTTGCACACACTGTTCCCGCTGCTTGAACAAATCTTACACATATTTCAGGTCTTGGTTTAAATGTCACTTCTCATCTCTTCCATCACACTCAGCAACCTCACACTCAGCAACCTCCTAACCACCTATGCCTGTCTCACCAGTTGAACTGTAAGAGCTGTGCTTGACTTTACTGTCTTATCCCTATGGCACAGCACATTTGGCACATTATAGGAACTCAGTAAGACCTTATTAAAGATAGCCCCCCTCTCATGGGAGAGGTTCATTTGTATACATATATGCATATCAAGTCATATTTAGAGACAATAATAGGGAGAGGAGGGTTTGAATGTGCTAATTAGCCACAAAATCCTCCATAGGGAAATACCCTGACCAGCCATAGCTACCTTCCCATAGACAACTTCCTTAGTCTCCCAGTCAGAGAAGAAAGCTTCCCCCAATATAGCAGGGACCACAAAAGCACAGTCAGGAGTAAACATGTCAAGGAGGGTCTAAGTCACAAACACTCATTATTCAAGGAGTGTTGATTATTTTAACTAAGACCCTGTCTTAGCACTGGCCTCTCCTGACTTCAAACATTTCTGGAAGTTTGTATTATTAGTCTGCTAGGGCTGCCATACAAAATACCATAAACTGGGTGGCTTAGACATCAAACATTTATTTTCTCACAGTTTTGGAGGCTAGGAAAGTTTAAGATCAAGGTTCCAGCCAATTTGGTTCTGGTGAGAGCTCTCTTCCTGGTCTGCAGACAGCCACTTTCTCACCATTGTCCTGGCGTGGCCTTTCCTGTGTGCATGTGAAAGAGAAAGCAAGCTCTTCTTTTAAGGACATTAATCCAATCAGACCAGGACACCACTGTTGTAACCTCATTTGACCTTAATTACTTTCTTAGTGGCCCCATTACCAAATACAGCTACATAGGCATTAGAGTTTCAACATAATTTGGGGAGGACACATACATGAAGTCCATAACAAAGCTCAAGTCCCCTCTTTTTTAATCCAAAAAGAGCTGAGAGTCTTCTTATGCTTTCTGTGTTGGTGTACCAGCCTGCATGTACTCCTGCCAGAAACCTGTACTATGTATATATTTCCTTACCTGGTAGCTAGGTAGATTTAGTTAGGGAAGCTAGCTATCCAGGCAGGAGGAAGAAGAGCCAATAAAAATGAGAGAGAAGTAACTGTGAGAAAGCTAGGACGTATTAGTGACTCAAGAAGAAAATGAGGAAGAGTCAAAAACAATTTAAGACCCATAGGATGTGGCCCCATCCATCAAGGCAGTCTTATTTCTTATTATTCCTGTTCCAGTTCCACCAGTTATTGCCAACAGTCACTTAGCAAGTGACTTAAACCCCTCTTTGCCTCAGTTTCCTCATCTGTAATACAATCTCATAGAGTTATCATGAGGATTACATAAGAATGCATATAAAATGCCCTAACCGGTTTGGCTCAGTGGATAGAGCGTCGGCCTGCGGACTCAAGGGTCCCAGGTTCGATTCCGGTCAAGGGCATGTACCTTGGTTGCGGGCACATACCCGGTAGGGAGTGTGCAGGAGGCAGCTGATCGATGTTTCTCTCTCATCGATGTTTCTAACTTTCTGTCCCTCTCCCTTCCTCTCTGTAAAAAATCAATAAAATATATTTAAAAAAAAAAAAAAGAATGCATATAAAGCCCTAGCCAGCTTGGCTCAGTGGATAGAGCGTCAGCCTGCAGACTGAAGGGTCCCAGGTTCGATTCTGGCCAAGGGCACATGCCTGGGTTGTGGGCTTGAACCCCAGTAGGGGGTGTGCAGGAGGCGGCCGATCAATGATTCTCTCTCATCCTTGATGTTTCTATCTCTCTCTCCTTCTCCCTTCCTCTCTGAAATCAATAAAAAAATATTTTAAAATATATTTTATTAAATATATTTTATTGATTTTTTACAGAGAGGAAGGGAGAGGGATAGAGATGAGAGAAACATTGATCAGCTGCCTCCTGTACACCTCCTACTGCGGATGTGCCCGCAACCAAGGTACATGCCCTTGACTGGAATCAAACCTGGGACCTTTCAGTCCGCAGGTTGATGCTCTATCCACTGAGCCAAACCGGTTAGGGCAAGAAATATATATTTTTAAAAAGAATGTATATAAAGTGCCAGAACAGGGCCTGGCAAGTCATAAATGATCAGGAAACATTAGCTACGTATAATTATATTTCCCTATCTCCTGCTCTAATCAGTTTGCTCATCTTCATCCCAGATTCCAAGTCCTTGCTCACATTGTTACTTCTGCCTAAAATGCCCTTTCTGGTCTCCTCCACCTACACATATTTCAATATCCTATTTCTCCACAAGGCTCCTTTGTACTAATATGACATTTAGGGCCCATTCAACTCACCCTGACAAACTAACAATGCTGCTGTAGTAGTTAACCATCATATACCTTTAGGTGTACTCCTACAGGGGGAGAAGCTGTTTCTTAATCTTTTGTGTGTTTTCCAGTGTTTTATACAGTGCTACACTGCAGATGTTCAGGAAATCCTGCCTAAAAAAAGAAAGGGGGTTGGGGGGAAGGGGAGAGAAGGTCTGGATTCGGAGCAATAAAAAGGTCACCTAATCTTGAAACAAGCATATTTTTAATTATATTTTAGTTCTAAAACAAACCCAAATGTGTCACAGTGCCTTCTGAAGAAAGGAGTGTTATGAAATCAAATAATTATAGGAACAGCAACCCCATGAAAAAAGTTTGGGAACCATTGATAATGCTTCTAGAGGAGTGGTAAGAAGAGAAGCAGAGAGGCATCAGAAGCAGCAAAGGGAGTGAGATATGGATGCAGAACACAAAACATTTACTGAGTGCCTGCTCCACACTACGCACATACACTGATCTTGTCAACTGTCTTGTCAGGTAGGCATCATTGTCTCCAGGTTGGCCTGACTCCCAGGCCATGCCCTTTCCCCAATCCTCATTACCTGTTTTGTTTATGAAAAAGGTATTGCAATTGGAGATGTGGTAGGGCCAAGTGAATATGCCCTCTGGGCCAGCTTCCTGGAGATGCTATACTTTACTGCTTCCAGGCAGATGATGGATTTTTTTTTTTTCTGGAAGCTAGAGGGCCTCCAGAGGACAGGGATAAATAGGGATGGAAGGAGTGTGTGTGTGTGTGTGAAAAAGAGAGAGAGAGAGAGAGAGAGAGAGAGAGAGAAAGAGAGAGAGAGAGAGAGAGAGATATGAGCCTCAGGCCTGGGCTGACAGGATGTAGTTTAAGGGAAACCTTGTCCTGCCCAACTTCTTAAGGTGCTAGGAATCATCACCATTATGATTTTATGGCTTAAGAGCTTGTTACAAGGGGCCCATCATTGAAAGACTACTTAGTGTATCAGATTAGTCATTACCTGAAGTGACATGACTGGAGGGCATCAGGATCTGATAGAGGGCAACAAGGACAGGTTTAAAAACAAAGTAGGAAAACTTCAAGTGCATTTCTGAGGTGCCTAGTGGCACCGGTGTAGATTGAGGGGAGGTGGGTCGAAGGGCACTAAAGATACACAGCTGCTTCCAAATGTTGCCTTTATCAAGGACCACCTGCAAACCTAAGTATGCTTTCACCTCTAGACATTGACTCAAGGGTCACAAGGGTGAAGGAGATGAAGGGGCAACTTGGATAAGCATGGACATCTGGACTACTACAGACTAAACTATACCTCCAGCTTCCAGGACCCAGAGCTAAATGAGGCAGGAGAGATGCATTAACGCCACAGTTTGGAAGGGCATTCCCAAAGACAGGCAGGAGGGCTCCTCGCTAGCCTCTAACACCCATGGCTCAGCCCCAGCAGCTTAACAAAGCCCCAAGCCTCACGTACCATTTCTCACCTCCTGCAAAAAGGCTTCTTTGCGCAGGTCCAATCCACCCATTCCAGTGGAACCGTGGTAATTTCCGACTACGCGGGAGTTCAGCGTTCTTAACGCTGGCGTTGGTTCAAGGGTCAACTGTATAAAGTTCTTTAGTCTAGAAGGGAACTGATTCTGAAGACCACCAGAGGGCGGTGTATAGCAGGGACCTGGCTTCTGGGAGGACACCGCTGCTACAGGGAAGGGTGGGCTTCCGGTGATACCACCCACCCCTGACCATCCCCCAGGCCTTAGACACACCCCTTCCAGTGCAGTCCAACTTCCTCAGAGCTTCCGTGGCTAACTCAGGGGCACCTGCCTGCATGGATTCTAGGTGTCTGCTGTGTTGGAAGCTATAGGTTCTAGAAACACTCAGGCCAAGGAAGCAGAGCCAGCAATAATGGGAGAGGAGAGAGAAACAGTGGAGGAAGCCGGTAGAAACAACCAGGACAGGAGAGCAGGAAGGGCGCTTGGGTTGTAATACCCATATGCCCTTGTTTGGAGCGCCGATCTCCCCCCATACATCAGGGCTGAAGTGGGTCTCCGCCCTCATCCTCGCAGCCCTTCTGAAGGAATAGGTTTCAGCCTTCTTCTGTCTGGATGCTTGTCTTGACCAAGAGTGTGGGGGGACTATCAGTTTTGACTTAGCTAGGAATTCCCACGGGTCACCAGTTGGTCTAATGACATCTCAGAAAAACACTTGGGTTCCATCCAGACCTCATAACAGGGTAGGAGGTGGCTAGGCTGATGCATGGCTTTGAGAGAGGGACCAGGACTAGAGGTTAACAATAGGGGAGCAGAATTCTTTGAGTATCAGTACCCACAATGGCCTCATCCCCACGGGAACCCCTATGAACTGAGAAAGAACATGCTGGTGCCTTCTCGCTCCTTGGACAATTCTGGCCCCTGCATCAGCCGGTAGGCACCTCACCGGCAGAATGCTGTCCTCTCTGGGTGGGAGAAGGAACAAACAGCCTAGAAAAGGGCACAACTTTTTTGGTCTCTTGATAATCGATTAGGACACCCCCCAACCCCAGGAGGAAGCAGGACTGGAAGACCTACTGGGGAAGGAGGGATGAAAGGTATTGATTCTGGGTGTGTCCTCTTTCTCCCCCCTCTGGAGGTGAATCACCCTCGAAGTAGAGATATTTTCCAATAATCTCCCAGAAACTTTCCCTTTATTAGCCCACCTGTAGGAAAATGTCAGACGTCAGATTGACTGGCTGTGTAAGACAATGTTAACGCTGTGTTTCTGTGCCCCAGCCCCTCAATCTTGCCAGGCTGGGCAAGCACATCATTATATTATGATTTATAAATAGAAAATAAAATTATCGGGTGGGACTGGGGCACTGGAGAAGAAGAGGCGAAATAGTCTTTGTCAAGGAGTACCCACTATCAATCCCACCTACCTAGGACCTGGGAGCACCTCTTCAGTAGGAGGTTGCCCCTAAACTAGTCAGTCCTGCATCGCCTCCATTTTTCTCCCTTTTCCTCCCTCCCTCCCGCCCAATCAACATCATTCGCTGCCCACATCCCTAGATCTCAGCCCCCACGCCCTGGTTCTGGCGGGTGCCTCGAGGTTACTAAATCTAGAACGCTCAGCCCAGCAGCTCCTCCGCCAACCAATAGAGGAACCTGGAGTACCAGTGCATGCCTGTCGGCTGGACCGCCCCTCCGGGAAGCAACGCCCCCAGCGCGTGCAGCAGGCGCAAAGGAGCAAAGGCGCGGTGTGCCCACTGGTGACTCTCCAGAACCGCATAGCACGAGGCTAGGACGTCGTTGACTAGCAGCGTCCCATGCGCTGTGAGCGGCGCGAACACGCCCACGGCTTCCTCTCGAGCCACACGGGCCACGCGCGCCGGCCGCAGCGCGTCCCCGCCGGGCGCCAGCACCGAGTCCCCTGCACGCAGCCGTCGCGCGAACACCGGGGCAAAGTCGCCTGGCGCGGGCGCTGGCCCTCGAGCGGCGAACACCAGGTGCCAGGGTGTGAGCAACAGCTTGCGAGGGGGCCTCTCGGTCTCCACAGCCACAAAAGAGGCACGGCGCTGCAAGTCCCGGTCCAAGAAGAGCAGCACCGGCGTGGGCACCACCCGGCCGGCGGAGTCTGCCGCCAGCACCCAGTCTCCGCGATGCAGTTCCCGCAGCCCCTTCCGCTCGCCACTCCGCAGGCGCACAGTGGCATTTCCCGGAAAACAGCCGCCTGCCCTGACCGCCAGTGAGTTATCTGCAGGGAACAAGCATGGAGAGGATTAGATGAAGTCCAGTGGTTCCAGAATGTTAGTACAGATTCTTAAAGATGTGGGTCAAGCCCAGCGCAGACCTCAGCAGTCCCAGGACAAATGCAATTTCCCAGGGGTCTGGCCTCAACCTGGGCAGAAATGTAAGGGTGGTTTATAACACTAACAGCCACCTTGGTCTCCCCTAGACTCGCAACAGGGCTGTGCAGCCTCAGTTTCCCTTTGGGAGGAACTCACCACCCACCCCCTACTGTACCGGCTTTGACCGACACGTGGACGTGGTTGCGGGACTCGTAGTACACCCAGTCGAAGCCGGCTTCCACTGCCAGGCGCGCCAGCAGCCCATACTTATTGCGGTCGCGGTCAGACGTGGTGATGTCCAAGGCACGGCCTTCGTAGTGCAGTGAGTCCTGAGCATGGTGGCCGTCCTCATCCCAGCCCTCAGTCACCCGTAGGCGCACTCCTGGCCACATGTTCATCACAGCAATGGCCAGCGCGTTCACTCGCTCCTTACATCGCTGTCAGGAATAAAGGAGTCAGTCTCCGCATTACCACTACCACCACCATGGGGGCAAAAGCGACTTGAATGGAAGGGTAGATTCTTCTGCTTCCAATCCCCACTCCATTCCCTCTCAGCTTTTGAGTGCCCTGGGCAAGTGAAAATCTGCATAGGTGTAGTCGCCTATCTGCACTCCCTTTTCAAAGCATCCTTGGAGAACTGTGGGGTCACGTCTGAGTTTGAGACAGGAGGCGCCTATATCTAGCTCCTTCCCTATTTTTAATGTTGGCTCCTCACCCCAACTCATTCTGGGACTTCAGCTCAACCTGGGAGAAAGCAAGGTTTAGAAGGCGGGTGGAAGCTTGGTCAGGGAGGGGTTGAACAGCCTGACTCCCCGAGAGGAGCTCCTGTTTGCTGGCCCCCACCGCACGCCCCGGCTGCCCTCCCTCCGCCTGATTCATCTTTTGTTTCGTTGCCTTCCCTGGCACCGGGCATCGCTTCCTTCCTTCCTTCCTCCTCCTCCTTTCGGCCCCTAGCATTAACCCCTTCATAGTGCGACTGCCCCCCCGCCCCCCCGCCCCCCGCAGAGGTGCCCTAGCGGAGCCGTGCGGGATCAAGGCTGCTGGAAAAAGGGTTGGGGTGGCGGGGGCTGCACGAAGTACAATGGCCATTCTCCGGGATGACTTAACCAAGCGAGAATCCCGGGCCGAGGCCGGGGACCCGCCGGGAGAAGCGGACTCAGCAGCTCCATCCACAAAGGCGCTTTTCAGCCACCCCGGCTCAGGGAGAGGAAAGGGCAGAAAGCCGCGCCCCCTATCCCTGCTCCGGCCGGCCAGTCCCCTCCCCCAGCACGGCCAGACCTCCGGGTTCCAGCTCAGGCTCTGCCAGCGCTGAAAGCTGCCATCTCCCCATCTCTGGTCCAGATGCAGCCCGGAGAGGCGTGGGAGTAGCACCTGAGAATAGCCGGAGCCGCCCTTGTGTGGATTTGGGGGGCCCCCTGCAGGGTGGGAGTGGAGAGAAGGAAAAGCAGCAGCGGCTGGAAGCCTGCACCCGGGGGAGTGAGACCACGGTTATCTTGGCCGCTCCATTCTGGGAGCCGGAGACCTTGGCGCGCACCATAGCACGGACCCAGCGGGAGGAGGCGCAGAGAGGACAGCTTCCTTTTCTTCTCTCCGACCTCTCACCTTGGACTTGGTTTTCTCCTAATTGCCAGAGGGACACTTTCCCCCTGCCCTTCTTGCTGAGTCTTCTACATCTCCGCAGGGTTGGAGAGGAGGGGAGGGGAAAGACAGAAAAAGTGGTAACTCCTTCCAACTTTTTGTCGTTTTGTCCCTTAAGGAGGCCCGAGGCCTTGACCTGCGGGGGCAGCAGCCCAGTGCAGAACCAACTCAATGGAGGCCTTTTGCAGCCAGGGTGTGGGAGATAAGCAGGACCCAAAGGGTTCCCAAGCCTGTCAGAGCCCCTCCTGGGTCTGTCCCTTATTCTGCCCACTCTGCTGCAGGTGGCAGCCAGAGGAAACATTCCATGACCAAGAAGGAAAGGAGTGACCCTTCCCAATCTCTGGGTGAAAGAAGGGATTCTTTCTCTCCTAGACAGGTTTTCCTAACAAAGTAACCTGGAAAACTATTGCAATTAATCAGAGGAAATCCGTACCCCTCCCTCTCCCCCCACCTCCCCACTCCATACACAATTAGGTGGTGTAATGGAAAGTGTATAGGACTTAGAATCAGGAGTCCTGAATTCTAGTCCCAGCCATGTCACTAATTAGTTTTAAGACTTTGATTAAATCACTTTTCCTTCTGGGGCCTAGCTCTCACTGTAAAATGGGAGGTGGGGTGATGGTGGAAGAATGTGACCTCCAAATTTCCTTCCAGTTCCAACATTTGAGATCATTGGCCAGAGGGGGTCCTTCTCTCCCAAAGCATTACTCATCTCACCCTAGGTTGGTTAAGTTCTGATCTGCCCCAGATGCTCAATACGTGGTAGTTGAATTTATTTTATGTTTTAAATTCCAACAAAAGCCCCTGAAATAAACTGGGCTTGAGGGACACAGGAACCCTTTGATTCTCAGGTGGGTTCCTCTGTTCTTCTGATTGAGTACTGCTTTTCACCTCAAGACAGGTGTTTAGACTGGAAAACCTTGCCCCAGTTCTAGGATGCCTCCCCTATGCCAGAGACAATTCCTACCCAGCCCCTCCTTCAGGTAGATGGCCCGGTGACCTGACTCTTGGCCACCCTTTCTCAGCCTCCTTTAGTCTTCTTGGATCACAGAGATTTTCCAAAATCAGGTCAGAAGCCAAGCTAAGGGCATAGCTTTCTGTCTACTGCCTAGCCAGCTCCTGGCCCCCAGCTCACCCCAGCCCTTCCTGCCTGGCTCGGTAGCTGACCCCCGGTCCACGCCTCAGCCATTTCCCGTCTCGCCTGCCGCCATCCCCCTTTCCCCGCCCTCGCCTTCGAGGTCTCTCCCAGCTTCACTCTCACTAGTCCCTCCTTCCTCTCCCCATCCAAGTCTCTCCCAGTTCGGATCTCTCCTGATCACTCAGTCCAGCCAGCAGAAGTTTTATTTTGGGGAGAAGGGAGTGGAGGAAGTTCTTTGAGATTAAGGTCTCTAGAGATGAAGCCCAGTTCACCCAGCGGGGCTGCAATAGAAAGTAGAGAAGTTGGCAGTGCCCTGGCGCAGGTGAGAAGAGGCCCACCTTACCTCGGTCATCAGGCGGTCTGCGCCACTGTTCTCCTCATCTTTGAAGATGATGTCAGGATTGTAGTTGGGCACCAGGTCCCGGAAGCGCTCGGAGCCCCTGGCAACCCTACCTTCGGCTGGCCCACTGGCGCCCAGGGTCCGTTCGGGCACGCTGGGCACAAACTGCTTGTAGAGCAGCGGCACAAGCTGCTTGCGCACGTAGCGGCGCCGGCCAACCGGCCCCCGGCCCGGCCCGCAGCTCTGGGCTGGCAGCGTCAGAAGTGCCAAGCAGCACAGGAGCACCAGACTGGCCAGCAGCGCCATGGATGCAGCGGACTCGGGCCAAAAGGGAACGTTCTTATCCTTACCAACTCGCCCGGCAGTTGGGCATTCCCCGGCACCAGAGAGCGCAGCAGGCAGAACTGCCCCAGAGTGCCCTAGAGCTCTTGTGGCTCTACGCACCTGGCTGCCGCTAGCTCTGCCTACATGCCCCCAGGGGTTCTGTAACCTGCTACAGACGGGCCATCATAGCAGGGAAGTGGGGTCGTGGGTGACTGCCAGCTCAGCCTGGCTCTGTCGCCAGGCTCCGGCGCTGCCACAATGCCCGGGCTCCGCCTTAAGTGGCCCCCTGGCCCCGCCCCCCGCCCAGGACTGTCCCGCCCCCTACCACCAGGGCGGGGGCTCTAGCCGGTCACTACTGGTCCAGTTTGAGATTAAGGTGTGTCCCATCCTGGAAACCAGGTAGTTACTTGCCTAGGAAACCCTAGCAGCTTTACAGTCCTTGGCTGTCTGGTTAAGCATCCTTCTACCTCCCAGCCTGCGATTGGTACCAAACCATCCTCCTCTGATATTTGCATTGGATCTTTGCTCTCCCAAAGCCTACCCTGGCAGGCCATGTCCTCTGCTACTATCGGGAAATATTGGTTCCAGTTCCTGCCCAAAGTCAACCATGCTCTTTGGGCATACAACCAGAGCCTCCCTTGTCTGTCCATGGTCTTCCCAAAACCTCTGCAATTTCCATCTCTTCTGTTGGGAGTTTTCCCTAGAATCAGCAACAGAGCTTCAAGTTATAGTCTAGTTTAGGACTTCAAAATTTAGCCCCCCTTGCTAGACACCCAACTTCTTTTTAAATGAATAACTTGTCAATTGGAAGTTGCTGGAAGGCAGTGGCTACTTGAACTCTCTAACTGGTTTCCTTTCACCTTTCATCTAGCCACGTCTCTAGCCTTCTTGCTCTCTGAACCCCGCTCCACCCCCCCCCCCCCCGGCTCTGCTTCCAGACAGTCACTCAAGTTTATCTCAGAGGCTTTGAGCCTGCTACACTTGACCCACCAATCTACTATCCTTTAGAAATCACTTTCTCTAAGAAGCCTTCTCTGATGTCTTGACACTGACAACCTCTATTTCCTTGAAAACCAGTAATTAACTGCCATTTATTGTGATTCAGTGTTAGAATTATGTCACCCCTACTAGACAAAGCAATTAAGCACAAACTTATTTATCATGTAACCCCATGGTTAAGTGCCTGGCCTATAGTAGAGTGCTCAGCAAATATTCATGGCATGGCACCTACACTGTTTTTTGTGGGTTTTTTTTTTTTTGGGGTGGGGGGTGGGGGGTTGTATTCCATATTCACCTCTCATGCAGCTCCATAGCTAGCACTTATAGCACCTTTGTGTACATTAGAAAAAAAGCACCCCTTCCTCAATACACCTGCCATTTGCAAGAAAATAGTCATAACAACTATACATTGACTATGAGGTGAATGGTGCCCCTAAATGTTGTACAATGCAACATATACATAACCCTGAGCAGAAACTTTGTCCCTAGCCCCAACATAGCAGGGGGCTTGCATAGTAGTTAAGGCACTGATAGCCTCTGGAAAGATGGAGTTAGGTTCTTCTCTGAGGTAGATCACAAACCTTTGTTAGCTAGCCACTTCTTTTACTCCACATCCAATAGTCAAATCAGGGAGGACAGGACTGAGTGTATGTGTGTGTATACAAGGGGATCTTATCCTATTCCTACACCAATGCTTACCTACCCCCAATAACCAAGGCACAGAAACAAGGTCATGAGTATAAGGAGAGTCAGGGGACCAGTCAGCTTTAGGCAAGGCTAAGGGAGAGGAGCTCCCAACTGCCTAATTGTGTGGCCCAACACCAGATCCAAAGTCCTCAAAAAACACTAAGAATGCAGATGGAGGGGAAGGGAACGGATGGTGGACAGGATCATTCTGTTTCTCTCAGTTGATAGACTCAGGACTTTCGGGGAGAGCGAGGCTATTCAAATAAACACAGAGAGAGCCTTTTAAAAAAACCAAAGCAAACCTTGGCATCAACTTTATTGCTGATGGCTGTGGCCTTTTCTTTCCCACACCCTCACCTCTCTGGTGGTCCAAAGTCCCTCCAGGATAACACAGTGCTTAGGTTCTTCTAGACCAGAGGCAAAGGGAGACAATCTGCCCCCCACGTCTGCCCCTGCTCCGTCCCTCCCCTGTCCCCACCCAACCCTATTGCACATCAAATCATGTAAACATGGCTACAGGCATGGCCTGGAATAGCAGTGAGGCAGATTGATGTGTTAACGGATTTGGGACCAGGAGCCAGACCCAAGTCACCCAGCCCTACCCCATGCTAATGTCCACAGTTAAATCCAGAAAAACAAGGGGGCCTGGTCCCAAACTCTGGCTCAGATTATGCAACAGTGCAGATGGCTCAGTTCCCCTCTGCCACCCACCCCTCTCAGATTCCAGGTCCTAAGGATCACCCACTCCTGGTGTTGCTTCAGGACTGGGTAGCAGATGGCAGTGTCCAGTTTTTTCCCTCTCACCCCCAACTGGAGGTCACTGGTGTTGGGTCTTCCTAGATGCCCTGGGGAAACCAGAGACAGGCAATGGCAGTCTGTCCAGTCCTGGAAAAAAGGAAAGGCGGGCAGTCAAAAGTAGGACATATGTCCAGACCTCTGGGACAAGACAACCAAACCACAAAATGGATGGACGAAGCAGGTTACAAGTAAAGCAGAAAGCCTGCCATCTCCCCTGCTGGAAAGACCACTGTTCCAGAGGGCTCCACCCCACCAGCCTGTGACTCCCACTCCCTCTCACCAAAAGCCCGGATCAGCTCTGCCCGAACAGCTGCGGTGAAGGTCTTCACCAGACAGAGAGTGGTGAGGCCCGCAAAGGTTGCATTGTAGAGGAACACGATGTAAAAATTGCCCAGCCAGTTGAAGCGTCCAAAATCACCCAGCAGGTCAAAGCGAGTGAGTCCTGAAATACAAAGACCAGGATGGAAGGTGGGCATCCCAGCCCCTCCCTGGCTCAGAGCCCAGCTTTCTGCTGCCTCCTGGTGGCCACATTTCAACACTGCAACTGATAAGTTGGCCTCTCCTATTATTTGAGGGGGGGGGGATTTTATTTTGTAATTATTTTTATTTTAAAAAATAATTCTTTATTGTTGATAGTATTACATGTGTCCTCCCTTTCCCCCCAATGACCCCCTCCAGCCCACTCCCACCCCCTTCCTCCCCGCCCCAGGCCCTCAGCACCCTTTTGTCTGTGTCCATGGGTTATGCATTTAAGGTCACACCCACCCTCCCCCGCCTTCCCTCTGGGATTCTGCACTGTTTCATGCTTCCATGTCCCTGGGTCCATTCCATTTATCAGTTCATTTTGTTACTAAGATTCCACATATGAGTGTGGTCATGTGATACTTGTCTTTCTCTGACTTATTTCACTTAGCATGATACTCTCCAGGTTCCTCCATCCTGTCTCAAAGGGTCAGAGATTCTTCTTTTTTACTGTTACATAATATTCCATGGTATAAATGTACCACAGCTTTTTTATTTTTATTTTTTTTATTTTTTATTTTTTTTTAAATAAATCTTTATTCAGATTATTACAATTATTTCTCCTTTTTCCCCCCATAGCTCCCCTCCACCCATTTCCCACCCCACCTTCTGCCCTTACCTCCCCCCCCACTGTCCTCATCCATAGGTGTATGATTTTTGTCCATTCTCTTCATGAACCCCCCATACCCCTTTCCCCCTGAGAATTATCAGTCCACTCCCTTTCTATGCCCCTGATTCTATTATATTCACCAGATTATTCTGTTCCTCGGGTTTTTAATTCACTTGATTTTTAGGTTCGCTTGTTGATAGATATGTATTTGTTGTTCATAATTTTTCTCTTTACTTTTTTCTTCTTCCTCTTCTTTAAGAATACCTTTCAGCATTTCATATAATACTGGTTTGGTGGTGATGAACTCCTTCAGCTTTTTCTTATCTGTGAAGCTCTTTATCTGCCCTTCAATTCTGAATGATAGCTTTGCTGGGTAGAGTAATCTTGGTTGTAGGTTCTTGCTATTCATCACATTGAAAATTTCTTGCCACTCCCGTCTGGCCTGCATAGTTTCTGTTGAGAAGTCAGCTGACAGTAGTATGGGTGCTCCCTTGTAGGTAATTAACTGTTTTTCTCTTGCTGCTTTTAATATTCTCTCTTTGTCTTTTGCTCTTGGCATTTTAATTATGATGTGTCTTGGTGTGGTCCTCTTTGGATTCCTTTTGTTTGGGGTTCTGTGGGCTTCCTGGACTTGTAAGTCTATTTCTTTCACCAGGTGGGGGAAGTTTTCTGTCATTATTTCTTCAAATAGGTTTTCAGTATCTTGCTCTCTCTCTTCTTCTGGCACCCCCATAATTCTGATGTTGGTACGCTTGAAGTTGTCCCAGAGTCTTCTTACATTATCTTCAACTTTTTGGATTTTTTTTTTTTGCTTTTTGCTTTTTCGGTTGAGTGTTTTTTGCTTCTTTGTATTTCAATTCTTTGACTTGATTCTTGTGTTCCTCTATTCTGTTTCTGGGTCTCTGTATAATATTTTTTATTTTAGTCAGTGTATGTTTAATTTCTAGTTGGTCCTTTTTCATATCTTCGAGGGTCTCGTTATATTTATCGGCCTTTTCTAGGATATTCTTAAAAAGTCTTATAACCGTGGTTTTGAATTCTATATCCAGTCGTTTGTTTTCCTCCATTTCTTTCGTTTGTGATCTGATTCTTTGACCCCGCATTTTCACTGATTCCCTGAGTTGGTAAGGTAGATATTTGTGCTAGGTTTCCAATATGGCCCAGTGGGTCTGCTTCCCCAGTTAACCTGAGGTGGACACTCTTGGTTGCACCCCTTTGTGGACTGTGTGTACAGCCTTGTTGTAATTAAGTCTTTATTGTTGTTGGTATCACTGGGAAGAATTGACCTCCGGGCCAGTTGGCTGTAAGGATCAGCTGTGTCTATGCTGGGAGAAGTTCGGTGCTGGAGACAGCCTTATAGGATTAGACTTGCCAAATTGCAATAGGCTCTGTGCTCAGCTTGGATGGGGTGGGGTCTCAGTCTTGGCTTCCTGTCAGCCTTGCCCTTGCGCGCATGTGCGCTTTCAGTCCTCGCCTTCCCCAGCTCGAGTCTCCGCCTGAGAGTCCAGACTCCCCCCACAAGAGCGTGGGTCCCCAGGGGCTCGCCTGGAACTGGGGTTCACTGCAGTCAGAACTGGGGCTCAGTGCAGTCAGAATCCTCTGACTCCCTTCCACTAGGGAAAGCCTGTGGCAACCTCCACAGCCTTTGTGCGCACTAGCACGCGCGCGCGTGGGCACTTTCAGTCCTCCGCCTTCCCCGGCTCCCAAGTCTCCACCCGAGAGTCCAGACTCCCCCCACAAGAGCGTGGGTCCCCAGGGGCTCGCCTGGAACTGGGGTTCACTGCAGTCAGAACTGGGGCTCAGTGCAGTCAGAATCCTCTGACTCCCTTCCACTAGGGAAAGCCTGTGGCAACTTCCGCAGCCTTTGTGCGCACTGGCACAAGCGCGCGTGCACACTTTCAGTCCTCCGCCTTCCCCGGCTCCCGAGTCTCCGCCCGAGAGTCCAGACTCCCCCCACAAGAGCGTGGGTCCCCAGGGGCTCGCCTGGAACTGGGGTTCACTGCAGTCAGAACTGGGGCTCAGTGCAGTCAGGATCCTCTGACTCCCTTCCACTAGGGAAAGCCTGTGGCAACCTCCGCAGCCTTTGTGCGCACTGGCCCACGCACGCCTTCAGACTTCTGCCTTTCCCAGCTCGAGTCTCTGCCCGAGAGTCCAGACTCCCCCCGTAAGAGCGTGGGTCCCCAGGGGTTCGCCCGGAACTGGGGTTCAGTGCAGTCAGAACTGGGGTTCAGTGCGGTCGGAGGCTTCCTTCCCCCTTCCGCCAGAGAAAGTCAGCCAGGCTCTCAGCCGCCCTTCCTCTCTGCGCGCACAAAGCCCCTTTGCCGTACCTCCAATTCTCTGTGAGCTTTTCTTTTTCCTTCTAGTTGTAGAATTTTCACTCAGCCAGCTTTTCCTGTGGTTCTGGATGGTGTCCGTTCTGTCTTTTAGTTGTAGTTTTCAAATTGTTGTGCGAGGCAGCAGTTTAGGTGTTTACCTATGCCGCCATCTTGGTTTCTCTGTACCACAGCTTTTTTATCCACTCATCTATTGATGGGCACTTGGGCTGTTTCCAGATCTTAGCTATTGTAAATTGTGCTGCTATGAACAGAAGGGCGCACACATTCTTTCTGATTGGTGCTTCAGGTTTCTTAGGATATATTCCTAGAAGTGGGATCACTGGGTCAAATGGTGGTTCCATATTTAATTTTTTGAGGAAACTCCATACTGTTTTCCATAATGGTTGCACCAGTCTGCATTCCCACCAGCAGTGTACTAGGGTTCCCTTTTCTCCACATCCTCACTAGCACTTGTCATTTGTTGGTTTGTTGATGGTAGCCATTCTGACAGGTGTGAAATGGTACCTCATTGTCATTTTGATTTGCATGTCTCAGGGATAATTAGTGACTTTGAGCATTTTTTCATGTCTCTTGGCCATCTGTATGTCCTTTGCCTATTTTTTTAAATATATTTTATTGATTTTTTTACAGAGAGGAAGGGAGAGGGATAGAGAGTTAGAAACATCGATGAGAGAGAAACATCGATCAGCTGCCTCCTGCACACCCCCTACTGGGGATGTGCCTGTAACCAAGGTACATGCCCTTGACTGGAATCGAACCTAGGACCCTTCAGTCCACAGGCCGACGCTCTATCCACTGAGCCAAACTGGTTAGGGCATCCTTTGCCTATTTTTTAATTGGATTGTTTGCCTTCCTTTTGTTGAGTTGTATGAGTTCCTTATATATTTTGGATATTAACCCTGGCCTCTCCTAGTATTAATTATTCCTACATCCCAAGCTCTGTCTCAGAGGAGTTCAGGGCTATAAAGAAGTGTCAGCAGCTAAGTTTGCTCCAACTTCCCTGCCAGAGTTTGGCATGTTCTCTGATGGGGTCCCCTCTGGCTCCAGGTATCCCAAGGAGCTACCTGGGCCCACGAGTTGTTCCTAGGTCAGGAACTTATAAGCTAGTCACTAGTATTTTTTTAATAGGTAGAGCTGTGTGGAGGCTAAGAGCTCTGACTCTGATTAGACTGCTATGGTTCACATCCAAAATCCACCTCAACTAATTGTGTGATTTGGGGCAAATTCCTTAAACATCTGTGCCTCAGCTTCCTCAACTATAAAGCAGAGGAACTGTAAGAATTAAATAACACACATAAAGCACTCACTATATGTGCCATGAGTATTTTAACCATTGCTGAGCCTTTAATAATATATCATCACAAATAAGATTTCTGGGGCCCTCCTCCACTTAACTTCAACGGAAAGGAACTAACTGATGGACCTACAAGCCTAGTGTACTACTAAATCCTCATGGTTTAAGTATAAATGCTACAGGGGAAAGAGTATGGACTTAAGAACCAAACAGAATTAATTTATTGTTTTGGTTTTTGATTTTGAGAGTATATTTATTAAAGCTGGGGACAGACAGGGGTTGGGGAGGTAGAAAAGGTATGGGGGGCCGAAACCAGTTTGGCTCAGTGGATAGAGCGTTGGCCTGCGGACTGAAGGGTCCCGGGTTCGATTCCGGTCAAGGGCATGTACCTTGGTTGCGGGCACAT
This sequence comes from Plecotus auritus, assembly GCF_963455305.1. Lineage (NCBI taxonomy): Eukaryota > Metazoa > Chordata > Mammalia > Chiroptera > Vespertilionidae > Plecotus > Plecotus auritus. The sequence continues at coordinate 177,420,900 of NC_137772.1, read as the reverse complement.
CTCCAGTGGGAGGTGTGCAGGAGGCAGCTGATCGATGTTTCTAACTCTCTATCCCTCTCCCTTCCTCTCTGTAAAAAATCAATAAAATATATAAAAAAAAAAAAAAAGAAAAGAAAAGGTATGGGGGAATAAATGGTAATGGAAGGAGATTTGACTTGGGGTAGTGAACACACAATACAATATACAGATGTGTTATAGAATTATACATCTAAAACCTATATAATTTGATTAACTAATGCCACCCCAATAAATAATGTAAAACAAAACATCATTATATTATATAAAAAAAGCTGGGGACAGTGACAAACAGGAAAGACTTAAAATAGAAGAGACAAGATCACAGCAACAGGAGGGAGCCTAGACTGGGCTGCCTAGACTTGGGAAAGAAAGTCAAAGTAACAGAAGTGAGTCACGCTGGGCTGCGTGGACTCTGGAAAGGAAGTTACAGAGGCCAAAGGAGAGTTCTTAGAGACAGGTTCAGGGGGTTAGCCTGGGATAAACTGCTGCTGCCCACTGCTCTCCTGGTTGCAAATCTCCTGGGGACCCTTGGAGCTTAGGAGAAAGAAAGCAAAAGTACACACCTGAGAAAAGGGGGCACAGGCATGCTCAAGAGAGTGTGTTCAAATAGAACTAGTTTAAATCATGTATGATATATGGAAAATGATGTAGTGGTGGGGGGTTACCTATGCAACTCTCATACTACCCTGGAGTGAACTAGTTGCATTTTAAAAAAATTTCTACCAGGTAATTCTAGATCATAGTTCTAAAGATAGGAGAAGGACTGAGTGTATTATTTGATGCCCTGGTGTGTGCAAAAAGCGTTGGACTGGGATTAAGGAGACAAGGGTTCTAACCTGACTTGGCCTGGACTCAAACTAGCTATAAAATTGGGCAAATTAATTAGCTTCTCTGTATTTCATCTTTAAAATAAAAATATTTAGCCCTGACCAGGAGCTCAGTTAGTTAGAGTGTTGTCCCAATATGCCAAGATTGTGGTTCAATCCCAGTCAGGGAACATACAAGAATAAACCAATGAATGCACAAATAAGGGGAACAACAAATCGATGTTTCTCTCTCTCTCTCTAAAATCAATAATAAAAGAAGAAATAAAATGAGAATGTTTATTAGATGATACAGCCCAAAGGAAGATTTAGGGAAAAGTGGTACTTTTCAATAAAAAAAAAAAAACAGAAGTAATTGGGGAAGGCTATGTGATGTAATGGAAAAGTATGAGCTTTGAAGCAACACTAGTCTGAAACTCAGCACAAGCATTTCACAGAACCTGTTTCTTGATCTGTATCATGGGCATTATACTTTATCATAAGTTTGTTGTGGGATTTAGGGAGAACATGTACATAAAGTGTCTGCTTAGCACCAGTAGGTACTAAAAAGAAGCCAATTTCCTTATCTCCTTTTTTTTCGTTTTATTGATTTTTTACAGAGAGGAAGGGAGAGGGAGAGTTAGAAACACTGATGAGAGAGAAACATCAATCAGCTGCCTCCTGCATACCCCCCACTGGGGATGTGCCCGCAACCAAGGTACATGCCCTTGACCGGAATTGAACCTACACCCTTGAGTCCGCAGGCCGACGCTCTATCCACTGAGCCAAACCGGTTAGGGCCCCTTATCTCCTTTTGCTACTTACCCAGGGTTCGAGAGAAGACAGGAAGTGCTGAGCTTAGGACCAGGAGACAGACACAGTTTCCAATTATCTGGATAGGAGTAAGGAAAGGGGAGATGAGGTAGCAGATCTACTAGTATCTAGTCCCCATGCATGTTTCCGGGATACATCCTCTACTCCTACCCAACTACCTGTGTCATGGCTGTGTCATGCCATCTGGGCCGCAGGCCCCGGAAGAGTGGAGAACTGTAGAATCCCACGATCGAGGACACCATCAGATAACTGCCACTGGAGTTAGGGAAGAACTGGCCAGCTCCCAAGGATTAATGCCTCATCTCAAAGGGAATAAGCCCCTTCCCCCCAACCCTCCTTTCAAAATCAAGTCTTTTCTTTATTTCTGAACCTCAGGTTGGTGAAGACTTACTTGCCCCCTTCCCATCAGTCCTACTACAAGTCTGCCCAGAGCCCCAAAGGAGACATTCAGAAGACAGAATAAATAGTGGGTTTCCAGAAGGATACAAGATGAGTACAACCTGAATGACAGCACCAAAGGAGCCCAGCTTGGAGAAGGAGACCTGGCCCAGGGAGGCACCCTGAGAAATGAAGTAGTATCACAGTGGAGCACTCTCCACAATCAGCACCACCCAACACCCAGCCTTCCCTCTGGCCTCAGTTTCTTCCCCCCTCACCCCAGCTTTTCTTAGGTCCTCCCCAAAAGATATGGTGGGAGGGCAGCCCAGTACCTGCATGCCCCGGGGCATGGCAGCCTCATCGATGAGCAGCTCCAGGATGTGGATGGCCACAATGAGCACGGATAGGCCCTGTGTGAGGCAAGGTCACAGATTCTCATCCATGCCCCCACCCACAGCAGTATCTGCCCACAGCAGTATCCAGAGTTACATGTTAAGAGCAGACACTCTGCCCTGGCCGGGTGCTCAGTTGGTTAGAGCGTCATCCTGACACGCTAAGGTTGTGGGTTCAATCCCCGGTCATGGCACACACAAGAATAAACCAATAATGAATGCATAAATAAGTAGAACAACAAATTGATGTTTCTCTTTCTCTGTCCCCTCCCTCTACCCCCTCCCAAATCAATCAATAAAACAAATTTTATTTAAAAAAAAAAAAAAAAAAGCAGCCCTAGCTGGTTTGGCTCAGTGGATATAGCAGGTGTCCTCAAACTACGGCCCACGGGCCACATGCAGCCCGCCGAGGACATTTATCTGGCCCGCCGGGTGCCGCTGCCTGTCCTGCTTAGCAGCCGACTCGTCCCGGGCCTGCAGTGCGCATAGGAATTTGTTCATAGTTTTTTTTTTAAACTATAGTCCGGCCCCCCAACGGTCTGAGGGACAGTGAACTGGCCCCCTGTTTAAAAAGTTTGAGGACCCCTGGGATATAGTGTCGGCCTGTGGACTCAAGGGTCCTGGGTTTGATTCTGGTCAAGGGCACATGCCAGTGTGCAGGCTCCATCCCCAGTAGGGGGCATGCAGGAGGCAGCTGATCAATGATTATCTCTCATCATTGATGTTTCTATCTCTCTCTCCCTCTCCCTTCCTCTCTGAAATTAATAAAAAATATACTTAAAAATAAAAATAAATAAAAAAGCAGATACTCTGCTCCAACATTTTCAGTTTCCAAGCACTGTATGGGATCTCCTCAAGGCTGATGCTAGTAACAGAGCATTTTGAGGGTATTATAAGATACTAGAGGCCCAGTGCATGAAATTCATGCAGGGGGGGTCCCCTCAGCCCGGCCTGCACCCTATCCAATCCAGGATCCCTTTCGCAATCTGGGACTGCTGGCTTCTAACCGCCTGCCTGCCTGCCTGCCTGTCTGATCACCCCTAACCACCTCTGCCTGCCTGCTTGCCCCTTAACTGCTCCCCCTTGCTGGCCTGATCACCCCTAACTGCCTCTGCCTCTGCCTCGGCCCCCCGCCACCGTGGCTTTGTCCGGAAAGACGTCAGGAAGATGTCCGGTCTAATTAGCATATTACCCTTTTATTAGTATAGAAACCCTCTCCAGGTGGAAGAATTGCAAAAAAGCTAAATAGAAAAATGGATTCTTCACCCAGATTGATAACACTTATTCCCAAGTCCAGATTGTGGCAAGTTGGGGGACAGACTGAATTTCAACCCTTATTTTCACCCACAGCAAACCTGGGTAACTACTCAGTGGCCCTGTGAGGCCTTGGGTAAACTCCTTAACTTCTCTGTTTCTTCATTTACAAATTTTGGATTGATGTGCTCAACACAGGGCAGGACACAAAGTAGACACTTGGTAAGAGGTAACTACTATGATTGAAGATAACCGGGTCCCTGAATCTCCTCCCTTTTCCCTCAGAAGGCCTAAAGTACTCAAGGGCCTACTAGTCGCCACCCCCATCAAGGATGGTATACCCACCGTCAATAACAGCAAGCACAGCATGGCCAGGGGATAACCCAGGTTCCGCTGCCAGGCTGAAGCCTTCCACCGCTTCTCTGTGCAAGGATGGGAAGCAGTTAGCATGGGCTTGGAACAAAATGCTATTCTTTCGGAAAGCCAGGTATTCCATCCCTACTAACTCACATACCCAGTAGGACCCTCTGTGTCTGCAGAGCCAGCACCTGTCTGTGCAGCAGCTCCATGTCCAAAGGCAGCCAGCAGGAGGTGGGATCTGAGGGCAAAGAAGATGGTGCTGCCCCTGCCCAAGCCATGCCTATCATCCCACCTGGGAAGAATTGCAACTCACTGCAAATCCTGCGGGTCAAAGCTGCTTCCTCAAAGGCTGAGCAGTACAGCTGCTCCTCCAGGTCTTCTAGCACCTGGGAGCAGGGGAAAGGGAGGGTCTAATAGTCAGGGGCTCCCAGATCCCAAGGGCCCCAGGAGCACCCTATTCATCCCAGGGCTTTATCGTCCCATTCCTTCCTCTACCCCTCATTCACTACCCTGGGGTCAGCAACTTATCCATCCCTCCTGACTGCCTTGCGTTCTGCTTTGTATGTCTGGTAACCAGCTCCAGATGATGGGGGTGGAGGATACAGGAGCCAACAAAGGCAGTGGCTCTCTGCAAGGTGTGTACCACACAATCATAGGGTTGCTTTGTTTTTTGGCTCCAGCTTGGCAGGAAGCTCACCTCACAGGATCAAAAGGCAAGGAGCACTACATACCCGCGGCTTGACCAGCAGCTTCCCAGTAACCGAGAACATGCGAGCGAGACCTAGCGGAGTACACACTGTGGAGACAGAAGCCAGTCACCAGACAGACCCTTCTCTCCATCATTCCCCCTAACCACCCCTCCATTCCCTCTCCTTCCACCCTTGTGGCTCCGATCCAAGGACCTTACCCATTAGCTCCCAGACCCTGAACACTCACCCAGGAGCAGCAGGACCCCAAGGAAGGAAATGCAGGAATAGAGGTAGGGGAGGTAGTACTCCCAGAAGTCTAAGGGTAAAAAAAAGCAGTACCGTCAGCCCATCTCTTTCCTGCTTATTGGGACAACAGGCCTCAGAGACAATACAAAACTTACAGAGGTTAGGCAAGTAATACAAATTAGGAAAGCTGGCCTGTGTCACAGAAGAGGGAGTGGCAGGGACCATAGCAAACTGGAGATCCTAAGCCCTACCTAAAGGGCACAACTGTTATACTGTCCCAGTCACCAAGGACTAGTGTGGCCAGATCCTCAACCTTGTCAAGCAAAACTAGAGATCTGGATATTAATGTGAAACCTCCCAACTTTAACATATATATAGCAACTGACTCATATGTTTTTAAATCATTGCATGGGCCCAATGAAACATTTCTGCAGGTTGGATTTGGCCTGAAGTCCATCATTTCGAAACTTCAGTCTAACAGTTTGTTTGCTTGTTTGTTTGTTTATTTATTTATGTATTTATTTATTTAAAATATATATTTTTATTGAATTCATAAGGGGAGAGGGAGAGATATATAAACATCAATGATGGGAGAGAACCATTGACTGGTTGCCTCTTGCACGCCCCCTATTGGAGATCGAGCCTGCAACCCCGGGCATGTGCCCACAATTGGAATCGAACCTGCGACCCCTTCAGTCCGCAGGCCGATCAATGCTCTATCCACTGAGCCAAACCAGTTAGGGCCAGTCTAAAGGTTTAGATGATCTCAATCTTCTCCACCTCAGAGGGATACAGTTAATCCAGGAAGGGGAACATCTGCCAACTGAAGAGCCACTCAGCCTGGAGGGTGGGAAGGAAGCTGGCCCTCTCACCATAGAGTGACTCCCTGCTGGTCTTGTTGTTGTCCACAATGGCTGACGCCACCCACACCATGCCCAGCACCAGCAGAGTAAGGAGCATCAACATTACCACTGTCTCGTAGACTCGGCCCAGGACACCCTATGGAAGAAGGCAATAGGTGTGGATGGAGAGAAATGCCAACAATGTCGGGGCAGTGTGGGGAAGGAAGGAAACATTGGGAATGGCAACCTGGCTAGGGGAACCAGAGGACTGGATTCAGGAGAAAGGGGAAAGCATTTCCCTCTTATTCTGCTAAATCACTCTGTTCTCCTACCCCACAACCAGAATATCCATTCCCATCTTGATATTTTTCCTTTGTAACCTCCCTCCTCGGGTCCTTTCCGCATCCTTGTTTTGCCCTGGGAGGCTGACTCCTGAGGTCTGCATCACACAAGCTCTTTGCCCTTGGTTTTCCTGTTCAGCTTGCCCAATGGAAAGAACCAACAGCTCCTCTGCTGGTGGTTGCACCTCCCCAGCTTCAACTGGGTTCCAAAAGCTATTTTTTCTCTCTGCTCCTGCAAGCCTATGGTGGTAAAGACTTCCTGATGTTACTAGCACCTCAAACTCCTTGTTGATCTCCTCAACTCTAACTATACCTCTATAAATAGTTTCTTCTTTCGTTGAAACATCTGAGTGGAATTCTGTTTCCCGCTTGGATTGATTGATACATCACTCACTCACCTTCCTGGAGCCAGCGAAGCCCTCAGACTCAGTGAAGAAGTATGCAAAGGGCATGAGGAAGATGAGGGACAGGTTGGAGAAGAGAAAAACGAGGTTCCAGAGGCCTAGAGCAAAAAAGGAAAGGCAGAGGTGGTCAGAAAAGGGTGGCCCAACCCACTGGGGACTGATCATGTGATCGGGAAGCTGGGGATGGGGTGATTATGACTAATGAGTACCAGGCTGTCTGTATCTGCCTGACTCTTTCTGCTCCCTATCGCCATCCCAAGCTGTAACCAGGAGCCACGCACCATGGATGAGGGAGCCGTTGAGCCACTGGATGTAGTAGTTCCGAGGCAGTGACAGCAACACCTCATTGCTGATGATGGAGAAGGGCAGGAGCAGTACAGCACCCAGGGAAACCGCCAGGGTAAAGGTGCAGAGCTCGAGCCTGCGTAGAGAAGAGATAGTGTCCTTGCTCAGCTCAGACACTTCACTGAGTCCAAGAAGCCCCATTCATCCCTGCAGGCACCTGTAGTTTCTCCTGGAACCAACTAGCAGTGACAGACCAGGGAGTCTGCCCTCCAGCCCTAGTCTTTACCTTCAGGGAAGCCTTGGCACATGGGATGGGTACATCTCAGGCATTTATGGGAGCCTGGTCATCTGCCATATCACTTGCTCAGACTGTCCTCAGGAATGTGATCCTCCCACACATGCCCGTAGGGTGTACCAGGCATAATGCCAACCTAAGAGGCCTGGCTTCTCTAATCAGAGATGTGAATTTCTAAGCTTGCCTCTTCAGCCCACATAAGAGCAGGGTCACCTCATATGGCTATGCCCTGTATGAAGCTCTAGGACAAAGGGAGAAAAGGGAGCTAAAACCCAACTTCATAGCCAAGGCCTGTGTGCTGGGTTGCATCAGTTGAAAAGAAGGGACAAATTTTATTTATTTGGTCCATCAGGGGGGGATGGTTGCCTTCTTATAATCTGTTGGCCCAGGGGAGCCATCACTATATCTTTCTCTATACCTGCTATAAGGTCCATCCTTAGATTCAAGCACACCTCCCCTTCAGGGGTTCTACCTTCCCCATCCCCTGCTGTTTTCATTAATCTGCATCCAACCCTACTCCCTTCCCAATGGATGAGGTGAAGCCAAGCTGAAGTCATTTCTGGTGACTCAAGCCCCAGCTGACAGTTTCCGGCCTTGAGGATCCCAGGAGCTCCTGGCCTAACCAGGGAGACAGGAAGAGCAGCTTTTCCAAGCGTCCCCAGGGTGGGGTAAAGCCGGAAGAAGCCAGAAGTAGGGTGGAAGCAGAAACTCTCTCTTTACTTTGTGACACCCCACTCTCTCTGCCAGCTCCAGGGCCTCACTAGATTTCAGCTTCTAAAGGCAACTGGTGCCAGGTGCTCAGGCAGCGACACTTACGCAATCTTGTTGACTGTGGCATCTTCATCATCCACTACAAAAGACAGAGGCATGGGGAAGAAGCAGAAGATCAGTGGGCAGCTCTGGGAACCATCTGTGTTGCAGCATGCCTTCCTTCCCCGTCCCTGCCCCCTGAAAGAAGGGCCTGCGCCCACAGAGGCAGAGCTGGACAGGAGGCTCTGGAAGAGCTCATGCTATGAACCCCACAACCTGTTCTCTGGCCAAGGTAGCAGTGGCCCCAGGTGGAGAGAGAACAGACTAGAAACTCCCTCATTTCCCTCCTTCCCCATCACAGGTTCCTCTTTGTAAGCTCAAAATATGATAAACAACTGGTCTGTGAGGTTGGTTACATCAGTGGCTGGGTGCAGCAAAGAGAAATGCAAGGAGTGTGTGTGTGTGTGTTGTGGGAGAGATTCACGGAGAAAGTCCCCAAGAGAATTACAGTGAGGAGTAGCTGCCTTCTTGGGTGGGGGCTCATGGAGGGGAAGAAAGGCTAGGGCCAAGACAGGATAATCTGAACAGGCTGAGGCAAGTGTGTGGACCACCCCCGCACCGCCCCCCCCCCCCCCCGGCCCGCTCCCTGTCACACAATGCTACAGGAAGGAAAGCTCCAATCTGAGCACAGATTGGGAAGGGAAAGGCCACCATCACCAGGTCCTGGGGTCCCAGCAGTCACGCAGGTCTCTGGTCCTGGGTGTGGGAGCACTAGGAGAGGAGGTGACAGAGCTTGTGCCCATGATAACATTCACCTTGCAGTTGCCCATTTTAGGTTTACAGAGGACTTTTATATTAACCATCTCTTTGGTCCACATAATAACAATGGATTGGGTAGAGACTGCTAGGCCCATTTTGGAAAGGATAAAACTGAGGGCCAGAAAAGTTATAGGACTTGTCCGTGGCTTTATTGGTTGTGGACACGTCTATCTAGACTTTCCACTATACCACACTGTCCCTGCCTGTGGAGGTAGGGAGGCAGAAGAGGCAAAGGCACCAGAACAGCCACCTCTCCTTTCCCAGCAGGCACCATAGACCCATTCTCCTGAGGCTGGCTCCATGGCAACAGGAACACTAGCAGAGGACGAGCAGAAGGAAGGGAAGTCACAGGTACCTGTAGTGAACTCAGCAGGCTTCTTGAAGTGGGTCAGGGTGATGTGGCAGAGGATGTAGAGTGTCGCAAACAGAAGTGTTGAGATCTATGGCAGAGTATGAACTGGGATGAGAAACTCTAAGTCTTAGAACATTCCATAGCCCCAAAGGCCTTTCTGTTCATTCCATGGGGTCACTTCCCCAAAACAAGGCTGCATACTTTCTCCCTGGTACTTCCTTCTAGTCAAGGCCACAGGAGCCTTTAAGAAGCAGCAGACAGCCCAAGGTTTGGCTCAGTGGATAGAGCAGCCATGGGCAAACTACGGCCTGTGGGCCGGATCCGGCTGTTCTATCCGGTTCTCTTGCTCTCCCCTCCGCTCCTTTACTTTGAATTTATATTAGTTCACACAAACACTCCATCCATGCTTTTGTTCCGGCCCTCTGGTCCAGTTTAAGAACCCACTGTGGCCCTCGAGTCAAAAAGTTTGCCCACCCCTGGGATAGAGGGTCGGCCTGCGGTCTGAAGGGGCCTGGGGTCTGAAGGGGCCTGGGTTCAATTCCAGTCAAGGGCATGTGCCCGGGTTGCAGGCTCAATCCCCAGTAGGGGGCGTGCAGGAGGTAGCCGATCAGTGATTCTCTCTCATCATTGATGTTTCTATCTTCCCCTTTCCCTTCCTCTCTGATATCAATAAAAATGTATTTAAAAATATGTAAGTGGAACAAATTGCTGTCTCTCTCTCTTAAAAATCGATCGGGAGCCCTGAAAGATCAGGTATGCTCTAGGCCAGTGGTCGGCACTCATTAGTCAACGGAGCCAAATATCAACAGTACAACGATTGAAATTTCTTTTGAGAGCCGAAAACCGACTGCTGAGCATGGGCCACGAAGTTTCAATCGCACTGTATGTGCGCTCCCGCACGTGGTATTTTGTGGAAGAGCTACACTCAAGGGGCCAAAGAGCTGCATGTGGCTCGCGAGCCACAGTTTGCCGACCACGGCTCTAGGCCAAACCAGAGCCTCATTTAATCCTCTCCCCCTAAGAGTAAGACTTAGTTGGAGCCCAATATCTACAGTTTCTAGAGTCAGCATCAGCCTCTTTAAAGGCAGTCAATCCCTGCTCCCTACCTCAAGTGACTTCCCAACTCTAGGGCCAGGCGTCTCAAGGCCTGTCCCATGCCTCTGGGCGACTGGACCTCCAACTGATTGTTAAGACAGGATTTAACCAAGTTACTCTGCACATGCATACATCCCTACCCTACCCCAAGTTAGCTGCTATTGATCAGGGGAAGAGCTACTGCTCAGTTTGGCTCCATAAACAGGGAGTCTTGAGAAGAGACATTATTGTATTTGAAGTAGTCCAAGAAGGCGGGGATCAGTCTTGTGGGTTCTCCAGTCCCCAAGAGGAGCTGACACCACAGGAAATCTGCATACAGCTATCCATACAAAGAGGGACAAAGTCATAGAGACCCCAGGAGAGCCAGGGGTCTAGGACAAAGTTGTAGCCTTTGACATTAGGAAAGCTGAGTAGAATGAGCCACTCAGATTGGAACCGCAGAATTTTTACAGCCTAGTGCTCCACCCTGGGCTTGCGTAAGTAATAGCTAGGAAGGTGGGAGGGCTCAAAAGGTCATGCTGGAGTTACACGCAGTTCCAGCAGAGGCTAGGTCATTCTCTAGAGCAGAATTGGTGCCAGATGGAAGAGCTACCAGAAGCCTTCAGGCTGCCCTTGCCCAAAACTGATTCCTCTGCTAATGGGACTAAAGGATGGGGGAAACATCCAAGAGGCTGCTTCTCTGTCCAAGGTCTCATTCCTCCCAGTTCTCTAAGAATGTGGGCCTCTGGCCATACACTGTCTCAAGGCCTGGACGAGCCTCAACATATGCCCAACCCCACCATGTGGGACTTCATTCACTAAGGGACACATAAGGAAGGATTCCTGAGAGCAGATATGGCATTCTACACATGGACTAATATACTTCCTACCTTTCAGTACTCATAAATAAGGACAGACTCAGTTAAGTAGTGGCTCACTTTATCCCTCCTCCAATCGGAGGCTGCCCAGGGCAGACCAGAGCCCAGCCTGAGAAAAAAATGGATAGGCCCACTCACTAACATTTCTATTCTTTTTAAAAATATATATTTTATTGATTTTTTACAGGGAGGAAGAGAGAGTTAGAAACACCGATGAGAGAGAAACATCAATCAGCTGCCTCCTGCACACCCCCTACTGGGGATGTGCCCGCAACCAAGGTACATGCCCTTTACGGGAATCAAACCTGGGACCCTTGAGTCCGCAGGCCAAGGCTCTATCCACTGAGCCAAACTGGTTAGGGCCATTTCTATTCTTTCAAACCTTTCTCTTTTCCTTTCCATTTAGTACATGGAAGAGAGGGCTACCCTGGGGAGCTCAGAGGAAGAAGACTCAGGAGAAAGGAGAGAGATGAGAGTTCAAAGCAGGCCTGAGGAAGATTTTACTTCCTTAGCGCCTCCGAGTGTCCCCCCCACCCCGCCCAGAAGTGAGGAGTCCATTGCTGTGGTAGGTTCAGCTGATGCTCTTCTAGGACCTAGGTGGCACTGAGCGAGGGAGGAAGGCAGCCAGGTGCTCTCTAGAGCACTGAGGGGAACCACTCACAGGGGAAATCCCTAAATATTTGGATAGCTAGCTAGGAACCTCCACTTGCAGGGTTCCTAACAATCACCAATAAGGGGGGATGGGGAATGGAGGCTTAGTTGTTCTCCATCTCTACCCAGTAGAATCCACACCAGCAGGAGTCCCTTCTTCTAAAGTGGGAGTCCCACCAAAGTCCCCCTTCAACAAACATCAGTTGGGCGGTAAATGCAAACAAGCCCTCCCCTAATCAAATCCATCCCTCTCGGTCTAAGACGGGCAGACTCACCAAACTCTGACACAAGGGGACCCACGCCCAGAACTACGGTGCTGGGCGGGGGAGGGGCGTAGAGAAGGGGGGGAACGGAAACCGATGGGCTTTGTTTATGTAGCAACTACCCAGAGGATCCGACCTAGTGGTTCACCAGCTGGGGCACCGGTCCTTCTGTCTGGGCCGAGGCCTTTCGTTGCTCGCCCCTGGTACGCACGGGATCTGAGGGCGCTCTGAGCCCAGGTGGTTGTACTCCGACCCCAACCTCTCCCTCTCCCGCGACACCCTTTGGTCCTAACCTTCCTACCCGGGTCCCACACTCACAATACATTCGCGGACCCTCTCGTGGAATAGCTGCTCTCGCACGGATAGCACTTCGTAGTCAGCTGCTTCCATACTCTGCTCAGCATGACTGGGGCGGGGTTATCTCCGGGCCCGGGGAGGACCGGCGGGGATAAAGCCGCCGCCGCCAAGCACCCGGACCCAGCCCAGGAGCCGTTCCTCGCAGCCTGCGACGGAAACTCGGGGTAGTAATCTGAGGTCCAGATTCAGACGTCCGGATGCCCCGCCCTTAAAGGGGCAGGCACCAGCGCGCCTTGTTTTAAAGGGCCCCTGTCCCCACTCTGTCCCTCCCCTTTAAGGTCGGGCCTCTGTCAGGTTTCAACGTAAACACCCGCTTCTAGGCTCGTTACAAGGAAGCGTCAGTCCACCTTCTACTTTACGGGAGACAGAATGACGACACAAGGGATGGGCGGGTTCCTTTCATAAAGCGAAACTCATAGGCTTCTAGAGCTGCCGCTCATAGGTAGAGAAACGATGATAGGCTTTCCCCGTAAAAGGAGGCGGTATCTTTGAAGCCAATCGGTGCTCAATCTAAAACTCACCGTCTCACCTCCGGCTGTTGAGAAGAGAGAATTTTAGTAACGACTAAAATTTTAGTTCGGCCGTGGTTAAATGAACCTTTTGGAACAAGGCAGCCAGGGAGGATGTGACAGTTCCATGGGGGTTCTGAAAGGTTACCGCTTCCCAGGAATCCAAGGTCCATAGCACCATTTTCTGAAAGTGTATATATGTTGGAGCGGAGCCCCCTTCACGGCCAGTTTTCACTCAGTCACTTTTGGGATGGCCAAGTGTGTGCTAGAGCAAATACTAAAAAACAAAACCAAACCTGAATAGTGAACTACAGAAATATTCTCCTGAAACTTTGTGAGGAAATGTCCATAGGGGACCATTGTTGAGTGGTGCTAAATCAAACAGCCGACCTATGTACCACTCACTTTACAGACTTCATCTCATTTTAATATCACAACCTTTAGGAGGAATATGTTGTGATTAGCATTTCAGAAATTAGAAAAAGGTGAGAGGTTGTCACGTGCCCAAGGTCACATGATTAAGGCATGCAAGTTACCTTCCTGAGGTCTCCCTGGAAGTATTGTTTGAAAAGGCTCACCTTCCTGAAGTCAAAGCCTTCCTCCAAACTGGAGGAAGCAGTGCAGAAAGTCAAAAGAAGGGCTGAGTTTTGCAAAGCCTCCCAATGAAGAATAAGAGCCCAATTCTAAAGGCCTTAGACTGCATCCAGTTAGTATCTGGTGCCAGAATTAACAAGTGAATTCTATACCCTGGTAACCATGGGGCAAGTTATTTTTACCTCTTTTCTGTTTCTCCAGTGATTTGCAATAGAACCTTGGGAGCTGATTTTCCTCTTAGCAGCCAAGCCTGAAGTAAACAGAACTTCAACCAGGAGAGAGAGTAGACACAGTTACAAAGAGGAGAAGATAGCTAGCCGGGTCCTTGGGTCTGCTGCACTGAATGGAGAGGATAGACAGATGGCTTGGGTCTGTTAAGTGTGTTGTAGGAACAAACATGAATGGGTCAAGGCCCTGCCTGGAGGGACTTACAGCTTGTCAGGGAGAAGTGGCTCTGGAGCTTAACACGTCTCAGATCTTAATTTTAAGCACATGTGATTTAGTGATCTTATTAAAACACAAATCAAATCTTGTCTCATCTCAAAACCTCTCAAAAGTGACCCCTTTGCACTTAAAAATTCACCTGCTTTAAAGTAAGCCTACAAGGCTTTCAGAGGATATATTAAACATGCTGTGTTTTGTTGGTCTCACTGTTTTTTAACAAATTTGAACAAACATTAAAAAAAATCAGAAAATGACTCCTTAAAAGTTCAGATATCTGTCTCTTCTCTCTCTCTCTCTTTTTAATCCTCACCAGGGGATATTTTTTCATTTATTTATTTATTTTTTTTTTAAGAGAGAGAATGGAAGGGAAAGGGAGAGACAGAAACATTGATGTGAGAGACACACCCCAACCAGGGCTGGGAATTGAGCTTGCAACCAAGGTATGTGCCCTTGATCGGAATCAAACCCGGGACCCTTCAGTCTGAGGACCAACGCTCTATCCAAACCAGCTAGGGCTGATATCTGCCTGTTAAATGGAAGATCTGGCAGAGCTGGGCAGCAAGGACCTATGGCTCTGTAGATGAAGGAGGATGTACCAGTCTTCCACAGCTCCTATTACTTGGGTAAGCACCTCACCAGTTTTTCCATTTACACTGTCAGCCCAACTGTTTTGTGACCTGTGAGCTATCTCCTCTCTACTGCTTCAGCTTGGCAGCATCTTCATTCTGGCTTTTGGTCAGTTTCTGGTGGACCCTGCCAACTTTCCTTTCTCAGGACACTGCACTTGCTGTTTCCTCTGCCTGAAAGTCCCCCTTCTTCTCCTTCCCAATTCACTTTTAGCTGGCTCCTGTTTTCTTTAGGTTTGAGCTTAAATGTTATCTGCTCAGAGGACTCTTTCCCATCCCCCACTACTTTATCTAAAGCAAGTATTGTTTTACTTTACCTCCATTTATGTCTTTACTCCTTTCCTCTCCTCTTAGGGGACTAGAACCCTGCATTTGGCTTCTAATTCATTCCTTTCCTTTCAACCCCATTTCTTAACCCAGTGCAATTCTCACAGTAAACACTCAATGTTTGTAGATTTGAGATCTGTCCAAGAGATTAGTTATCTATTTTTTGTAGGGAAGGGGCCACCTTGACTGTGGAGTAAATTTCAACATCTGCAAGCAACACAGAGAAGGGAATAATCCAGATTGAGCCTTCACTAAATGCTAAATGTTAACAGATACTTTACATAGATTAGTTTATTCAATGTCACAAGGATCCTACTAAGTAGACTTTTTAATTTTATTTTTTAAGGTTTCAAATTAACATTTATTGCACACTCACTGTAGGTAACTGTCAAGTCCTCAAAATGTAAAATTTAGCAACACAATTTTACCTTCAAGGACTTCAGAGATATGCCAACTATATAAAAACAATTTTGTGAAAACGTATAGGAGATAATAATTTGAGTGAGAAAAATATGACACTGGAGGTTTGGGGATAGATATTTCAACATAAGCAATAGGTTCAGAGGTGCAAAAATATGGTAGTAGACTTTTTTATGTATAGATGAGGAATCTGTTCAAAGAGATTAAGTAACTTGTGCTAGGAGCTACAATAGTAAGTGGTGGAGCTGGGATGTGAACTGGCTTATCTGACTTGGAAGCTTCCCTTTTCCCCAGTATATCTCCCCAGTTTTTGTATTCCTCTCCTTACTAAACTGCTTAGATACTCAGTGTAATAGAAAGGTAAAACTTGAAGAGTCCTAACACCCTACATCTGTATATAAAAAGTTTACCGTTCTACTTCTTCCTGTGAGGTCACCTTTGAGCTTTCAAATGTTGACTTATTGCTGAATAGCACCTTGAGAGGCGCAGACAGAAGGCCCAGAGGCACCGACTCGCAGAGGTGAGAGGGGTGGAGAGGGGATTTGGAAAGGTTACCTCTTTTTAAAAATATGTATTTTTTATTGATTTTAGGGAGGAAGGGAGAGGAAGAAACATTAGTAATGAGAGAGAATCATAGTTCAGCTGCCTCCCCCCACTGGGGATTGAGCTCACAGCCTGGGCCTGTGCCCTGACTGGGAATCAAATCGTGATCTGGTTCATAGGTCGACGCTCAACCACTGAGCAATGCTGGCCAGGTGAAAAGTTACCCTTTTTTTAATACAAAGATTTCAGAAACTTTCCATTCAGATTATGGGTTATTTTCATTTTCTCTTTGCTTACCTACATGTCCCAATTTTCCCACAGAACACATAAGAAGTACAGAAAAATTCTTGTTCATTCCAATAAGACTAGTATCTTTAGGGTAGTTTTATTCCCAGAACTTCCTGGGTCTTCAGAAAGAACTCATCCAACTCTAAGGTGAGAATACTATAAACTATGCTATGAACTGAATGTTTGTGTGCCCCACCCCCACCCCAATTCATATGTTAAAAACCTAACCCCAAATGAGATGGTTATACTAGGTGGGGCCTTTGGGAGGTAATTAGATTTAGATGAGGTCATGAGGTATAGCCCCCAATATGGGATTAATCCTATCTAATAAAGAGTGAATATGAAAATTGACCATCATGCCATCACAAAGATGGCAGCGCCCATAGCCGCAAGATGGCGGCGCCCAGTCCCCTCAGCTTTGCCGGAGTCCCACAGTTCTTTCAGCCAAGCCAGCGGGCAGCAGATGCATGGTGCAGCCAGACCCTCCCTTAGCCCCCCAGCCGCCCAGGGCTGGCCCGAGGCACAGGCAAGGCTTGGAAGGCAGCTGCCCAGGGCCACCCGAGGCTCAGGTAACCAGGGCTGGCTGGGGCTTGTGCTGCCAGCAGTGTCAGCAGCAGAGGTGTGATGGGGGCGTCACCTTCCCCTGATCGCTGGGTCGCCTCCCACCCCTGAGGGCTCCCAGCTGTGAGAGGGGGCAGGCCAGTCTGAGGGACCCCCCCTCCAGTGCATGAATTTTCATGCACCGGGCCTCTAGTATTTTAAATAAATAAGTAAACAACCTCATTTTTTCTGAGTTGCTGTACCCAGGATCCCTTACTTACATACTCCACTCACCCTTTGAAGGAAACTTTCTTATTTGTTCATGTCTTTCTTAAGGTGCACAGAACTGGAAAACAGTTTGCATAGTAAGGTGGTCTGTGAAGAAGATGGTGGGAACACTTACCTACCTAGCTTTGCACACTGTTGTATAGACGGAATGTCTAAGGTGACATCAGCCTGTTCTGGCAGCTGGTCACAGGTGTCTCATGGCACCCAGTCATTTGGTCAGTATGAGGCAGCAGAGGTTTCTACGGGTTAGTGTCATGAGATACTATAGTTGGGCCAGGGAGAGGCTGAGAGATTTCTTCTTCTCTTTTTTAAAAAATATGTTTTTGTTGATCTTTAGAGAGATAGGAAGGGAGAGGGAGAGAAAGAGAGAAACATTGATGCGAGAGAGCAACATCAAGGGATCAAGCACACAACCTGGGCATGTGTCCTGATTAGGAATCAAATCAGTGACCTTTTGGTGCACAGGACGATGTTCAACCAACTGAGCCACACCGGCCAGGGCAAGATATTTATTCTTATTTAAAAAGAATCTCTAGAACAGAGTAGCAATTTTATCTTCCACCTCCATTTGATGTCACTGTCTACCCTATAGTGTCTTCCTGAGGCATCTTAGACCATAGGGACTGGGAAAGTAGGGGAAGAGGAAGGCAGTGGAAGGGCAGTCTTTGCTAGCTTTCAGAATTAAAATTTTGAATTTATGCTCTTGCCCAAAATTAATTCTTAGAATATTTATTAACTATTAATCACGTACTAATTAAGCACCAAGCTAGGTACTGGTGATACAATGGTAAGCATAATAGACATGAAGCATATAAAATCTGGTTGGGGAAATATATTAGGTAAATAATCACATAAATAAATACAGAATTCTAAAATACTTTAAGAGAAAAATAGAAGATTCTATAAAAAGATATACTAGAAAATCTGATCTAGTTTGACCTAATCTTCAAATCCTTGATGAGGTGACACTTGGGTTTTCATCATGAAAGGAAGAGTATGAGTTAACTGAGCAAAGGGGGTGGGATCAGTTATGGATGGGAAAAGTATTTCATATAGGCAGAGAGAATAGTGTTGGAAGAACCTAGGCAGGATTGAGGTTATGAGATTGATTTTATCACAGTTGGACACAGTAACATATAGCAGGCTGTCAGTTAGGAGATGGGTTGGTCAGTTGAGGGATGGGTAAGATAGAGAATTTATTCCATTTTATGGACCAGATGGCAGGGAGGAAAAACCTGTCCCTCACAACACAAGGATATCAGTACATACATGATTATATATCCACATCCTCAGGTGGTTATTGACTTTGAATCAATATTAAGCTCAGATTAATCTGGCAGCATACTCCTTCATTACCCCTTGTTGACTCCAAGGCCATGTTTTTTTTTTGTGGCTTTTTTTTATTTTTTTAAAAATATATTTTATTGATTTTTTACAGAGAGGAAGGAAAAGAGATAGAGAGCCAAAACCGGTTTGGCTCAGTGGATAGAGCGTCAGCCTGCGGACTGAAAGGTCCCGGGTTCGATTCCGGTCAAGGGCATGTAACTTGGTTGCGGGCACATCCCCAGTAGGAGGTGTGCAAGAGGCAGCTGATCGATGTTTCTCTCTCATCGATGTTTCTGACTATCTATCCTTCTTCCTTCCTCTCTGTAAAAAATCAATAAAATATATTTAAAAAAAAAGAAAAGAAAAGAGTCAACTGTTTAAAAAAAAAAAAAAGAAAAGAGATAGAGAGTCAGAAACATCGATGAGAGAGAAACATCAATCAGCTGCCTCCTGCACACCCCCTACTGGGGATGTGCCTGCAACCAAGGTACATGCCCTTGACCAGAATCGAACCTGGGACCCTTCAGTCGGCAGGCTGACGCTCTATCCACTGAACTAAACCGGTTTTGGCAAAGGGCCATGTTTTTATACCTATCCCACACTGGGAAGCACCCTAGAGGCAGAAGCTGAGGTTAAAAGCTCCTTGGGTGTGGGGTTTGCTGTGGCTGTCTGATTCACAATGACCTTGCACGAGTTCCAGCTGGCTCTAGGAATGGACAAAACAAAAAGTGGCAAGCATGTGAATGCTAGGGATGCCAGGTCAGTCACTTCCTGTTTGTTGTACATCTTTTAGGTTCAGCACCCAGGTGACAGCCAGGGCAGAGTTCACAAATCTGAGCTCAGCACTTCTGGGCAGAGAACTCCTTGTCAGTGGTGCCATCTGCAGGGCATTAAGGAATTTGCCAGGAATTTGATGGGATTGGGAGGGGGAAATGGCATTTAACCTCTCTCCCTCAAGCCTCTTAATCTGAATGTGTCTCTAAATCACAATCCTGGTCCTTCATAGGGCTGAAAGACCCTTATTGCCTCGTATCTTCTGGCAGGCAATATTTAAGGCACCTGGTCCTACAAGGCAGGACACTGGGCTGTGGTATCACTTCCCTTCTTCTTCCCAATTAAATCTGCCATCTGCACCTGGCTGGTGTGGCTCAGTGGTTGAGTGTCGACCCATGAACTAGGACAGTGGTCGGCAAACTGCGGCTCGCGAGCCGCGGTTTGCCGCTCTGTTGACTAATGAGTTTGCCGACCACTGAACTAGGAGGTCGAATTTCGATTCTTGGTCGGGGTGCTGGGTTATAGGCTCTATCCCAGGTTGGAAGGAAACTGATTGATTATTCTCGCTCATCATTGATGTTTCTCTCTCTCTTTCCCTTCCTTTCTCTGAAATCACTAAAAACATATTTTTAAAAAATTAAAATCTGTCATCTGCAAATAAGTGATGCTAAGCCCTGGCCAGGTAACTAAGCTGGTTGGAGCATCTCCCTATATGTCAGGGTTTTGGGTTCAATCACCGTTCAGGGCACATAAAGGAATCAACCAGTGAATGCATAAATAAGTGGAACAGCCCTAGCTGGTTGGCTCAGTGGATAGAGTGTTGGCCTGTGGACTCAAGGGTCCTGGGTTTGATTCCAGTCCAGGGCTCATGCCCAGGTTGCAGGCTCCATCCCCAGTAAGAGGCATGCAGGAGTCAGCCAATCAGTGGTTATCTCTCATCATTGATGTTTCTATCTCCCCCTCTCCCTTCCTTTCTGATATCAATAAAAATATATTTTTTTAAAAAATAAGTGGAACAAATTGCTGTCTGTCTCTCTTAAAAATCAATCAGCCGTGACCGGTTTGGCTCAGTGGATAGTGCGTCAGCCTGCGGACTGAAGGGTCCCAGGTTCGATTCCGGTCAAGGACATGTACCTTGGTTATGGGCACATCCTCAGTAGGGGGTGTGCAGGAGGCAGCTGATCGATGTTTCTCTCTCATCGATGTTTTAACTCTCTATCCCTCTCCCTTCCTCTCTGTAAAAAAATCAATAAAATATATTTAAAAAAAAGAAAAAAAGAAGAGCTCTGGGCATCTCAGTGAACACCTGCCACATTTTATTAAAAAAAATTAATCAATAAATAAAAAATTTTTAAAAATGAGGCCAAGAATGCTGGATTGGGAAGGTATTTAAGCATTCTGGTGTTAAAAAAAAAAAAAAAAAAAAAAAAAAAGTGGGAGGGCCCCAGCGCAGTGGCTCAGTTGGTAGGAATGTCGTCCCATACATCAAAAAGGTTGCAGGTTTGATTTCTGGTCAGGCACATACCTAGGTTGTAGTTCAATCCCTGGTCTAGTGCGAACAGGAGGCAACTGATTGATGGTTGTTGTTTTTTTCCTCTCTCTCTCTCTCCCTCCCTCCCCCGCTTCCTCTAAAATCAATAAGAACAGCCCTAACCGGTTTGGCTCAGTGGATAGAGCATAGGCCTGCAGACTGAAGGGTCCCAGGTTCGATTCTGGTCAAGGGCATGTACCTTGGTTGCGGGCACAACCCCAGTAGGGAGTGTGCAAGAGGCAGCTGAATCGATGTTTCTCTCTCATCGATGTTTCTAACTCTCTATCCCTCTCCTTTCCTCTCTGTAAAAAAAAAAAAATCAATAAAATATATTTTTTAAAAAAAAGCTCAAAAAAAATAAATAAAATCAATAAGAACATATCCTCAGGTGAGAATAAAGAGAAATAAGTGGGTAGGTAGTAAATTGAAGGTGTTGATGTTAAGGTTAATTCTCATTATTATTATCCTTGCCATCTCTAAGTAAGCCCTCATTAGGCTTTTACTTCTATTTCTTTCTTTTCTGAGTAAATGGCTCTTTCTTGGCATCTTGGTTTAGGATGCTTTGCTCATCTCTCAAGCTTGGACATACATCTCTAAGCTTACAAGTCCAAGACTCAATTGCCCTATTTGCCACTCCCTACTGAGAAGGGCAGGGTAGAAATCTATAGTGTAAAAGGGAAAATAGGGCCAGAAGATTGAGAACCTGCCTAGTGACAGAACAAGAGGTCAAGTGTTTCTCTCTGTTCCCTAGGCCTCTCCACCCTGAGACTCACCTCAGGAAGTGCTTAAAGAGTCCTGGGCCTGGCCTCTTCCGGGTATGGTGACTTCAGTTTAGGTATTCACCATGGTCCAGCGTTTGACATTTCATCAGAGGCTGTCCTACAAATACAGCCTCTAACAAAACTAGATTGTCCCAACCCCCTGGTAATAGAATTGTTTACCTTTATACCAAGAAGGTTGGGAAAGCACCAAAATCTGCATGTGGTGTGTGCCCAGGCCGACTTTGCGGAGCTCGTGCTGTGAGACCTAAAGTTCTAATGAGGTTGTCTAAAACAAAAAACACGTCAGCAGGGCCTATGGTGGATCCATGTGTGCTAAATGTGTCCATGACAGGATCAAGTGTGGTTTCCTTATTGAGGAGCAGAAAATCATTGTGAAAGTGTTGAAAGCACAAGCACAGAGTCAGAAAGCTAAATAAATTTAAAAATGAAGCTTTTTTCAGCAATAAAAACAAAAGTCTCATTCTATTAAAAAAAAACAAAAAGAGAGAGAGAGAGAGAGAGACCTGGGCCTGGCCTGGCCACTGTGGCTCAGTGGTTGAGTGTGGACCTATGAACCAGGGGGTCACTGTTTGATTCTGGTCAGGGCACATGCCTGGGTAGGGGGCTCGATCCCCAGTGGGGGCATGCAGGAGGCAGTGAATCAGGGATTCTCTCTCATCATTGATGTTCCCCTCTCTCTCTCTCTCTGAAATAAAAAATAATAAAGTAAGAAGAATCTGGCTTAAGAGGAAATAATCATTATTTTTACCTCCCTTGGAGCATTCTGTGGGCCATAAGCATTACTAGGCACAGTGCTTGCTGCTGGAGCAAAGATGTAGATAATAAGGCCCCAGTGCTCCCCTAAAAGAATGCTTGGTAGCATTTCCCGGGTGCCTTAGCATGTCATTTAGCCATCCCTTCCATGTCACACACTTGGTATTTCAAGCTTTGATTACTGCTAGTCAACTACTAGTCGTCTTTTTCTTTTTAATAACCACATTTTAAAAAATGTATTGATTTTAGAGAGAGGAAAAGAGGGAGAAACATGGATTTGTTGTTCCACTTATGTATGGATTCATTGGTTGATTCTTGTATGTGCCCTGACTGGGGATTGAACCTGAAACCGTGGTGTATTGGAGCGATGCTCCAACCAACTGAGCTTCTCAGTCAGGGCTAGACATCGTCTTGATATATAAGATGATCAGGTACAGAGGGGACAGAGGTAAATACTGAATTTTAGCAGCAAGTTGGAATAATAACTAAATAATTAAGGTATAAAGGGGATAGGATAGTTCAGGAGTGTGGATAGGTGTCTCTTCTAAAGGACAGCTTAAAAGACAATAAAAAATACTGAAATTCGAGTTTGAACTGTAGAAAATGGGAAGACATTATGGTTTCTATCTTGCCCTCTCTTGGATTGCTCATTCTAGGGGAAGCCTACTGCCATATTGTGGACACTCAAGGAGCCCCATGGAGAGGTCAATGTGAAGAACTAAGGCCACCAGCCAACAACTAGCACTATCTTGCCAGGCATGTGAACCACCTTGGAACTGAATCCTCCAGCCTGTTAAGTGTCACATGACTTCATCCTTGTGAGAAACCCCAAGACAGACCATCAAGCCAAGCTGCTCATGAATTACTGACCCTCTGAAATTGCATGAGGTAATACACATTGTTTTGAGCCACAAAGTTTTTGAGCAATTTGCTATGCAGTAACAGGTAATAAATCACAAACACCTATGTACCTACAACCCAAGCTTGTCATTTTAACATTTGCCTTACTACACATAATTTTTCTTCTCTTTTTCTTTTTTGTTGTTGTTGTTAATCCTCACCTGAGGATATTTTTCCATTGATTTTTAGAGAGAGTGGAAGGGAGCTGGAGAGAGAGAGAGAAATGTTGATGTGAGAGAGACACATCGATTGGTTGCTTCTGGAGTCCCGACCAACCAGGGTCAGGGACGACCCTGCAACCAACCAAAGTTCATGCCCTTGATCAGAATTGAACCTGGGACTCTTCAGTCTGCTGATGCTCTATCCACTGAGCCAAACTGGCTTTTTTCTTAAAAAAGCAATGGTCCTCACCCCAAAATAAAATATTACAGTTGAAACACTGGCTTCTTAATCCTGTTCCTGCCTTGTGCCTCAGAACTCTGAAAAAGCATCATGGCACCTTTTGCACTGAGTATTGCTTGCCTCTGCATTGGTTTGCTGCTGCTTGCGAGGCTCTACCCTACCTTTCCCTCTTGTTTTGCAGAAAGAACTGGGACATTTCAAAGGGTTTTCAAACATTTCAAGATGGTCTTCCCACTGAATTAACTCAAAACCATAATTCCCATTTGGTTATTAACCCAGTTTAAAGCCCTGGCATTTGCCTTCCCCTGGGGACTGGGGTGGCTCCACTTGTGTTGCTATGCTAGGCCAGCTGTGCTACCCATCAGAGCTTTCTTTCTCTTTTAAAAAATATTTTTATTGATTTCAGAGAGGAAGACAGAAACATCAATGATGAGAGAGAATCATCAATCATCAACCACTGGGGATCAAGCCTGCAACCTAGGCATGTGCCCTTGACCGGAATCGAACCTGGGACCTCTCAGTCCGCAGGCTGACACTCTATCCACCGAGCCAAACCGGCCAGGGCAGAACTTTTTCTTTAATGTCTATGCCAATTCAGATTATTCCCTTCAGAAGCTAGGGAACAACTATTTTGTAGATACAGAGTGGGACAAAAGTAGGTTTATAGTTTGAGTACACAAAAATTATTTTTAAGAAATATGTTTCTACTGATTTTAGAGAGGGCGAAACATCAATGATGAGAATCATTCATCAGCTGCCTCCTGCATGCCTCCTATTGGGGATCAAGCCTGCAACCTGGGCATGTACCCTGACCAGGAATCTGACTTCCTGGTTCAAGGGTTGATGCTCAACTGCTGAGCCACACCAACAGGGCACGAAAAACTTATTTTCCATACAAACTGTAAACCTACTTTTACCCCACCCTGTGTATAGTATTTATGGGCTACAAAAAAACTTGGGAAATTTTTGGTCTTTCCTACTTTTAAACCAGTTAAGATGGCAACATCTTCCGCATTCTTACTTGTCCCTATGCTTTCTAAATTTGAAATGTATATTTCCTTCTAGGTTAAATCCTATTTCTAGATTCCTTTTGATGTAGCCAATTATATACTTGATTATGTATGCTCTTAACATTTACAACCATGTAGTAAAGCAGTGCTCATCCACAAATGCACCTAACTTTTTAACAAGTCAATATTTGCAGGAGATTCAAATAGATTTATAGACATGCCTTGGAGACATTGTAGGCTTGGTTCCAGATTGCAATAAAGCATCACAATATCTGCAGTCTTTTTACTGGAGGTTCTTTTGTTCAATTTGTTTAAAAAAAAAAACAACCCACAAACTGAAGTACAGTAAAACCAGGAATGCCTGTACTTGTTATTGCTAACTCATTAGTTATTACCCAATAATTTCAAGAACTAGATTAAGCAGAATGACTTTCAGTACATTAGAACCAAGCTCTGCTTTTCCAGACTAGTGTGCTCGTTTCTCTTCACAGTAGCAGCTAGACAGAAGTGAGTTTAGTATTCCCACCTTGTTGCTGTCTCTATCCTCCAAGTATAGAAAAATCAACTTAGAAAAAAGGACAGAAGTCAAACTTTCTTTCTCCATGTCTTTACTTTTAAACATGAAGGGAAAATTGTACAGGTATACATGAAAAAAGGCAGACATGATTACAGGTAAAAGCGAAGAAAATCTAACCAGAAAGCTTTAATGACTGTCAGCTGTTGAACCTGAAGTTCTGAGTATGACATGTTGCAGGGCTGAAAGGAATTAGTATTCCTCTCCTTCTTCCTCACCCTCTCCTTCAACAGAATCCACACCAACTTCCTCATAATCCTTCTCAAGGGCAGCCATGTCCTCACGGGCCTCAGAAAACTCTCCTTCCTCCATGCCCTCACCTACGTACCAGTGGACAAAGGCACGCTTGGCATACATCAGGTCAAACTTGTGGTCCAGGCGAGCCCAGGCCTCAGCAATAGCTGTGGTGTTGCTCAGCATGCACACAGCTCGCTGTACTTTGGCCAGGTCTCCACCAGGGACCACAGTGGGAGGCTGGTAATTAATGCCAACTTTGAAGCCGGTGGGGCACCAGTCCACAAACTGGATGCTGCGCTTGGTCTTGATGGTGGCAATGGCAGCATTGACATCTTTGGGGACCACGTCACCACGGTACAACAGGCAGCAAGCCATGTATTTACCATGGCGAGGGTCACATTTCACCATCTGGTTGGCTGGCTCAAAGCACGCATTGGTGATTTCTGCTACAGAAAGCTGTTCATGGTAGGCTTTCTCAGCAGAGATGACAGGGGCATATGTGGCCAGAGGGAAGTGGATGCGGGGATAGGGCACCAGGTTGGTCTGGAATTCAGTCAGATCAACATTCAGGGCCCCATCAAACCTGAGGGATGCAGTGATGGAGGACACAATCTGGCTTATAAGGCGGTTAAGGTTAGTGTAGGTTGGGCGCTCAATATCGAGGTTTCTACGACAGATGTCATAGATGGCCTCGTTGTCAACCATGAAGGCACAATCAGAGTGTTCCAGGGTGGTGTGGGTGGTGAGGATGGAGTTGTAGGGCTCAACTACAGCTGTGGAGACCTGGGGGGCTGGGTAAATGGAGAACTCCAGCTTGGACTTCTTGCCATAATCAACAGAGAGACGTTCCATCAGCAGGGAGGTGAACCCAGAACCAGTTCCCCCACCAAAGCTGTGGAAAACCAAGAAGCCCTGAAGGCCTGTGCACTGGTCAGCCTGTCAGAAAAGAATAGAGGAAACACAGTTATTGCTTTTTGTGATGTATTTTCACTTTTCATACATTCCAATGATCTAAATCTTATTTTGACAGGAAACACTTTAAAAAAATGTAGGCCTTTCTGGAATAACTTAGCATTTATTAACTAAAAATATTCCTTCATTAAAAATTATGAAATGATTTCAAATAATTCATGTTTTAACAAACAAAGGAATAATTCATCTCCCACTCTATTACATTTCAATTCTGTGTTTGGAAAAAAAAAAAGAGCATACTTTAAATGTCTTCCTTAGGCTCATTAATTTCTTTATTCTTGGGAAGAAACATACCAGTTTCCGAATTCGGTCCAGGACGAGGTCAATGATCTCCTTGCCAATGGTGTAGTGTCCACGGGCATAGTTATTGGCAGCATCTTCCTTGCCTGTGATCAGCTGCTCAGGGTGGAAGAGCTGGCGGTAGGTACCAGTGCGAACTTCATCTGCAAAGGGAACCAAAGCAGCCACCCATCACTAACAACCTGCACAAGCCTGCTCAACCCCAAGGCCTCAACGGAACCCACTGGACACACCTCGTGTCCCAGACCCCGGGGGGGCAGGTGTCTTACTTGGGTTACTGAGGTCAACTCACCAATGACTGTGGGTTCCAGGTCTACAAACACTGCCCTGGGCACATGCTTGCCAGCGCCTGTCTCACTGAAGAAGGTGTTGAAGGAGTCATCTCCCCCACCAATGGTCTTGTCACTTGGCATCTGGCCATCGGGCTGGATGCCATGTTCCAGGCAGTAGAGCTCCCAGCAGGCATTGCCGATCTGGACACCAGCCTGGCCAACATGGATGGAGATGCACTCACGCTGTGGAAAAGAGAAAAAAAGAAAAACCAGGATGAAACTAATCCAGGATTGTCTGTGAAACAGAACAATACATGTATGGAATCTTAATCTTACTAATTGCCTGGGTTTTTAAAAATGTTTTCATTGATTTTTTAGAGAGGAACATCATTGATTGCCTGCCTCCTGCACACCCTCTACCAGGGATTGAACCTGCAACCCAGGCATGTACCCTAACTGGGAATCTGGGTCAACAACAGTCAACCACTGAGCCACACCAGCCAGGCAACTAATTGCCTCTTTTATAACAAATTAAAGTGTAAAACTTTTTTTCTAGGGAACCACTGTATGTTTTGATCTACATTGCTTTTAATGAATTTCTTTTCCCCCTGTAAACCAAGGAGAGACCTTAGTCAGAGCTTTCTCCTTTGAAGGACCAAGATAGAGAGGAGGCCGTTTGTCCAGCACTCAGGCTCAGAATACCATTTTAGACTAGATTTCCGGGCAGCTCCCAGGACAGGAAGCACGTGGCCAGAGCAGTGAAGAGGAAACGTCTGGCCCGGGGCCGGGCTCTGCGACACAGGATGAATGAGCAGTTTTAGGTGTGCGCGCCCACTGGGGCCCGGCGGGGGCGCGCAGCTGCAGAGGCACGGACAACCAGCCACGTCTGCAGAAGGGCAGCCGTGGCCAACCATCCTCAGGGCCCGCAGGCGTTGGGCTCAACCCAGCACCTCCACATCTGTCAGGGCACACAGGGGATTATCCGCGCCGCATATCTGGACCAAGATCGGATTTCAGTTGCTTCAAAATCCCTCACCACCACCACCACCACCTGTCCCCACAAGCATTCCTGACGTAGCTGAGAGGCCAAGGAGGGGCAGATGGGGAGGTGATTGTCCTAATACACTGGCATGGTGCAGCACACGGACAAGGAGCCTTCCTCTATATTCATCTTACTGCTTTCATTAACACACACACACAAAATATCTAGGGTAACAGGAGACACCATCCAGCCAGACCCGCAGCGCCCCAGCGCGCACGCGCAGGCTGCAGTGGCGGTCTCCCGCAGCTCCCCGGCGGGAAGGTAACGGTCGCGCGTGCGCTTTTGAGTCAGCTTCCTTCCCGCCTCCGCTTTTCGCGCCGAAGAGGAAGTGAGGGCGGGGGAAGCCCGCGCGCGCCAGGCTAAGGCGGGGGAAGTGAAGGGGGATGGGAACGCGTGGGAAAAGACTGTATGAAGGGTCTTGGAGCGCCGCGCTCTGCGGTGAGGGGCTAAATAAGAACCCTAACCACGGTGGAAGGAGCCGGCGCGCCGTCATCCCCTTCCAGAGTGCAAGAAAAAAAGGCGGGGGGGGGGGGGGCTCCATTTATGGACCCAGCTTTTCTCCACAAACCGGAGCCGCTCTACTCCCACCCTTGGCTCTTACCTCATTTTTTTGCCCTCCAGATGGACAGCGCGGGTCTCAGCCCTCTCTAGTTAGAGGCCCTCCGCAACCCTAGCTTGTTTTTCCCTATTTTCCCCAGCGAGGGAAAACGCATGCGGCCCACTCACCATGGCTGCGGGTTTGCAAGCGCAGGAAACAGGAGTAGACACCAAGTCCCGGTTACTGTTCCCGACAAGCTAAGAGTCGAGGTAAGTAACGCACTGAGGCGGGGGAGGCGCCGGAGTCGCTTATGTAGGGTTTCGGGGAGGGGCGGGCGGGCACGGGCGGTGCCACGGCCGCGGGCCCCTCCCCCGGCCCGGCGCGCCCACTCGGTGCCTTGCTCCGCCGCCGCAGAGGCGGGCGCCCGGGCCCGGAGCCCCCTCCCCGCGCCGGCCCAGCGGGGCGGGGTCCTCCGCGCCTGCGGGCCGCAAGCTCGGGTGCCGCAGTCTACGGCGCATGGCTGCCGGGGCTGGGCGGAGGGCGTGCAGGGCAGGGTTCTGAAACAAACCATCCTGGGAATGCGAGAGGAAGCTTGCCTTAATTTGGACCAACGCCAAGACTTAAAACTGTACAATTTTAAAGAGGAAGACTATGAAATGCAGAAACTTCTGGTCCGGGTAGCTCAGCTGATTACGTTCAGTGTTGCCACAATTTGTCAGTGAGTTTTGCCTTTTCCTTTTCTCAGTTCCTTTAAAGGCAGTGTATTCTGTACTTCCCTGATAATGTGGAGTACTCGAGGTTTAGAAACAGAATAGTTCTATTTGGTTTACTGTAATGACTTGTTCTTTAAAGGTATCAAACGTTGGAAGCAAAACAGTCATTCAAAGCATTTAACATCCAAACAGTTTTTAAAAGGGCACCCTTTTTGGACCTCAACCAGCAACTTTATGGAGTAGCCCTAGGGGCTTTTACAAAGGGAGATTTAAAGACACTTGAGTAGCTGAGTTGAAGACACACTTGGGTAGAGACGAAATAGACACGGAAGGATATTAGAAACTAAGGATTCCTTATGTTAGTTTCGTAAAACTCTTTATATAATAAGTGCGTTGTGTTGTGTCAAAATAGATTAGTGGTTATAGTTTAGTGCCAGGAGTCCCAGATTATAGTGAGTAGACACGCCCCGCTCCACCGCCCCCCGCCCTCACCCCCTTTAAGGAGAATATTCCAAGACCACTGTTAACCTTGGAAATGCATAAGGAGGTTAGTTAGGGTTATAGTGTGGCTTTTAAATAGTTCTAGCAGAAACCTATTATTATTACTACACTACTCAAAATATCCTCCCAGTGATAGTGTATTAGTAACAAAAAAGGTAAACCTAAGACAGTAGAAATTCATAGTTCACATTCAGTTTTTACCTGATTCAGATTTGGTCAAGCCTTCACCCTTCATATCAGACAAATAAAACATTTACATGTGTGTGCAGTTTGTAACAATATCTAGATATTTTCCACTCATATTCATATGATCCTGGAATGCAAACAAGGAAGTTCTCATTTATTTCTCATAAATATTTTTTTGTAGTCCTGTTAAAAGGTTTTTGACTCAAAACCCAAATTTTCATACATTATCCAAACTGGGTTATAGGGGACAGGAATATGTTTGGACATTGTCTCACTTATTATTGACATACAATATCCTATTAGTTTCAGGTTGTTTTACTTATACTTGTTTTTGAAAATTTATTTGTCCCACTTATTCTTAAAAGGAGATGGAAAATACAGGCATATGTTTTATTGTGCTTTGCTTTATTGTGCTTCACAGATACTGCCTTTTTTACAAATTGAAGGCAAGGCTCTCCACCAGCAAAAAGATTACGACTAGCTTTATTTCAGTGGTCTGGAACTGAACCTACAATATCTCTGAGGAATGCTTGTCATTAGCTTGTCTTAACTGGAAGTATGAATGTTAAGAAACAACCTAGCTGAATTCCATTCTGCTGTCTGCTCTGGATGAAAGCCATTTGAAAAGAGGAGCCTCCTTCCTCCTAGCTTTCTGCAGAATCTTAGAGCTTTCACTGCAGCGATTTGCTCCTGTGGGCCTATATGTTTCCCCAGATGCCTTCCTAAAACTATTAGCTTTGCTAGCCTTGTTTTCTGTGAATTCCCCTGTTGTGAATAAGAAAGTATTTGGGCTTTCCTCTTCCTTCCTTCCTTCCTTCCTTCCTTCCTTCCTTCCTTCCTTCCTTCCTTCCTTCCTTCCCTCCCTCCCTCCCTCCCTGCCTCCCTCTCTCTCTCTCTCTCTCTCTTTCTCTCTTTCTTTCTCTCTTTCTCTCTCTCTTTCTCTCTCTCTTTCTTTCTCTCTCTCTCTCTCTCTCTCTCTCTCTCTCTCTCTCTTTCTTTCTTTCTTTCTTTCAGGTTCCTGAGGATACCTTAGGTTTTAGAAAATAAGAGAGCCAAAGGAACCTTTCAATATAACCTAGTTTGGTATCTTTATGCCAGAAAAATATTGAGTAATGCTAAATTAATTAATTTTGCTACCTCTTTAGTACTTGATAGGAAAGGCTGACATTTTTTTCCCTTTTTTACCCATACTCACTTACATGGTTCTATTTGTTTATATTATACATGGATGTATACCCTTCATCTATATTTAACAACTAAATCGTAGTTGTTAAATTGCTGGAATATAAACACAGTATTATCCATTGTCTTAAACTGATTATATAGGTCTTTCTTTTGTTGGACTGTTTTAGGGCCTATAGCTATTTGCTTTGAGTCTTTGATGTAGTGGAAGACCTGTTGCTATTTGAGCCACTCCCATCTTTGCTACTTAATATCATGGCCATTTGCTACTGTAAGAGTCTGTAACATTTGTTGATAGTTCCATATTGTGGTTTAGACACAAAAGTTGACAAAATATTTTGTTAATTTAGTTTTCAGGAGAGACATATATAACAAATAGCAAGCATCAATGATTTTCAAACATATGGCCTTTTATTTTTATTTGCTAGAGGCCCGTTGCACGAAGAGATTCGTGCAATAGGCCTTCCTTCCCTTGGCTTCCAGCACCGGTTTTCCTCCGGCACTGGGGACCCAGGCCTTCGCTCTGGCCAGAGTCTGCCGTCTTCGTCTTTGCTGCAGACTCGGGTTGGAGTCTGCCATCTTCGTCTTCACTGCAGTTTCCAGCCACAGTCTGCTGTCTTCGCTGCAGACTCCAGCCGGAGTCTGCCAGTCTGCAGTCTTGTTTTCGCTGAGGCACTCCCCTCCTGTAGATCCCTTCACCCGCCAGCCCCGCCCCTCGCCACTCATAGCAGGCATCCTGCCCCACCTGGCCACTCCACAAGTGGAGCAGCTGGGCGGCTGCCATCTTTGGCCTTCTAATTTGCATACTCACTCTGATTGGTTGTGGGCATAGGGGAGGTATGGTCAATTTACATGTTTGTCTATTATTAGGTAAGATTATAGTGTTATACATTTATATATGCTATTTTGTGGTCTGTTTTTACACAGTTGTGTATAGGAGGAAGAAAATGGGCTTTACTTTCAAATAGTACTAGATTCAATACTAACTTTGTCAGTTAATAGTGGTATGACTTCAAGGGCATCTACCTTGGTTGCAGGCTCTATCCCTGGCTCTGGTTGGGGTCCGTGCAGGAGGCAACCAATTGATGTGTCTCTCTCACATTGATGTTTCTCTCTCTCTCCTCCCTTTCAGTCTTTCTGAAAAAAGTAAAAGTAAAAATAAAATAAAATGTTATATGTTTAAAATTACATTCTTTTTAATCATTTAAATTTAAAATTTATTTGTGTCTATCTAGTCTCATTGCCTTAATTATTACCTATATACTGGTGACTGTCAAATTTATGTCTCCCACCCAGACTTTTCCTCTTTTCCCGGAAGCATATATCTAGCCACCTACTTAACATACTAGTATATCATGTCTAAAACAGGATTTTTGAATTCTACCCCCTCTCCACACTCACATGCACACAACCTGCTCCTTTCTTCATCTAGTGTTCTCCATCTGAGTAAATGTTACCTCCATTCATCCAGTTGCTTAGGCCAAAGACCTCTGAGTTATTTTTGACTCCTCTTTAAAAAAAATTTTTAAAAATATACATTTTTTATTTATTTCAGAGAGGAAGTGAGAGGGAGAGAAATAGAAACATCAATGATAAAAGAGAATCATTGATCAGCTGCCTCCTGCATGCCCCCTATTGGGAATTGAGAGCCTGCAACCCAGGCATGTGCCCTGACTGGGAATCGAACCGTAACCTCCTAATTCATAGGTTGATGCTCAACCACTGATTCACACCTGACTCCTCCTTTTTTTTTAAAATCCTCACCTGAGGATATTTTTCCACTGATTTTTAGAGAGAGGGAAAGACAGAGAAATGTCGATGTGAGAGAAACACATTGATTGGTTGTCTCCTGCACGAACGACCTGGACCAGAGCCCAGACCAGGGAGGAGCCTGCAACAGAGGTACATGCCCTTGACCAGAATCGAACCCAGGACCCTTCAGTCCTCAGGCTGATGCTCTATCCACTGAGCCAAACTGGCTAGGGCTTGACTCCTCTTTTTTAAAAATGTTTATCATCTAATGCATCAGCAAATCCTGTCAGCTCTACCTATGAAATATATCCTGAATTGTCTGTCATCTCTCTCCCAGACACAAAAATAGTCTACTTACTGCTGTCTCTGTTTCTATTCTTGCAGTCTTCTTCTTTTTTTTTTTTTAAATGAATCTTTGAAAATACAACTATAATCATGCCTACTCTGGCTCCAATTGCAGCAAGGCAGGCGGCAGGTGGGTGGGGAGGCGAACGCGACGGGCTACCATGCACCATTTCATGCTCTGGACCTCTAGTATTTTATATGATGGAAGATAATAAATGTTTAGTTCTGTATAGATTTTTTTAATGGGGAAATTATCTAAGAAAGATTTTTTTTTTAAATGTAATAAAGTCTTTAGCCCTGGCTTGGTAGCTTAAGTTGTTTAGGGCATCATTCCAATACAGCAAGATCATGGGTTCGATATCCATTCAGGGCACATACAAGAAGCAACCAATGAATGCATAAATACGTGGAACAACAAATCTCTCTCTCTTCCTCTCTCTCTCTCTCTCTCAAATCAATAAGTAAAAATTTAAAAGAATTAATGAAATCTATATCTCTATGACTATATTATCTTCAATACCCCTAAAAAGTATAAATTGGGAGATATAAATATGTACAGCTGGAGTTATGTTAGTTATGAAGAATATTGGCGTAAGTTCAACCAACCAACTTGTAATTCTGTAGGGGAAGCAGATAGATAATCTGTTTCTATGTATATACAACCTTAGGAAGAAAATTGTGCTGCATTTAAATTTCCCATCTGGCAAAACTACAGGTTCAGAATATTAAATAAGGATTCTTTAGAAGTTAACTCTTTTCTTTGTAACAAATTAGAAACACACCTTACCCCATTTAACACATCTACAGAAGGCATGTTAATGCTGTGTTCTTTTGCAACAGCATAAGATGTTCTACTTAAAAATATACTCAAGGTGGGAAAATCCCTGCATTTTATCACAGATGTAAAAATCGCATACCAGGGAAATAAATAACAAGTACATTGGTCCCTACTGAGTATAGAGAATGTGTTGTATCGCACAATAGTGTTTCTTTGGGGAAGTTATGACTAAGCAAAAATAAAAAACCTAACCTACTACCATACGATAGAGATTTGGTGGTCCTGATATGAGAACATATGGCGGTGGGGCAGAGAATTAAAATTGAGGACTCACCAAGGATCAAAAAGTTTTTGAGTTTCCACATGACAAATCTCTCTTCAAAATCTTGAAAGAGAACTGAGAGATCCGAATTATAATTACTACCTTTTTCCTAACAATTAGTAATAATTGCACCAGTCCCCAGGAGGCAGGCGATCGATGATTCTCTCATAATTATCATTGATGTTTCTTTCTCTCTCCCTCTTCTTTCCTCTCTGAAATCAATAAAAATATACTTGAAATGCAAAAAGAAAAATGGGCAAAGAACCTGAATGTACACTTCTCCAAAGAAGATATATGAATGGCCAATAAGCACATGGAAAGGTCCTCAACATCCTTAGTCATCAGGGAAATGCAAATCAAAACCCCAATTAGATATCACTGACTTAACACCCATTAAGGTGGCTACTATAAAAAAGACATATAATAACAACTCTTAGTGAGAATGTGGAAAAAATGGAATTCTCATACACTACTAGTAGGAATGGAAATGGTGCAACCACTCTGAAAATTAACTTGGCAATTCCACAAAATATTAAGCATAGAGCTAGCTACCCTATAACCCAGGTATATACCCAAGAGAAATGAAAACATATAGCCACACATTGTGTGTGTGTGTAAATATTTTTTTCTTCTACCCTTCTAGGTTCTTGCGGGGGGGGGCCTCTGTAACAAAAGACAGATTAACAAGAGAAAAACAGACGTTTATGAACATGTATATATCATATATATATGGGAGAAATTCAGGTATAGTGAATCAAAAGTTTAGTTAAAACTTGGGCTTATATAGCATTTTATCAAAGGAATGATACATTTTTTAGAGAAGTGACAAGGTAAAGGAAAGGACCTTGATTATCTAGGGAAGGCAGAATTTTGGATGGCAAATATATGGGGGAATTACTGGAAGATAACATCTAGTCAGTTAAGTTTGCTACGAGAAGTCCTCTGGTATTGTGTTTGGGCTGATAAAGGTTTAGAGTTGTTAGTGATTAACTTATGTACAAATCTATATCCTGCTGTTAGGCAAATAGGGGGAGGGCAGATAAATTTTTTTTTATTTTTTATTTTTTATTTTATCTGCTTCTTCTCAATTGTCTTCATTCAAAAGAATTGAAAGAGGCATGTTTTGGGGTAGCAAATTCTATCCTTCACAGCATTATTCATAATAGCTGAAAAGTGGAAACCATCCCCAAAGTCCATCAAATGATGAATGGGTAAAGAAAATGTTGTATGTTTATACAATGGAATATTATTTGGCAATAAAAAGAAATGAAGTACTGATATTCACTGAGTGGCCAGATTATTATGATCTTTGAACGCATAATAATCTGGCCACTCAGTATATGTGTGTGTGTGTGTGTGTGTGTGTGTGTGTGTGTGTGTATGTGTATGTGTGTGTATATGTGTGTGTGTATATATATATACACACATATATACACATATATACACATATACATACATATACACATATATATATATATATTAGAGGGTCCAACCAGCCTGGCCAGGGGGAGGGGACATGGGCCATGGGCAGCTGGCCGGCCTGCCTGCTGGTCGAACTCCTGGTCGAGGCGACAATTTGCATATTAGCCTTTTATTATATAGGATATACACTGAGTGGCCAGATTATTATGCGTTCAGAGATCATAATAATCTGGCCACTCAGTGTATGCTACAGCATAGATGAATCTTGAAAACGTTATGTTAAGTGAAAGAAGCTGTGACTCTTTTTTTTTTTTAATATATTTTATTAATATTTCACAGAGAGGAAGGGAGAGGGATGGAGAGCTAGAAACATCGATGAGAGAGAAACATCGATTAGCTGCCTCCTGCACACCTCCCACTGGGGATGTGCCCGCAACCAAGGTACATGCCCTTGACCGGAATCGAACCCGGGACCTTTCAGTCCGCAGGCCGACGCTCTATCCACTGAGCCAAACTGGTTTCGGCAGAAGCTGTGACTCTTAATAGGAGGAGAACCAAGATAGCAGCATAGGTAAACATTGGTACTTGCTGCCTCCCACAATCACATCAAAATTACAACTAAAATACAGAACAACCATTATTCAGAAATGCCTGAAATCTGGCTGAATGTAAGTCCTACAACCAGAGAAGTAAAGAAGAAAGCCCATAGAGACTGGTAGGAGGGGTGGAGGCACAGAATTGGCTGGTCCAACACCCAGTGTGGCTTTTTTTCAATTAGAAGGGGTATTTCAGCTACAGAGGCCTCCTGTGAGGAGCAAGGGGTCCCAGCCGCATACCAGCCCATCAGCACAGGGTTCCAGAACCGGGAAGAGAAGTCCCTGTACTTTTGGGTTATAAAAACCAGCGGGGATTGTGGCTAAGTGACATGGAGGCTCCTGGAGCCCCAGGAAGTCCTCTTAAAGGGCTGGTGCATGAACTTACACAGTCCCACTTCCTCTGAGCTCCAATGCCGAGAGGCTGCTTTGGGGGATCCAGGGACATACAGGGAGAAACTGGATTGTCTGGCATTGGGCAGGAAATCAGAGGTAGCTTTTTCCCAGATGGGGGCAGGTGGGGAGAGGAGAGTGTGCTCCCAGAGGTCATTGTTCCTGTGCTGGAACCTCCTCTGTTGCAGAGCTGACTGGCAGCCATGGCATCCATATCTGAGTTTCCATCAGTGTGGCCTGCACAGTTTGCTCCACCCTGGTGATTCCCTGAGACCCCACCCAATCCAATTTGCAGCCCCACCCAAGCTGTTTGCAGCAGCTTTTCCATATGAATGGCCTGTCCCGTCAGGCTTCAGACTTTTCTAAAATCTCTTAAACAAGCAGCTGCTGGTGTCAGCGTGTCCAAAACATATCAATAAGAGACCCAAGACCCAGCACTAGCACCACGCTGCCTTGTTTCACAGCTGGGCCTCGCCTGAGTACTTCCAAGCCCAATACAAGTAGCAGCCATCTGCAGATTGCTCTGTAGCTCCTGCTGACTTTGCACCTCCCGGGCAGCCCCAGAGCCAGTGCACCTGGTGGATAGCTGAAGACCATACCAGATTACAACTCTACACATCCACAAGTGACATACTCAAGGGGCAGACTCAGTGAGCACCAAAGCCCTACTGAAGCAAGTCGTGCTTCATAGGGGTATCTCATGCACAGCAGCTCTTCCACTGTAGTCGCAGCTAGTCCTCACAGCCAATTGGCCTGGAGGTCAATTCCTCCCAGTGATATCAGCAGTAATCAAGGCTAGGCTCAACTTCAAGACTGTGCACACAGCCCACACAAGGGTGCACCTAGAGGGCCCAGCCTAGGTGACTGGGGAGGCTGAGCCACCTGGCCCCACAAGACACCTACTACACAAGGCCAGTCTACCAGTCCCAGGAAACATAGCAGCTCTAATACATAGAAACAAACACAAGAAAGCACCAAAGTGTGGAGACAAAGAAACATCTCACAAATGAAAGAAATGAAAGCAAGCAAACTACTGGGTACAGTAGTACAAAACAATGGTTATAACGTTGCTCAAATATCTTAATGAGAGCTTCAAGGCAATTAGTGAGACTTTTAAGAATCTTAGTGAGAATTTCAAAGACATGAAAAAGGACCAGTTAGAAATTAAGCATACACTAACTGAAATAAAGAATAATTTACGGATTCAACAGTAGAATAGAGGATTCTGAGAATCAAGTCAATGATTTGGAATATGAGGAAGCAAAAATCACCCAATCAGAAGAGCAAAAAGAAAAAAGAATAAAAAAATATGAAGATAGTGTAAAGAGCCTCTGAGACAACTTCAAGAGTACCAATATTTGCATTATGAGGGGGCCAGAAGGAGAAGAGAGAGAGCAAGATATTATAAACCTATTTGAAAAAATAATGACAGAAAACTTCCCTTACATGGTGAAAGAAATAGACTTACAAGTCCAGGAAGCTCAGAGTCCCAAATAAGAGGAGCCTAAAGAGGCCCACACCAAGACACATCATAATTAAAATGCCAAGGGTTAAAGACAAAGAGAGACTCTTAAAAGCAGCAAGAGAAAAACAGTTAGTTACCTACAAGGGAGTGCCCATACGACTGTCAGCTGATTTCTCAACAGAAACTTTGCAGGCCAGAAGGGAGTGGCAAGAAATATTCAAAGTGATGAATAGCAAGGATCTATAACCAAGATTACTCTACCCAGCAAAGCTAGCATTTAGAATTGAAGGTCAGATAGCTTCACAGACAAGAAAAAGCCAAAGGGGTTTATCACCACCAAACCAATATTACATGAAATCTTGAAGGCTATCTATACTAATAAAAGGGTAATATGCTAATTAGACTGGACATCTTCCGGACATCCTTCCGGATAAAGCCACGGTGGCGGGGGCCGAGGCAGAGGCAGTTAGGGATGATCAGGCTGGCAGGGGAGGGTGGCTAGGGGCGATCAGGCCGGCAGGGAAGCATGGTTAGGGGCATCAGGCAGGCAGGCACAGGCTGTTGGGGGCAATCAGGCAGGCAGGAAGAAGCGGTTAGGGGTGATCAGACTGGCAGGGGAGAGCAGTTAGGGGCAATCAGGCCAGCAGGGGAGAGCAGTTAGGGGCATCAGGCAGGCAGGCAGAGGTGGTTAGGGGCGATCAGGCAGAGTGGTTGGGGGTGATCAGGCAGGCAGGTGAGCAATTAGGAGCCAGCAATCCCAGATTGCGAGAGGGATGTCCGACTGCCAGTTTAGGCCCGATCCCACCGGTATTGGGCCTAAACTGGCAGTCGGACATCCCCCGAAGGGTTCCGGATTGGAGAGGGTGCAGGCCGGGCTGAGGGACCCCTCCCCGCCGTGCAGGAATGTCATGCACCAGGCCTGCAGTCCTATATAATAAAAGGCCAATATGCAAATCAACCGAACGGCAGAACAACCAGTCGCTATGACGCACACTGACCACCAGGGGCAGACGGTCAATGCAGGAGCTGCCCCCTGGTGGTCAGCACCACTCAGCCAGAAGCTGGGCTCACAGCTGGTGAGCGCAGTGGCAGTGGCGGGAGCCTCTCCCGCCTTTGCGGCAGCACTAAGGATATCCGACTGCCAGCGAGGGCTCCTGGACTGTGAGAGGACGCAGTCCAGGCTGAGGGATCTCCCTCCCCTGAGTGCACGAATTTCGTGCACCGGGTCTGGTTCTTTAAGAAAAGGGAGGAGGAGGAGGAGGAAGAATATGAACAATAAAATGTAAATACATACATACCTATCAACAATTAAATCTAAAAATCAAAATAAACGAAAAAAGAATCTAATGAACAAAAGAAACTGGTGAATAAAATAGAATCAGAGACATGGAAACATGGAGCAGACTGACCAGTCTCAGAAGGAAGAGGGAGAGGGGGGCAAGAAGAGATTAACCAAAGATTTTATATGCATACTAGAGGCCCAGTGCACGAAATTCGTGCACGGGAGGGGGTGTCCCTCAGCCCAGCCTGCACCCTCACCAATCTGAGACCCTTCGAGGTATGTCCGACTACCGGTTTAGACCCGGTCCCGCAGTCGGACATCCCTCTCACAATCTGGGACTGCTGGCTCCTAACCGCTCTCCTGCCTGCCTGCCTGATTGCCCCTAACCGCTTCTACCTGCCAGCCTGATTGCCCCCTAACCACTCCCCTGCTGGCCTGATCACCCACAACTGTCCTCCCCTGCTGGCCTGATCTCCCACAACTGCCCTCCCCTGCCGTGACCCACCTCCTCTGCCGGGACCTGCCTCTTCTGCGCGAGGCAGTGGAGACGCTGGGACCGGCCTCCTCCACGCCGTGCAGAGCCATAGGACCCCCAGGCCTCACTGCATGGAGCGGCCGCCGGGCACCGTCTCCACTGTGTGCGTGGCCATCTTGTGACGATGTGAGGGCATGACGCCACCTAGGCTATTATTAGTATAGACATGCATTACCTATGAACACAGGCAATAGGGTGGTGAATGCCTGAGGCTGGGTGTGAACCGGGTGGAGGGGGCAGTGGGGGAAGAAGGGAAGGGGACATCTGTAATACTTTCAAAAGAAGCTGCATATTGTATGATTCCATAAGAAATGTCCAGAATAGGCAAATCCATTGAGACAGAAAATAGATTAGGGGTTGCATAGGGCTGGCGGTTGCCTAGGTGACAGAGTTTCTTTCTTTTTTAAAAATATATTTTATTGATTTTTTACAGAGAGGAAGGGAGAGGAATAGAGAGTTAGAAACATCGATGAGAGAGAAACATCGACTAGCTGCCTCCTGCACACCCCCTACTGGGGATGTGCCCGCAACCAAGGTACATGCCCTTGACTGGAATCGAACCTGGGACCCTTCAGTCCACAGGCCGATGCTCTATCCACTGAGCCAAACCAGTTAGGATGATGACAGAGTTTCTTTTGGGGGTGATGAGATGTTCTAAAATTGTTTGTGATGATGGTTGCACAACTCTGTGAATATACTAAACACCATTGATATGTACACTTTAAATGGGTGAATTTTATAATATGTGAATTGCATTTCAATACAGATGTTATCTATATATACTAGTATATAAAAGCCTAAGCAACCGTTACAACTGAATGATTGGAATGACCAGTCAACCAGTAGCTATGATGTGCACTGACCACCAGGGGGCAGACACTCAACGCAGGAGCTGCACCCTGGTGATCAGTGTGCTCCCACAGCCAACCTCCTGTGGCTGGCTAGCAGCGTCGGCATCCGGCGTCCATTTCTTCTACACCTGGCCCGGCGACAGTCGCCTCCTCTCCTGACCCCGCTGGGGCCTTCGACCCCAGGCTGGGTCAGGGAACTAGGGGTGAGTGGTGGCAGAGACAGCCCCTTTCCCAAGGTGACTGAGGGCCAGCTCCCTCCTTGGGGCTGGTGGCCAACCTCCCATGCCCTCTCTCTCCCCCTGGCCAGCAGGCCCAGATTGGCCTGTGGCCCCTCCCCCAGTCCTGCCCCTGGCTGGCAGGCCCTCATCAGCCCAGCCCTGATCAGCTCTGATTGCCAGCCAGACCTAGGAACCCCACCCGTGCACAAATTCGTGCACCAGGCCTCTAGTATTAGAAATAAAAACAAGAAATAAAGTGTGAGAGGCAGGATTAGCCTTGGAGTAGGAAGAGTGGCTATTAGTCTATCACTGTGTACTCTGATTTTAATAGCTCCGGATACTTAAAATATGGTAGCTACCCAAAATATAATCTGCTTTGCCTTAGATGGTGCTTGAAATAGTCTTTTCCTGATGATTCCGTTAAAAGTCCAATCTTGCCCTGGCCGGTGTGCTCAGTGGTTAGAGCATTGGCCCATGCACCAAAGGATCGCAGGTTCAATTTCTGGTTAAGGGCATGGGTTGCAGGTTCCATCCCTAACCCAGTTGGGGAGTGTGGGGGATGGAACCAATCCATGTGTCTCTCTCACATCCATGTCTCTCTCTGTCTCTCTCCCTCCCTACCTGCTTTCCACTCTCTCTGAAAAGCAATGGGAAAATATCCTTGGGTGAGAATTAACAACAATAACAAAAGTCCAATCTTTAGTTCCTAAAACTTCTCTGTATAAAATACCAATACTTTAGGGAAAGATGATACCTTAAGTAATCAACCACTATTTTCACAGATACTAGTGGACTATTGGTAGAAATTAATAGTAAAGAAATAAAATGGGATATAGGACGGTATGGAAAAGGGTTGAGAATGGTCAGTACCAGAAAGTGAAGTGCTGAATAAGAATGTGAGAAGTCATCTAAAGAAAATTTCAGCTACATTGGAGTATTCCTAAAGTAGGTGCTATTAGACTACATTGCCTAAATCAGGGGTCCTCAAACTTTCTAAACAGGGACCAGTTCACTGTCCCTCAGACCGTTGGAGGGCTGGACTATAGTTAAAAAAAAAAAAACTATGAACAAATTCCTATGCGCACTGCAGGCCCGGGACGAGTCGGCTGCTAAGCAGGACAGGCAGCGGCACCCGGCAGGCCGGATAAATGTCCTCGGCAGGCCGCATGTGGCCCACGGGCCATAGTTTGAGGACGCCTGGAAATCATACACTCTTGATAAAATTAAGATTTTTTGCTCTTTACAAAAAAAAAAAAAAAAAAGGAAGAATGAGAATTGCTCAGACTCAAGGTTGCAGGTGAAACATTTGCTTAGCACCTTTAATGTATGCTTTTGCAGAAATTGCTTCCTGACTCATTGCCACAAAGTGATTTATAAAATAATGATTTGGGGAGGTTCTTAACTGCAAGTGTCATCTAGAACATGCTAACATTAGCTATAAATAGACTAATAGAGTGCATCATTAAGGAATACCTAGATTTTTTTTTTTTTACACCCAGCCTATATAGCCAGTATAAATAAGCCTTTAAGGTCAAATCAGAGAAATTCATCCTTTAGAAAAAAATAAAATTCCTGCCTGGCCAGCATAGCTCAGTGGTTGAGTGTCAACCTATGAACCAGGCAGGAGGTCATGCTTCGATTATTCCTGGTCAGGGCACATGCCCAGGTTGTGGGCTTGATCCCCAGTGTGGGACATGCAGAAAGAAGCCAATCAATTATTCTCTCTCATCATTGATGTTTCTATCTCTCCCTCTCCTTTCCTCTCTAAATACAATAAATATATATATTAAAAATATTTTCCATTTCCTTTGTTTTTCATATTTATTCTAGAAAATTCAGACAGCTTAAAAAGTTATAATGAAAGTAAAATTTACCTGAAATCCCATCATTAGTAAAAATACTGTTAAAGATGCTTTTAGATATCTTTCTATGCATATACATATATAATGTTATGTAAATAGACTTATACTATATGTTGCAGAAAAATAAGACTTGGCATTATATTTGGTTATGAATCTTTTAAAGGCATTTCTTTTATTTATTTATAATTTGCAAGTCTACAAAGAAAAAACTAGATCCAAAATCTGTGGTTTTCTAACTAATTAGATAATCTGTACAATGTATATGGTTATTGGTTAAATTAATATAAAGCTAGTAAGATCATCTTAATAGCTTATCCTATATAATAAAGAGGTAATATGCAAATTGAACATAACTCCAACACACAAGATGGCCGCCCCATGTGGTCAAAGATGGCCACCCCCATGTGGACACAAGATGGCCACCACAAGATGGCCAGCAGGGGAGGGCAGTTGTGGGCGACCAGGCCTGCAGGGGAGGGCAGTTAGGGGTGACTGGGCCAGCAGAGAAGGGCAGTTGGGGGTGACCAGGCCTGCAGGGGAGGACAGTTGAGGGGGGGGACCCAGGCCTGCAGGGGAGGGCAGTTGGGGGCAACCAAGCCTGCAGGGGAGGGCAGTTAGGGGCAATTGGGCCGGCAGGGAAGCAGTTAGGCGTCGATCAAGCTGGCAGGCAGAGTGGTTAGGGGCAATCAGGCAGGCAGGCAGACGAGCGGTTGGGAGCCAGCAGTCCTGGATTGTGAGAGGGTTCCCAGATTGGAGAGGGTGCAGGCTGGGCTGAGGGACACCCCCCATGCACGAATTTCATGCACTGGGCCTCTAGTTTAATTAATACAGGAATAATTTATGAACTAACAAAAATCCATTAGTAGACATATTTATGATTCTTTTTAGTTCTCTAAATCATATTACAGTATAAGTATTTTGCAGTTAGCCCAAGTCTTGGAATTAAGGGGCTACATTCCAGAATGGTAAAGCTAGACTCTGTAGCATTACAGTTTGACAAAAAAAGAATCCTTATCCCTTTATATGATCTGTCAAGAGTAACGAAGAATCTGAAACTTAGCATAGAGAACAGACATGATCAAATTTAATCTTAAGTCCTTCATCTTAGTGTGGTTGGCCAGATATAAAGGATCCATAGTTAGCTTCCTGAGTAGTAAATACTCTTCTCCTTCAGCTTTCTTATCAGGACAGAGAAAGGCAGTTTGTAGTATGTCTAAATAAATGAAGTGCCTATGTAAGTGATATCTACCCAAGCCTTAGAAGGATGAGGAGGCTTGCTTTAAGAGAGCTGACACCCCAAGCACTTTGACCCATGATGACACTATTCCTTGTATTATATAAAGTGGTCCACAGGGACTTAGTCCATTCTTTTTAAATCCTCTGGTATGGTGTCATCTATAATATATTCTCTTGTCAAGTACATGCTTTGCTGGCATGTGCACATGCACACACACACACACACACACACACACACACACAAAGTCTTTTGTGATTTTGGTTGGAATTGCATTGAATCTACAGATCAATTTGAGAACTGAATTTTTATGAGATTACTCTTCCAGCCCATGGACTAAATATAATAATTCCATTTGTTTAGGTGTGCTTTAGTGATTTTCCAATAAAGTTGTATTAAAATGCATCTTGCCCTGGCTGGTTTGGCTCAGTGGATAGAGCATAGGCCTGTGGACTGAAGGGTCCTGGGTTCGATTCCAGTCAAGGGCACCTGCCTGGGTTGTGGGCTCAATCCCCAGTTAGGGGTGTGCAGGAGGCAGCCGATCAATGATTCTTTC
Source organism: Plecotus auritus (assembly GCF_963455305.1). Lineage (NCBI taxonomy): Eukaryota > Metazoa > Chordata > Mammalia > Chiroptera > Vespertilionidae > Plecotus > Plecotus auritus. The sequence goes on along the minus strand of NC_137772.1, from coordinate 177,376,433 downwards.
ATCATTGATGTTTCTATCTCTCTCTCCCTCTCTGAAATCAATAAAAATATATTTAAAAAAATTAAAAAATACAATAAAATGCATCTTGCTACCTGGCTGGTGTGGCTTAGTGGTTGAGCATTGACCCATGAACCAAGAGGTCATTGGTTCGATTGCCGGTCAGGGCACATGCCCAGGTGGTGGGCTTGATCCCCTGTGGAGGGCGTGCAGGAAACAGTGATCAATGTTTCTCTTTCATCAATGTTTCTATCTCTCTGCCCTTCTCCATTCCTCTCTCTAAAATCAATAAAGGCATATTTGAAAAATAAAACGACTTGTCTCAACAGACTTTGCTAGTAGCATGTAGAAATGTATTTAAAATGCATCTTGTGGAACACCCAAGATGGCGGCATAGGTAAACACCTGTACTTGCTGCCTCTCACAACCACATCAAAACTACAACTAAAAGACAAAACGGATATCATCCAGAACCACAGGAAGGCTGGCTGAGTGGAAATTATACAACTAGAAGGAAAGAGAAAATCGCATTGAGACTGGTAGGAGGTGCAGAGGTACGGAGGTGCATGTGAAACGGGCTGACAACTGGATGCACTGTTGTTTTGCTCTGAACTCCAGTTCCACACGAGAATCTGCGGACCCAGACTCATATGGGGAGAAACTGGACTGTCTGGCATCAAGCCGGAACATGAGGATGGCTTTCTTTCAGAGGTGCTCGCAGCGATCATTGTTCCTGCACGGAGCCGCGGGACACAGAAACCCGGGGACCTCTCTGGGGCAGGACTGACTGGCAGCAATTGCTGTTTGCTCTGCCCTGGTGATGCCCTGAGACTCCGCCCCACCCAATTAACAACGCCACCCAAGCTGTGAGCAGAGGCTTTTGCATATGAATGGCCTATTCTTTTGCAACCTAAAATATAACAAACTGCAGCTGGGTCAGAGAGATCCAAAGCTTCCAAAAGAAGGCCTAAGACCTGGCAGCAGCAGCCTGCATTGCTTCAGAGCTGAGCCTCATCTGGGCACTTCCAAACCCCAAACAAAGAGAAGGAATCTGCAGATTTCTCTGTAGCTCCTGCTGGGTGGCCTCAGCAGTGGCTGACTTTGCACCTCCTTGGAAATCCAAGAGCCAGTGTACCCAGTGGTCAGTGTGAGACCATACCAAATTACAACTCTTCACATTCATAAGCGACATACTCAAGGGGAAGACTCAGTGAGCACCAAAGCCCCACTTGAAACAAGTTCTGCCCCATAAGGGTGTGTCCAGCCCAGATGTTCTCCCATTGTAGACACAGCTGGTCCTCACAGCCAATTGGCCTGGAGGTCAATTCCTTCCAGTGATACCAATAGCAATCAAGGCTTAACTACAAGACAGTGCACACAGCCCACAAAGGGGTGCACCAAGAGTGTCCACCTCAGGTAATTAGAGAGGCTGAGCCACTGGGCCCTATAGGACACCTAGCACACAAGGCCACTCTATCAACACAGGGAAGCAGCCAAAATGCAGAGACAAAGAAACAGATCACAAACGAAAGAAATGGAGGAAAGCAAACTACTGGATATAGAGTTCAAAACCAGTTATAACGTTACTCAAGAATCTTCTAGAAACCTCCAAGAAATTTAGTGAGACCCTCAAGGATATGAAAAAGGACCAATCAGAAATTAAGCATACACTGACTGAAATAAAGAATAATATACAGAGATCCAACAGCAGACTAGAGGATCCCAAGAATCAAGTCAAAGATTTGAAATACAAAGAAGCAAAAAACACCCAACCGGAAAAGCAAAAAGAAAAAGGAATTAAAAAATATGAAGATAGTGTAAGGAGCCTCTGGGACAACTTCAAGCGTACCAACATCCGAATTATGGAGGTGCCAGAAGAAGAGAGAGAGCAAGATATTGAAAACCTATTTAAAGAAATAATGACAGAAAACTTCCACTACATGGTGAAAGATATAGACTTACAAGTCCAGGAAGCGCAGAGAATCCCATACAAGAGGAATCTAAAGAGGACCACACCAAGACTCATCATAATTAAAATGCCAAGGGCAAAAGACAAAGAGAGAATATTAAAAGCAGCAAGAGGAAAACAGTTAGTTACCTACAAGGGAGTACCCATATGACTGTCAGCTGATTTATCAACAGAAACTATGCAGGCCAGTCAGGAGTGGCAAGAAATATTCAAAGTGATGAATAGCAAGAACCTACAACCAAGATTACTCTACCCAGCAAAGCTATCATTCAGAATTGAAGGGCAGATAAAGAGCTTCACAGATAAGAAAAAGCTAAAGGAGTTCATCACCACCAAACCAGGATTACATGAAATGCTGAAGGGTAATCTTTAAGAAGAGGAAGAAGAAGAAAAATGTAAAGATAAAAATTATGAACAACAAAGTGACAACAAATACATATCTACCAACAAGTGAATCTAAAAGTCAAGTGAATAAAAAATCAGACGAACAGAATAAACTGGTGAATATAATAGAACCAGGGGCATAGAAAGGGCGTGGACTGACAATTCTCAGGAGGAAAGGGGTGTGGGAGGTGCAAGAAGAGATTGGACAAATATCTTACACATATGGACGAGGACAGTGAGGGGGGGAGTAAGGGCATGGGGTGGGGTGGGAACCGGGTGGAGGGGAGTTATGAGGGGAAAGAAGAGGAACAACTGTAATAATCTGAGCAATACAGATTTATTAAAAATAAATAAATAAAATGGATCTTGCCCATTTTTATCCTTAAGTCTTGCAGTTTTATCCCTAGGCACTTTATACATGTTTTTTGAATGATATCTTTTTTAAAAATATATTTTTATTGATTTCAGAGAGGAAGGGAGAGGGAGAGAGAGGTAAAAACATCAATGATGAGAGAGAATCATTGATCAACTGCCTTCTGCATGCCTCCCACTGGAGACTGAGCCTGCAACCTGGGCATATGCCCTGACCGGGAATAGAACCATGACCTCCTGGTTCATAGGTTGACACTCAACCCCTGAGCCATGCCAGCTGGGCTGAATAATATCTTTTTTAGGTTAAAATTTCCAATTATTTTTAGTATATAACATGCAGTTGATTTTTATCTACTTTTGTGTCCAGCTATCATTCTATCTATCTATCTATCTATCAATCATCTATCTATTTTTAAAATATATTTTATTGATTTTTTACAGAGAGGAAAGGAGAGAGATAGAGAGTTAGAAACATCAATGAGAGAGAGAAACATCTATTAGCTGCCTCCTGCACACCCCCTACTGGGAATGTGCCCGCAACCAAGGTACATGCCCTTGACCGGAATCGAACCTGGGACCCTTCAGTCCACAGGCGTCAGTCCACGCTCTATCCACTGAGCCAAACTGGTTAGGGCTCTCTCTATATATTTTAAGTATTATCTTTTCTTCTTCTGTTCTCTTTTTTCTTCTGGAGCTGCTATTATTTGCATACTAGAGGTCCGGTGCATGAAACTCATGCACGGGTAGGGTCCCTGGGCCTGGCTGGCGATCAGGGACAATCTGTGGGGCGACCAGTGGGGTGATCAGTGGTCCCCCTCACTAGCACCCACCTTGGCCGGCCTAGCGCTGTCTGCTCGCTGTCCCTGCCCCCCCGCCCCCGCCACTGCCGGTTGCCTCTCTCTGTGGGAGGCGACTGGCAAAGTGATCAGGGGGGCCCACTGGCACCTGCATTGGCTGGCCTGGGCCTGTGGGCTGGGGGCAGCTCCTACATTGAGCGTCTGCCTCCTGGTGGCCAGTATGCGTCATAGTGACCGGTTGTTCCACTGGTCATTCTGCTGTTCAGTTGATTTGCATATTAAGCTTTTATTATATAGGATTAGATTGCAGCCCTGGCTAACAGCATGATTGAAACCCATGAGTTTTGGCATGTAACTCATTTGATCTCTTCTCCTAGAAATTGTTACTGAACTTGGGCTCTTTCTTCTGTGATATGCTACAGCGAGGACTCCTATGAATGCTTCCTGAATCCTGGGTTTTGCCTCCCTCTCCAGGTTAGACCTTGGATATCTTGGCCTTCAACTTCCTGGACAATTGAGCTTTTAGCTGTTGTTTCCCTAATAATGCCTAATAAGGGAACCAGACATTCTGCCTCACAGGCCTTGCCTTGCATTCTTGATTTAGTCTCTTTGAACTATTTCTGGGTACCTGGTCTTTTTTCCATGGTTAGCTTCTCTTTGCCATATTATCTGAGACCCTTCTGTTTTATTATGTCTTTTACTGGCTTGGAACTGTTGGTCTATAGCAGGGGTGGAGAATGTCTGGCCTGAGGGCCATATAAAGCCCCCAAAATCATTTGGACTCACCCTGCCAAGGCATTAGGAGTGAGTTAATTGAATGTTTGGCCAAATATAGCAGGCTAATTTTTTATTTTTATTTTTATTTTTTTAAATATATTTTGTTAATTTCAGAGAGGAAAGGAGAGGAAGAGAGAGATAGAAACATGAATGATGAGAGAGAATCATTGATTAGCTGCCTCCTGCACGCCCCATACTGGGGATTGAGCCTGCAACCCGGGCATGTGCCCTTGAACAGAATTGAACCTGGGACCCTTCAGTCCACAGGCCGATGCTCTATCCACTGAACCAAACCAGCTAGGGCTAGCAGGCTAATTTTTAAGTTGATAATTTTGTATGGCCCACAAATAATGTTGTAAATATCCAAATGTCCCTTGGTAGAAAAAAGGTTCCCTACCCCTGTTCAATAGTATTGTCATGCTCCTTCCAGCCCTCGACCCTATCCCACCTCATTTATCAGATGGAAACCATGCACTATGTTACAGTCATATTTTTTTTCTGTCCCCGTCAGTTTTTATCCAGGTAGGATCTAACTCAGTTTCAAATTATACTCAGTTCCCATCATGGATGTGCTATTTATTTTATTAAATTTTTTATTGCTTGATTTTGAGAGAGAAGAAGGGAGAGAGAGAAATATCAATTTGTTGTTCCAATTAGTTAGGCATTCATTGGTTGCTTGTTGCATGTGCCCTGACTGGGGATCAAACCTGCAACCTTGGCGTATCGGGACAATGATCTAACCAACTGAGCCAGAGCATGGCTGTGCTATTTATGATGATAGTTGAATACTTCCAGCTGGTTCATGTATGCAACTACATTTTTTACCACATTTTATGGTCTGCTTTTGTCCATTTATTTGTGTATAATTTTTGGGTGTATATTTTCACATGCACATGTGTATATATATATTTTTAAATTTAATAAATCTTTATTGTACAGATTATTACAATTGTTCCTCTTTTTTCCCCCCATAGCTCCCCTCCACCTGGTTCCCACCCCACCCTCTGCCCTTACCTCGCCCCCCACTGTCCTTATCCATAGGTGTACGATTTTTGTCCAGTCTCTTCCCACACCCCCCACACCCTTTTCCCCCTGAGAATTGTCAGTCCACTCCCTTTCTATGCCCCTGATTCTATTATATTCACCAGTTTATTCTGTTTGTCAGATTTTTTATTCACTTGATTTTTAGATTCACTTGTTGATAGATATGTATTTGTTGTTCATAATTTTTATCTTTACATTTTTCTTCTTCTTCCTCTTCTTAAAGATTACCTTTCAGCATTTCATGTAATACTGGTTTGGTGTTGATGAACTCCTTTAGCTTTTTCTTATCTGTGAAGCTCTTTATCTGCCCTTCAATTCTGAATGATAGCTTTGCTGGGTAGAGTAATCTTGGTTGTAGGTTCTTGCTATTCATCACTTTGAATATTTCTTGCCACTCCCGTCTGGCCTGCATAGTTTCTGTTGAGAAATCAGCTGACAATCCTATGGGTGCTCTCTTGTAGGTAATTAACTATTTTTCTCTTGCTGCTTTTAATATTCTCTCTTTGTCTTTTGCTCTTGGCATTTTAATTATGATGAGTCTTGGAGTGGTCCTCTTTGGATTCCTTTTGTTTGGGGTTCTGTGTGCTTCCTGGACTTGTAAGTCTATTTCTTTCACCAGGTGGGGGAAGTTTTCTGTCATTATTTCTTCAAATAGGTTTTCAGTATCTTGCTCTCTCTCTTCTTCTGGCACCACCATAATTCTGACGTTGGTATGCTTGAAGTTGTCCCAGGGGCTCCTTACACTGTCTTCTTGGATTCTTTTTTCTTTTTGCTTTTCCGGTTGGGTGTTTTTTGCTTCTTTGTATTTCAAATCTTTGACTTGATTCTTGCATTCCTCTAGTCTGCTGTTAGGTCTCTGTATAATATTTTTTATTTCAGTCAGTGTATGTTTAATTTCTAGTTGGTCCTTTTTCATATCCTGGAGGGTCTTGCTAAATTTATTGGCGGTTTCTAGGAAATTCTTGAAAAACCTTATAACCGTGGTTTTGAACTCTATATCCAGTAGTTTGCTTTCTTCCATTTCTTTCGTTTGTGATCTGTTTCTTTGTCTCTGCATTTTGGCTGCTTCAGTGAATTGGTAGAGTAGCTTTGTGTGCTAGGTGTCCTATAGGGCCCAGTGGCTCAGCCTCCCTAATTACCTGAGGTGGACACTCTTGGTGCACCCCTTTGTGGACTGTGTGTACAGCCTTGTAGTGAAGTCTTGATTGTTGTTGGTATCACTGGGAGGAATTGACCTCAAGGCCAGTTGGCTGTGAGGATCAGCTGTGTCTATGCCAGAAGAACTTCTGTGCTGGAGACACCCTTATGAGACAAGACTTGCAAAATTGCAAAAGCCTCTGTGCTCAGCTTGGGTGGGGTGGAGTCTCAGGGCAGAGCAGACAGCCTTGGCTTCCCGTCAGCGCTGCCCTTTGAGGCCCATGGGTCTCAATGTCCCTCGGTAATCACTGTAAGCACCTCTGAGAGAAAGCCACCCTCGAGTTTTGCCCGCTGCCAGACAGTCCAGTTTCTCCCCAAATGAGTCTGGGTTCCCAGAAACTCGCCCGGAACTGGAGTTCAGCACAGTCGGGAGCTTCCATCTCCCTCCCGCTTTAGAAAGCCAATCGCACACTCAGCCGCCTGTGCCCTTAGCAGTCAGTCCTCTCTGCATGCGCGTGCCTCCGGACCTCTGCCTCCGCAGCTCCGCTGAGTCTCAGTGTGCTTTCTCTTTTCCTGACAGTCCAGTTTCTCCCCGAATGAGTTTGGGTTCCCAGAAACTCGCCCGGGACTGGAGTTCAGCGCAGTCGGGAGCTTCCGTCTCCCTCCCGCTTTAGAAAGCCAATCGCGTACTCAGCCGCCTGTGCACTCAGCCGCCCATCCTCTCTGTGTGCTTGCGCGTCTCCGTACCTCAGCCTTTTGCAGCTCCTCTGATTCTCAATGTGCTTTCCTCTTTCCTTCTAGTTGTGGAATTTCCACTCAGCCAGCTTTCCTGTGGTTCTGGATGGTGTCCATTTTGTCTTTTAGTTTTGATATTGTTGTGCGAGGTGGCAGTTTAGGTGTTTACCTATGCCGCCATCTTGGTTTCTCCTACATGTGTATATTTTTTTGTGAAGAGTTTTGGTCTAGCCCGAAAATACTACCTAAACTTGTTCTGCTTTCGGAGTAGGGAAAGGATGGTCCAGTAAGTTTCCTCATTTTTCACCTTAAGTTGTCAGTCTCATTAGATTGCTAAAGCATATGACCTTTTATTTAATTGCCAATTTCAATGCTATACTCTGCTTATACGGGGCAAAAGATTATAATCTTAAACACACTGCTGGTAATATCCCTCAGAAACACTGAAAAAAGGAATATTCATGAGCTATAAACAGTCTCAACTTACGATTTTTCTACTTTATGTTGGTTGGAAAATGATATGCATTCATACCATACTTCAAATTTATTTTATTTTTTCCATCACCATCTAAAAAATTGAATTTAAAGAGAGAGAGAGAGAGAGAGAGAGAGAGAGAGAGAGAGAGATTGATTATTGTTCCACTTATTTATGCATTCATTGGTTGATTCTACATTGTGCCTTGACCAGGGATCGAACTCGAAACCTTGCTGTATCAGGAGGATGCTCTAAACAACTGAGCTATCCAGGGCCTACAATGTAGTATTAAATGCATTTTAGATGTACAATATTTTCAACTTAATGATGGGTTTATCCTGATGTAACCCCATAGTAAGTTGAGAATGTGTATTTCCTAAAGAATTTTCAGTGTTTCAGTCGTCTAGTGGTTTTAACTGTTTTGGAGAATCTAATGAAAAGTATCTCCACTTATGTGTGTAGGTCTTGTTTTAGTTATCTATTGGTATGTATCAAACCACCCCAAGACTTATTGGCTTAAAACAACAATTATTTACAGTATTCTTATGATTCCATGGATTATGGACAGTTTGTTAGTTCCATGTGGTATCATCTGGTTCACTCATGCAGTTGCATTCAGCTGGGATCTCAGCTGGGGCTGGAATGCCTAGGATATTTGAACTCACATGTCTGAGGGCTTTGTGCTAGCTGTAGGGTGGGGTGCCCTGGTTCATTTCCACATAACCTCTCTGAATGAAAACATGTTGCCAGGCTTCTTAAGGGCTTGACCTGGATCTGGCACAAATTCTCTATGTCAATTCTATTAGTCAAAGCAATCATAAGGCCAACTGAGATTTAAGGAGAGAGGAATAGACTCTACTTTTTGATGAGAAAAGTACTTTGTACCTGCAGGGATGAGATAAATGGTTAGTGGCTATCTTTGGAGACAATCTACCATGAGCAAATTCACACAGAATTCTGCATACAACACCAGGGAGTTTTCCAATCCTTGAGAATCATCTATGAATACCCTATGCTTTCCAGAGTCTTGGGTTTGGAATCCCTGCTTTAAAATATAAACCAACTGTAGTTTAACCCAGGAATGCAATGTTAGTTTCCTATTTAAAAGGCAATGAATCCAATTCACCATATTAATAGAATGAAGGAAAAAAGACCATATGATCATCTCAATAAGTGGATGCTGAAAAAGAATTAGACAAAATCCAACATCCATTTATTTAAAAACCAAAAACAACTTTGCCCTAGCTGGTGTGGCTCAGTTGCTTGAGCATTGTCCCATACACCAGGGAGACAGATAACAGAAATCCAATTAGTGTCATTTGCCAAGCACTCCCAAGGACAGATGAAGTTAAGAGAATAAATCTCATTTTGGTACATCAGTGTAAAACTGATGAATATTCTATTGAGATCCTCCCCTGAGATCTCCCCTAAACTCCCAGCCTTTAAAACACCTCAGACTGAAGGTTCCATCCCACACTCTTCCTCCCAGGAGCATGCTCAGTGCCTTTCTCTCCCCCTCCCCTTCTTCTTCACCCTCAGGCATGCATCTCCTAAATTCTAAGAGAACCCACAAGGCTTGCAACCAGGGCAGCACAGGGCAGCTGCAGTTCCTCCTGAGCAAACCCTCTGAACCTATCCCCAAGGCTCCCTTTCCTCTGACTTTTTAGTGAGCCAAAGCAGCCAAGCCTAGACTCATTTCCCCACCTACTTCCTCTCCTGTTATCCTAGGCCCTTCCTTGCTTCACTGTCCCCAGCTTTAATAAACGTACTCTTGCCCTAGCCGGTTTGGCTCGGTGGATAGAGTATCGGCCTGCAGACTGAAGAGTCCCAGGTTCGATTCCGGCCAAGGGCACATGCCCGGGTTGTGGGCTCGGTCCCCAGTGGGGGGCGTGCAGGAGGCAGCTGATCAATGATTCTCTCTCATCATTGATGTTTCTATCTCTCTATCCCTCTACCTTCCTCTCTGAAATCAATAAAGAAATATATTTAAAAACAAAACAAAACAAAAAAACAACAACAAAAAACGTACTCTAAAAATCACCTGGACTCATGTGGTGAAATCTTTCCTGCATGTAGTTAAGAACCCACACACTACCGGCCCGCCCTAGGCAGACCAGGGCCAGGTCCCCTTTCTGGTAACAGGAATAGACAATCAAATCACTGTGTTTTAAAGTCATGTGAAATAATTCCCCACTCTGTAGTTAAGTCACTAACTTTTAAAAAAAAAAGATTTTCATTGATTTCAGAGAGGAAGGGAGAGGGAGAGAGAGAGATAGAAACATCAATGATGAGAGAGAATCATTGATCAGCTGCCTCCTGCACGTCTCCTACTGGGGATTGAGCCCACAACCCAGGCATATGCCCTTGACTGGAATCGAACTCAGGACCTTTCAGTCCACAGGCCGATGCTCTATCCACTGAGCAAAACTGGCTAAGCAAGTCACTAACTTAAAAAACAACAACTTTATTGTTGGAAGTATTACATATATCCCCTTTTTCCCCGCATCGATCCCCTCCAGTCACCCCCGCCCCCCACCCCAAGCCCCCACCACCCAACAGTCTGCGTCCATGGTCCATGGGTTATGCATATATGCATACAAGGTCTTTGGTTGATTACTTCCCGCCCACCTTCCCCTGCCTTCCTTCTGTTCCATGCTTTCATATCTCCAGATCCACTCAGTTCATCAGTTTATTTTGTTAATTAGATTCCACATATGAGTGAGATCATGTGACACTTACCTTTCTCTGACTTTAAGTTGCTAACTTGATATTAGGTTAAATACATTTGTTTCAAATGGCTTAATTTTTAGAGATATTTTTCCACCTTGATTTAATTCTTTATTATTCTATCTAATAAAGAGGGAATATGCAAATTGACCCTCATGCCACTGCAAAGATGGCGGCGCCCACAACCAATAAGGAGGGAATATGCTAATTGACTATCACACCCTCAAAGATCCAGCACCCACAGCCAATAAGGAAGGAATATGCTAATTGACTTCCACACCCTCAAAGATGGCGGCGCCCACAGCCACAAGATGGCAGCACCCTGTCCCCTCAGCCCTGCCAAGTCAGTAGGCGCGTGGCAAGGTCAGGCCCTCCCCTGCCATGTGTCTGCCTCCGGAGTCCCTCAGTCCCCTCAGCCCCCAGCCGCCCAGGGCTGGCCTGAGGTGCAGGCAAGCCTCGGATGGTGGCTGCGCAGCCGCCCAGGGCCGCCCAAGGCTCAGGTAACTAGGACCGGCCGATGCTTGTGCTGCCAGCAGTGGCAGCAGCAGAGGTGTGATGGGGCGTCGCCTTCCCCTGATTGCCGGGTCGTCTCCCACCCCTGAGGGCTCCCAGACTGTGAGAGGGGGCCGGCTGGGCTGAGGGACCCCCCTCCAGTGCATGAATTTTCATGTACCGGGCCTCTAGTCTATAATAATAAAAGCGTAATATGCTAATTAGACTGGGCAGCTGAACATCCTTCCCGACGAAGCTGGGGCTGTGAGAGCCAAGGCAGCTGCCCCGGCTGTGAGCGCCAAGCCCCTTGCACGAATTTTGTGCATTGGGCCTCTAGTAATTTTATAATACAGTTACATGTTTTTATAGTAAAACTAGAGGCCTGGTGCATGAAACTTGTGCATGGGGGGTCCCCTCAGCCCAGCCTGCACCCTCTCCAATCCAGGACCCCTCGGGGGATGTCCGACTGCTGGTTTAGGCTCGATTCCTGGGAGTGAATATGCTAATTGACTGGCGGCGCCCACAGCCAATAAGGAGTGAAACCGGCAGTTGGACATCCCTCTCACAATCTGGGACTGCTGGCTCCTAACTGCTCACCTGCCTGCCTGACTGATTGCCCCTAACTGCCCCCCCTGCCAGCCTGATCACCCCTAACCGCCTCTGCCTGCTGACCTGATCGCCCCTAACTGCCCCCCCCCGCCAGCCTGGTCACCCCTAACTGACCCCCCCACCCCCGCCAGCCTGGTCACCCCTTACTGCCTCACCTGCTGGCCTGGTCATCCCTTACTGACCCCCCTGCTGGCCTGACTGCCCCCAACTGCCCCCCTCTGCTGGCCTGGTTGCCCCTAACTGCCCCCCCTGCTGGCCTGGTTGCCCCAACTGAAACCCCCCCCCCCCGCCAGCCTAGTCGCCCCTCACTGCCCCCCTGCCAGCCTAATTGCCTCTAACTTCCCCCCTGCTGGCCTGGTTGCCCCCAACTGCACCCCCCCCCCCCACTGCCGACCTGGTCGCCCCTAACTACCCCCCTCCCCGCCAGCCTGGTCACCTCTTACTTCCCCCCCTGCTGGCCTTGTTGCCCCCAACTGCCCCCCTTTGCCAGCCTGGTCACCTCTAACTGCCCCCTGCCAGCCTGGTCACCCCCAACTGCCCCCACTGCTGGCCTGGTCACCCCCAACTGCCCCCCTACCCGCCGGCCTGGTTGTCCCACGCAGCCTGCTTGTTCAGTCCTTTGGTCATCCCTCACTAACACCTCTGCCGGCCTGGTCACCCCATGCAGCCTGCTTGTTCAGTCCTTTGGTCATCCCTCACTAACCCCCCTGCTGGCCTGGTCACCCCATGCAGCCTGCTTGTTCAATCCTTTGGTCCTCTCTCACTAACCCCCCTGCCGGCCTGGTTGTAGGCAGCCATTTTGTGAGGGTGTGAGGGTCAATTTGCATATTACCTCTTTATTATATAGGATTTTTTGAAAAGCTTACACTTGATCTACTTTCCACATTTTAAAAAAATCTGAATGAGGACTTTTATTTTTTGTTCATCAGATATATTTGCATTGGCTTCTAATAAAAACTGCTGAGCAGCCCTGGCTGGGTGGCTCAGATGGTTAGAATGTCATCCCATACACCAAAAAGGTTTCAGGTTAGATTCCCTGTCAGGGCACATACCTAGACTGTAGGTTCAATCCCTAGTTGGGGCATGTACAGGAAGGTAACCCATCGATGTTTCTTTCACACATCAATGTTTCTTTCCAATCACTTGGAGGAGAGATACAGCAACAGGGTGGTAATATTAAGAAACCCACTTCTGTCTAGCTATCTCTATGGAGAAAAAGGAGCACACTGGTCTGGAAAAGCAGAGCTTGATTCTGATGTACTGAAAGTCATTCTGCTTAATCTAGTTTTTGAGATTACTGAGTAATTACTAATGAGTTAGGATGAAAAAAAGTATAGTAAATACATAAATTAGTAGGATGGTTGTTTATTATCAAGTATTATGGACTGTACACAATTGTGTGTGTTATACTTTTGGCAGCACAGTAAGTTTACACCGGCATCATTACAAACATGAGTAATGTGATATGCTAGAATGTTACAATGGCTACATTACTGGGTGACAGGAATTTTTCAGCTTCATTATGTATGGGACTTCTGTCTTATATGAGTTTGTCACTGAAATGTTATGTGGCACATGACTGTATTTCCATTAACTTACATTAAACTTAGATACCAGTAGCTACAATAGTATTACACCCCTTAGTTGGCAGTGTCAAAGGAAAGATAAATAGGCTATTGATACTAAAACAAACAAAACAAAACAAAATAAAATTTTATCACCACTGGATATTTTACCAGAACAAGGTAACATGATAGCACAAGACAACTTGTTATCCTGGATCCTTAGCCTTTTGGTCAGTTGGACTAGCAGGTGAATTCTATTGTTGAAGAAACCATTTGTCCAAAAGTGTCACTCTTACCATGTTGGTGCTAATGCCTACAATTGCACTATGAGTTTTATTCTTTGAAGCGATTGACCCATATTAAAGTAAGAATATCTTTGGAGAGCTAAAATTCAGGTAAATAATTAACACATTAGAGTGAATAAAAAAATTTTTTTGGTAAGAGAACATTTATTGGGTAAATTAGAGAAAGAAAAAGTAATTCCTAGAATAAATGGGCTTAGGAAACAAGTTATAAAGAGCCCTTGGAGTTTGGGAGTGAGGAACCTAATGGTAACTTGAGGGAGAGGGGTGTAGGAAGGAGGGGAAAGGGAAAGGCAAGGGCATGTTCCTGGGAGGGATAGCGCATAGTGAATAAATTTATGAAGGTTTTCCATTGTTACATTCAGCTGAAAATAAGTTTGGAAAAAAGAAAGAACTAGGTAGAGCATAGGGTAAAACTGCTTGGAAAACAGACTTCTTTCGCAAACCCAGACAGAGGAAGCATGATAGCACTAGACACATGCCAAGTAGGGGGTATGAAAATAAGCTTGTAAGACCTGATGATGCATTTGGACACTCACCATTTTATGTTAGTTGTGTGAGACTCAGCAGCCAATTAGACAATGGCTGTGTATTAGCAAATGTCAATTATAAAAAAGTACTAGCATTTTAAGTACCTATTAGAATGGAGTCAAAATTCAAGAATAGCCTGGATATTATTTAATTATAATATTAGATACATTTTATAATTTGTTTTATAATATATGAAGATAATTTGAAATAAAGTCACTTTGTAATATATGTATATATCAGTCAACATTTATCCTTTCTACTCAACGTACTAAATAAGTACATAAATATTTTCAGACACCCAAATAGAAAACACAAGTCTGAACTCATTTAAGACAGGGAATACTTTATTCAAACCCATCAGAGAAATTGACAGTTTGGATCTGTAACAAAGCATTGTTTTAAAGCATAGGCCAGTAATTGTATATAAGAGTATACACTGCTCTACATACAAATGAACTGATCAGACCAGAACTTTTCAATGTTTAAAACAGAATAAGTTTCCCTGTAAAAGCAGCACCATTGTGACATTTTAAATTTAGTATTCCTCTCCTTCTTCCTCACCCTCTCCTTCAACAGAATCCACACCAACTTCCTCATAATCCTTCTCAAGGGCAGCCATGTCCTCACGGGCCTCAGAAAACTCTCCTTCCTCCATGCCCTCACCTACGTACCAGTGGACAAAGGCACGCTTGGCATACATCAGGTCAAACTTATGGTCCAGGCGAGCCCAGGCCTCAGCAATAGCTGTGGTGTTGCTCAGCATGCACACAGCTCGCTGTACTTTGGCCAGGTCTCCACCAGGGACCACAGTGGGAGGCTGGTAATTAATGCCAACTTTGAAGCCGGTGGGGCACCAGTCCACAAACTGTATGGTACGCTTGGTCTTGATGGTGGCAATGGCAGCATTGACATCCTTGGGGACCACGTCACCACGGTACAACAGGCAGCAAGCCATGTATTTACCATGGCGAGGGTCACATTTCACCATCTGGTTGGCTGGCTCAAAGCACGCATTGGTGATTTCTGCTACAGAAAGCTGTTCATGGTAGGCTTTCTCAGCAGAGATGACAGGGGCATATGTGGCCAGAGGGAAGTGGATGCGGGGATAGGGCACCAGGTTGGTCTGGAATTCAGTTAGATCAACATTCAGGGCCCCATCAAACCTGAGGGATGCAGTGATGGAGGACACAATTTGACCTATCAACCTATTCAAGTTAGTGTAGGTTGGGCGCTCAATATCGAGGTTTCTACGACAGATGTCATAGATGGCCTCGTTGTCAACCATGAAGGCACAATCAGAGTGCTCCAGAGTGGTGTGGGTGGTGAGGATGGAGTTGTAGGGCTCAACTACAGCTGTGGAGACCTGGGGGGCTGGGTAAATGGAGAACTCCAGCTTGGACTTCTTGCCATAATCAACAGAGAGACGTTCCATCAGCAGGGAGGTGAACCCAGAACCAGTTCCCCCACCAAAGCTGTGGAAAACCAAGAAGCCCTGAAGGCCTGTGCACTGGTCAGCCTGTCAGAAAAGAATAGAGGAAACACAGTTATTGCTTTTTGTGATGTATTTTCACTTTTCATACATTCCAATGATCTAAATCTTATTTTGACAGGAAACACTTTAAAAAAATGTAGGCCTTTCTGGAATAACTCAGCATTTATTAACTAAAAATATTCCTTCATTAAAAATTATGAAATGATTTCAAATAATTCATATTTTAACAAATGAAGAAATAATTCATCTTCCACTCTATTACATTTCAATTCTGTGTTTGGAAAAAAAAAAAAGAGCATACTTTAAATGTCTATCTTAGGGTCATTAATTTCTTTATTCTTGAGAAGAAGCATACCAGTTTCCGAATTCGGTCCAAGACGAGGTCAATGATTTCCTTGCCAATGGTGTAGTGTCCACGGGCATAGTTATTGGCAGCATCTTCCTTGCCTGTGATCAGCTGCTCAGGGTGGAAGAGCTGGCGGTAGGTACCAGTGCGAACTTCATCTGCAAAGGGAACCAAAGCAGCCACCCATCACTAACAACCTGCACAAGCCTGCTCAACCCCAAGGCCTCAACGGAACCCACTGGACACACCTCGTGTCCCAGACCCCGGGTGTGGGGGGCGGTGTGTGTGTGTCTTACTTGGGTTACTGAGGTCAACTCACCAATGACTGTGGGTTCCAGGTCTACAAACACTGCCCTGGGCACATGCTTGCCAGCGCCTGTCTCACTGAAGAAGGTGTTGAAGGAGTCATCTCCCCCACCAATGGTCTTGTCACTTGGCATCTGGCCATCGGGCTGGATGCCGTGTTCCAGGCAGTAGAGCTCCCAGCAGGCATTGCCGATCTGGACACCAGCCTGGCCAACATGGATGGAGATGCACTCACGCTGTTAAAAGGAAACAAAAATTGTAATATTAGGTTGTGGTAGCATTTTGAATTTTCAGATTTAAAAAAATATTTCTAGTAACATACAGGTTGTCTTCAAATTTATCAGGTCATATCTCTAACATGATAAAAATGATTTAAACAAAGCACCTGCTACAAATGCTGCATATGGGTGTGGCCTGAATAATAATGTTGCACTGTTTAGCACATGGTGCAAGTCCATTGTTCCCACAGGCATGCTTAAATAGATTGTCCATATTTAAAAAATACTCAAAGCACAGATTTTATAAAATGAAGCTAATCTAAATCATTAATTGGAATCAATATTACTACCACCTTCCCCTTTAAATAAAGATAGGAGTTTCTTCTAAATATGATTTAGTATTTCAACATAGACATCTGCACTGCAGCTGAGGCTAGAAGCCACACCCTTCTGCAGCCTATCTGCAGAATCCATCTGTACCAGGGGGTTGGAAGCTCAACAAGGGCTGACTCCTGCATTGCTGAATTTGTGGTGCCTGGTGCTAGCCTGTACTGTCTGCTACATTATTTAACAGAGCAAGCTCTATTTCCAGAAACTGCCTACATGATCTCATTGTGCCATTCTGCCAGTTTTCCTCCTCTGAGCCAGGCTAGGACCATATGCCTAAATTGAAATGAATTAATGAAGATGCATTCGAACAAAAGACAGCTGGTCACAGAGTATAATTCTTCTTTGTCTGCAGCAATTTCATTACTTTTTTAAAAAGTTTGTCCAGAATTTTCTCCACTGTAAAAAACTGAAAAATTATGAGTATCTTTATTTTTTATCTTTTTATGAGTATCTTTAAAACAACAGTTCCTAAATTAGAAACAAATATCACATGAGAAGCTACCAAACAAAGAACCCAGTGAAAGAATAATAAAATATATATTTAAAAAACAAAATAGTACCTATTTTTACTGAGATTTTTCTATCCACCATAGGATGTTCATATTAATCACATTCAATAGATATTTTCTTCTCTATGGTCTTTATGACTACAACTTCTATTGTCTATCCATTGTCTCTTCACTGACATATGGGGGGGAGGGGCAGGGAAGGGCGTTTCCCAGGGTCCTGAACATTGGGGTACTCTGCCTCACACAGTGGTCTTTTTCATTGAACATGCGGCCATCTCTCTCTCTCTCTCTCTCTCTCTCTCTCTCTCTCTCTCTCTCATCAGTCAGGGTGGGGTAGCCAAGGGCCACACTTTAAAGGGCTTGTCAAGTAAATTGTGATTTTGCTCCTCAAGTAAAACTTTCATCTGAAGTTTAGCAGTGAATGAAAAACCTTTTAACGCCTACAATTCTGCAATGATGAAAGACTTTTACTAAGTCTTCTCTTGACAGAAGAGGTTTAGCAAGAGTGAACCCCGCCTAGTGGCTCCAAGGCCAGAGAAGCCAGAAACAAACAACGCCCCTGCGCCGCCCTGACGCCGGCACCAACAGAAACTAACCACTTTCCCCCATTAATATACGGGTATCTTTCTAAAATGCCGACTAGCCAGCGAGGGAACTTCTTTTTTTACTAACCCAAGGCTCCGCTCTGTTCCAGTCCTTCTCTGCCCCTAACTCCTCCCGGATACACCCACGGACCCCTGGTCTTTTGGGCGACTCCTCTCCCAGTCCCTCGGGAAACACGCGAGGAAGAAAAGAGCCTCTCCGAGTCACACGAATACAGTGTACATTGTGGGGTGGGGGCCAAGCAGGAGACGCCACGATCGTCTTTCCCTGTCCCAGACCCTTTCATCGCCAACAGATGGGCTGCTTGTGGCTTGGAAAGGCTCAGATAACAGAAAACCCTTCCATGTCGCCTTTGTTCTTCCCCCACCGTTCTGCGGCGCCCAGGGCGCAGTTCTTGCTGGGCTGGTGCACTCCGCACTGCGGCGGCGGCCGGCTCAAGGATTTGGGGTAGATGAAGGTTAACCTTGCCAACAAAGCGTAAGGCTGCCCTTACCAAAGAAGTTGGGGAATAGGGCTTCAGATTTTCCAATAGACCCTGGAAGACTGACCCCACCCAACGGCCACAAAGAGCCAGGGAAAACAAATTCTTACCATGGTTGCTGCTTTGAGGCTGCCGAGCGGATGGCGGAGAGGAAGAGGAGAGGTTGTTGCTTCTTACAGCGCGACTCTTAGGCGGTCGATGTAAGAGAACCTGCGGCACATGGGCGGATGCAGCTCCCTATATACAACTCAGTCACCATGGGGATGGGCTGGGGCCTTTTCCTGTTGGTCCAGACCCCTCAATCTGCCCAGAGAAGCCACGACAGGAGAGTTGTGATTGGTGCAAACGACATGGGATGAGGTAATTTCTCCCCCACCCCCTTTTCCCTAGCATCCATAGACTGTTTGCATCCTTCAGACAAAGAGACCGAGAAAAAACAGTCGAGCATCCATTGTGGGGTGGGGCTGGGAAGGGGAGTGCAAAAAGGAAGAAAGAGAACCGGGGTTGGATGATTTTATGTTGCTTAAACCTCAAACTACAGTTAAAACCACCAGTTTAAGGTTTTTTTCCCAACACTTAATCGCAGAATTTGTGTTGTGATAAAATATTTAATGGAAAATTACTCCCAGTTCCTCCGTCAAAGTATGCTGAACTCGACCATATTTGGGGAGGATTCAATATCTCTAATTGCTTTAAAATAAAGTAGAGACGACAGAAATGACGCTTAAAATGGCTTGGGTAAAAGTGATTTTTAAAGGTTCAATAATAGATCCATTCAAAATGGTTTCTCTGGTTCCAGTAATTTATTTTCAGACCTTCTTTTGCACCCCTGCTCGAAATAGCTAAACAAAAATGGAAGATGGAAAGAATAACCATACTAAATATGGAAGCACACAAGTGGTTCTAACATGGCAATAATTAAGATCTAATGAACTAAAGAGTTTACTACAAATATTCCTTTAACAGAAGTCTATGTAATATGAATCATGTTTCATGATAAAGAATTGAGAAAATACAAGGAAAAGGAATTGAGTTGAGAAGCTAGTACTACCTGTGCATGCAGTTAAATTCTACATTGTTCAGTTTTTTGGAATGAGAAAAACAACTGAAACACCAAATTAAAAAGGAGAACTGAACATTGTAAAAGGAAGACCATTTTGTAATGTTGCCTCCATCCACAGACAACTGTGTGATGTTAGCTCAATAACTGCATTTCTTTTTTTATGGATCTTATATGAATTCAGTAAAACTCTTCTGAGAGGCAACTGTGGGAATTGTAGCCAGCCTCACACCGTTGCTATTCAACTAGAGACTGGTGGTTGCTCAATTGCCTCTTGGGACAAAAAGGCTTTGCTTTCACCCCTTAGGAAATGGATTGCAGTAACATTCTTTTGCTACTTGGAAAGGCTCCATTATCAACAAGGATGGGCTATGCAGAATAAGACCGGACTGAGTACTCCTGACATGGCTAATTAAATCTCAGAGGTAAAGAGGTTTGTAATGGCCACAAAGTTGAAAATTTGTATTTTCCCTTCGGTTTTCAGCGACATATTTTTAGGGTCTGCAGCACCATTTACAATGCTCTGCGGAGCTCATTCATTCCTGCTGGGTTGGCAAGCAGAACTGGGAGTGAGAGGGAAGGGCTTGAAGACAGCTGCTGCAGGTTGTTGTGTTACAATGGTGGCCATGTAATTTTCTAGCCTGCTGTCCACAGCTCTGCTTTACTTATTCAGATTTGCTTCAGTAGTCTTCCCTGGGGAGGGAAGGCGGGGGGTGGGGGGGCCCAACGTACAAATTACTTTGTCTACTTCAAGCATAATTCATAGGGAAAGTAATCTTTAACATCATCTTATCTTTCTTTAGCAAATAGAAGTATGTATCAGTAAAGAGACAGGAAAATTAAGAACAACTTGAATGCTTCTTTCTAAGCTCAGAAGTACATTTAAGAAAAATACGAATTAAATGTCATGGGCAAGTTGAAAGATTAATTAAGTAGCTCATTAAAAATATTTCTTTCAAAATTTTAATAATGAAATAAATTAGATACTGCTGGACCATGGTAAAGTGTACAAATCTCCTTTTGGGAATGAACAGCACAGTCTTGAATTTTATTTTCTTTACAATATAAAAAATATGTCATTGCCCAATAGTCTCAATTCTTTATGCAATTTACGCTGAGGATTAAATAAAAGAGAGGAGGGTTCTTGCAATTGATTCTTTGTAATTCTATCTCAGAGCCATTCTGTTCCTTATGTAAATGAGGATTTTTTTTCTCCCTCTGGGCATAAGTAACAATAAGATCTAGGTCAGAAATAGACTATATGAGCACTGATAAATATATAAATGGGACAGTAGGGGAAATAACTAATCTATTTTTGTTACTCATCTGATTTAATAACATGCAAACTATGGGAGGCAAAAAAATATATTTTTTTTACTAGTTCTTATCTTTACTGCCAATTTACATCAAATATTCCACTAATGGATTCATTCTTGTTCACAGTAAGATTAGCATAAAACATTTTTTCCCTTTCATAATATTGTGGAATTTAAATTATTTCTTTGCGATCCTGGCCACTGTAGTTCCATTGATTGGAGGGTATGGCATACACCAAAAGGTCTTGGGTTCCACTGTGGTCAGGCACATGCCTAGGATGCAGTTTTGATCTCCGTCGGGGTGCATGCGGAGGCAACGAAGTTTTTCCCTCTCAAATCATTGTTTCTCTCTCTCTCTTCCCTTCTCTCTGAAAATCAATGAACATATCCTTGGATAAGGATTAAAAATAAGTAAATTATTCATTTGTGTGTTTATACCTCTCCTCCATTAAAATGTGAATCCTAGTAACCTGGCAAAGTGCCTAGCATACAGTAAACATTATATACATGTTTATTGAATTAAATGAACAGCTTCTGTCTGTGCACATTTTTCACTAACTATTATCATGGTGAATAATTTAAAGGTATTTAATAAAGTATTTTACTTTTTTATACAATAAGAATGTGCTGAGTGTCTATAGTAAGCCCTGGACTATTCTAAATACTATGAGAATTCAGAGGTAGTAGCATGGTCTCCTTTCACTAGAATCTTCCAATCTAATTGAAGAAATAAAACAAGTACATGTATCTAGGTTTGAGAATGGTGTGTGTTTGTGTGTGTATGGGAAGGAGTCTTGTAGACTCTATTGCATGTATCTAACTTATGTAGGAAATAAAAGTTGTCTAACACTTTTTTTTTCTATTTTTTCACCTTCTTCGTATCCCTAAATTCATTCCAATCTAGATTCTGCTCCTACCACTCTGTAAAACCAAATGCCCTCCATGTTTGTTGCTAAATTCACTTGACACCTTTTAGTTCTTGTTGACCTGTGAAAGCTTTGTTACAGTTGACTATTATCTCTTTCTTGAGACACTTTCTTCCCTTGGCCTCAAAAACTCTACATTATCTGGGTTTCCCTCCTACATTTTTTTGTGGTGTTTTCTTTTTTCTCATTCTCTGCTGGTTCTTCCTCCTCTCCTAATCTTTAAATGTTGAAGTTCCTCGAGGTTCAGTCCTAGACCTTTTC
Source organism: Plecotus auritus (assembly GCF_963455305.1). Classification (NCBI taxonomy): domain Eukaryota; kingdom Metazoa; phylum Chordata; class Mammalia; order Chiroptera; family Vespertilionidae; genus Plecotus; species Plecotus auritus. Next base: position 177,354,612 of record NC_137772.1, on the reverse strand, counting down.
CTCATTTTATTCTATGTGTTTCATACACTCAGGATGGTACGTGCTTTCATTCCTAAGGCTGAAGATCCTTTCTATATGCTAACAACATCTCTTGACATCTCTTCTTAGATTCAGATCCTATAGTAAACTTTCAATATCTAGCTGGTTTTCTCACAGGAATCCCAGATTGAATTAGTTATTTTCACATAAACATGCACCTCCTACAAGGTTTTCTTGTTCAGTATAATGGAGCAGCATACACCTGATTTCTCACATGAGAAATGAGAATTACTCTTGACATCTCCCCTTTCTTTTTTGACCACCATAGAGTCAGTCACTAAGTCCTGTAAAAGGACTTAGTGAATAAGCCAGGCAGAGAAAGACAAGTACCATATGATTTCACCTACCTTCTAGCCCTGGCTGGTGTGGTTCAGTTGGTTGAGCATCGTCCAGTGATTGAAAGGTCACCAGTTGGGTGGGGGCATGTGCCTAGGTTGCAGGCTTGATCCCTGGTCGGGAAGTAGCCAATCGATGTTTCTCTCTCACATCCAGGTTTCTCTCTCTCTCTTCCTCTCTTTCTAAAGTCAGTAAAGACATATATTGTTAAAAATCTATCTTCTAGCCTGGACAGTGTGGCACAGTGGTTGAGCATCAAACCAGGAGGTCACGGTTTGATTCCCAGTCAGGGCACATGCCTGGGTTGCAGGCTCGATCCCCAGTAGGGGGTGTGCAGGAGGCAGCAGGTCAATGATTCTCTGTGATCATTGATGCTTCTATCTCTCCCTCTTATTTCCTCTCTGAAATCAATAAAAATATATTTTAAAAAATCTACCTCCTAAATATCTCTCAAATCTTATTCTTTTCTTTCTATTGCTACTGCCTCCACTTTAGTAAGTACATTATCTCTTGTCTGGACAACCTCAGTACCCTCCTGGATTTCCTCTACATTCACTCCTACTCCTGCCCAGTCCAGTCTCCACACAATAGCCAGTGATCTTATTATAGTATATATCACAGATTATGTCACATAATCACATAATATCATGTCACTCCACTGTGTAAATCAGATCGACGGTTGCCTGTTAGTTTTAAGGTGAAGATACCAAATCCTTAATATTGCTCCTTAAATTTTTAAAAATTTTATTTATTTTTAGAGAGAGGAAGGAAGAGAGAGAAACACCGATGTGAGAGAGAAACAATAAATAAATAAATAAATAAATAAATAAATAAATAAATAAATAAAAAATACAAAAAAAAATAGACAAAGGACCTGAATTGATACTTCTCCAAAGAGGACATACAGATGGCCAATAGACATATGAAAAAATGCTCAAGGTCACTAATCACCAGAGAGATGCAAATTAAAACTATAGTGAGATATCACCTCACACCTGTCAGAATGGCTACTATTAATAAATCAACAAACAGTGCTAGCGAGGATGTGGAAAAAGGGGAGCCCTAGTACACTGTTGGTGGGAATGCAGACTGGTGCAACCACTGTGGAAAACAGTATGGAGTTTCCTCAAAAAATTAAAACTGGAACTGCCTTTTGACCAGCAACCCCACTTCTGGGAATATCCGAAATTACTGAAACACCAATCAGAAAGAATATATGCACCCTTATATTCACATCAGCGTTATTTACAATAGTTAAGATCTGCAAACAGCCCAAGTGTCCATCAGCGGATGAGTGGATAAAAAAGGTGTGGTACATTTACATAATGGAATACTACTCGGCTATAAAAAAGAAGGAACTCTTACCCTTGCAACAGCATGGATGGACCTGGAGAGGATTATGCAAAGTGAATAAGCCAGGCAGAGAAAGACAAGTACCATATGATTTCACTCATGTGGAATTTAGTGAACAAACTGAACTAACCAGCAAAATAGAGACAGACTCATAGGTAGAGAGCAGACAGACAGCTCTGATGGAGGTGAGGGTGTTGGGGAGGGTGGAGGAAATGAGCAAAAAAAAAAAAAAAAAAAAAAAGATAAAGAACTCATGAACATGGGCAATAGTGTGGTGATTGGGGGTAGAGGGATAGGAGGAGGTGGAAGAAGATAGAGGGGGATAAATGGTGATGGGGAAAGAATAAAGTAAAGAAAAAAAAGTTATAGAAATTTCAAAGGAAGGAAAAAGTCCTTGTATTATGACCTGTGGTTTATCATGGAAGTCTTCATTGGGAATGGTGGCTTTTGACTGAATGGGATGGCAGTAGAATGAATACTTTAAATAGGGAAAATAATATTAGCAAAGACATAGTATGATAATAATCTCATGTCCGAACTAGGGAAGGCAAAGAAATTGATTTGGGCATGCAAAAGAATTGTGGGTGATGTGTTATATGGGGAGAGTGGAGCTAATTAACAAAGCATTTTGAACTCCAGTCTGAAGAAGGAGTTTGGGCTTCAGCCCACAGATAGTGTAAAACCTTTATAATTTTTTTGAAATATATTTTATTGATTTTTTAGAGAGGAAGGGAGCGGGATAGAGAGCCAGAAACATTGATGAGAGAGAAACATCAACATCAATCAGCTGCCTCCTGCACACCCCCCACCAGGGATGTGCCCGCAACCAAGGTACATGCCCTTGACCGGAATCAAACCCGGCACCCCTGAGTCCGCAGGCCGATGCTCTATCCACCTAGCCAAACGGGCCAGGGCAAAACTTTTATAACTTTATAAAAAGAGTAAAGGGAAAGGGAACAGCATTTTACTAAAATTAATCTGACAGGTAAGTGGAATAGTGAAAGAGACTGAAGATAAGGGATCAGTAAGGAGGTTACTGCAATAATCTAAGCAGAAGATGTCAGACCATAGTAATTATAGTGGGAATTGATAGAAAGGGATAATAGCCCTAGCCGGTTTGGCTCAGTGGATAGAGTGTTGGCCTGCGGATTAAAGGGTCCCAGGTTCGATTCCAGTCAAGGGCATGTACCTTGGTTGCAGGCTCCTCCCTGGCCCAGGCTCTGGTCGGGGCACATGCAAGAGGCAACCAATCAATGTGTTTCTCTCACATCAATGTTTCTCTCTGTCTTTCCCTCTCTCTTCCACTGTCCCTAAAAAATTAATGGAAAAATATCCTCAAGTGAAGATTAACAACAAACAAACATAAAAGGATAATAGAAGAGCAATCCCTCATGTGATTGGTTGGACATGAGGTAAAAAGGAAAAGTCAAAATTAACCCTTAAATTTTTGAACCTGGAGAACGAAATGGTAGTGGTGTTCTTTACAGAAATAGGGACATTGAGAAGGGACACAAGTCTGAGCAGGAAATGTGTTTGTGTGTGTGTTGTGGGAAGGGTGTTGAGGGCAGGACCAAACAGTGATATAATCGTACAAGTAGAATGTTACACTGTTTGAGGTGATAGAGGGATTGAGGGCAGAAGTCTTGGAGGCCACTAGGAATCTGAGATTGAAACTGCTTATAGAAAGGTCAAGATTAGAGGAATGGAGGATGTATATTTAGAACCTAATGACAACAGCATTATACACTGGTGGTATGGTATGAGAATAGAATTCTCCAAGTGTAACCTAGAATTTCAAGTTATGCCACTGAGTGGGAAACATAATTTGGGTGTAATTATGTTCACCTAGTGGGAAGGCTTTCTTTCATTTTTATTCTTCATTTTGAAAACTTGTTATTGAAAGATAGCATACATACATAATTGTCACTAATCATAAATGTAGAATTTGATAAATTTTTGCAAACTTAACATTATTACTAGTGTAACCAGAATGTAGATCAAGAAATAAAACAAAACAAAAAAAATAAATTAAAAAAAAAAAAGAAAGAAAGAAAACAGCCCAGCAGGCATGGCTCAGTGGTTGAGTGTTGACCTATGAACCAAGAGGTCACGGTTCGATTCACTCGGTCAGGGCACTGTCGGAGTACTTACTCCTTGATCCTGCTCAACTACACCAACTGTAGGGCCTCAGTTTCCCTGCCAGGAACTGGACCTCCATGGATGCTGGGTAGTGGACAGAGAAGATGTGAAAAGTCGTAGGCATAGAAGAGAAACTTTTTTACAGACTAAGTAGCCATTAGAAAAAACAGTTCTTCAAAGTAGCCTTACAAAGTATCCACACAAAGCAGCCCTTGCTAATATAGTAGCAAACACAGGAGCCATACCAAGCAGCCACACAGCACACCGGCTGGTCAGTAACATACTCTTATACCAATTTAGACGAAAGAGGCTTCTTGCCAAATAGTGACATCAGTATTTGGGTTATAGAAAGGTACACTTGTGTAGTGCATACAGTAAGATTGCTGTGTCCTTGCTTTTGATTAGGGACACAAGTCTGAGCAGGAAATGTGTTTGTGTGTGTGTGTGTTGTGGGAAGGTTGTCCTTGAACATCCGGCGCATTCTGATTAGGATTCCCACAGGCACATACCCGGGTTTCGGGCTCAGTCTCTAGTGTTGGGCATGCAAGAGGCAGCCGATCAATGATACTCTCTCATCATTGATGTGTTGCTTCTCTCTCTCTCTCTCTCTCTCTCTCTCTCTCTCTCTCTCTCTCTCTCTCTCTCTCTCTCTCCTCTCTCAAATCAATACAAATATATTTAAAAAAGAAACAACAGTATCACTATCTGAGAGAGCTCCCCCTTGTTCTACCACCCACTCACAATCTGCTCTCAAAGGTAATCCTCACTAAACTCTAGCACAATAGATTCATTTTGCCTGTTTTTGAACTTTATATAAATGGAATGTAGTCTTTTATATATGGCTTCTTTCATTTAATATTGTTTGTGAAGTTTACTCATAGCATTAAATGTAATTTGAAATTGTCCTCATTGCTGCATAGTACCCCATTGTATAAATGTACCATAATTTATCCATTTCCCAAATGTTAGTGGATATTTGCACTATTTCCAGCATTCTTGTACATGTGTTTGGATATATTTACAAATTTCTATTGTATGTATTTCTGCAAATATATACTTAGAAGTGGAATTGTGGGATAAATGGGCATGCATATGTTTAGCTCTAATAGAAAAACTGCAAGTTTTTGCAGAGTGGTTGTAGTTATGTACATTTCCACTAGCTGTGTAAGATTTTGGTTATTCCTTGTCCTCCTTCATTACAGCCATTCAGGAGAGTTTATAGTAATATTTATCACATTGTGACTTTAATTTGTTAACTAATGAAGTTGACATCCTTCGCTTTATTCATTGTCCTTTTGGATATCCTCTTTGGTAAAATGCCTGTTCAAATCTTTTTTATATTTTCTCATGGGTTGTCTGTCTTTATCATAGGGATTGGTAGGAGTACATTATACATTATGAATAAGAGTGTTTTGTTGGATTTGAAGATTAAAAAAAAAAAGGTATGTTCCCACTCTGTGGCTTGCCTTTTCACTCTCTTAATGGTATCATTTAATGAGCAGGAGTTCTTCAATTTACATAGTTCAGTTTGCCCTAGCCGGTTTGGCTCAGTGGATAGAGCGTTAGCCTGTGGACTGAAGGGTCCCGGGTTCAGTTTCGATCAAGGGCACATCTTGGGTTGCAGGCTGGATCCCCACTTCCATCAGGGCGCTCAGGGCGCCTGCATGAGGCAACCAATTGATGTGTCTCTCTCACATTGATGTTTCTCTCTCTGAGTCTCTCCCCTCTCTCTACTCTTTCTAAAAATCAATGGAAAAATATCCTCGGGTGAGAATTAACACAACAAACAAAAAACAAACAAACAAAAAAACACATGGATCAGCTGCCTCCTGCATGCCCATTATTGGGAATGGGCCCACAACTGGGGCATGTGCCTGACTAGGGAATGGAACCAGCCACCTTTCAGTACACAGGACGACACCCAACTAACTGAGCCACAGCAGCCAGGGCTCATTTCTTCTTTTGGAAATAAATATTGATTGCCTACTAAGGTGCATATATTGGGCCAGGCATAGTCTAGGTCAGTGGTCGGCAAACGACAGCTCGAGAGCCACAGTTTGCCACTCTGTTGACTAATGAGTTTGCCAACCACTGGGATAGGGGCTTAATCACAAGGAACAACAACAGCCTGTAATTATTAGAATTGAGAGCCTAGGTCAGTGGTCAGCAAACTCATTAGTCAACAGAGCGGCAAACTGCGGCTCGCGAACCGCATGTGGCTCGTGAGCCGCAGTTTGCCGACCACTGGTCTAGGTATTTGTTTGGCTAAGATTTAAATGCATGTAGTACATTCTGAAAACTTCCAAGGAAGAGGCATGGTGCGATCCTGTTCAAAGAGAAATATATTACCTACTAGAGGCCTGGTGCACGAATTCATGCATGCGTGGGTCCCTCGGTCTGGCCAGAGATTGGGGCCAATTGGGGCCAGCTGGCCGGCTGCGGGGAGGAACCACAGGAGGTTGGCCGCTGTGGGAGGTTGGCTGTGGGAGTGCATTGACCACCAGGAGGCAGCTCCTGCATTGAATGTCTGCCCTCTGGTGGTCAGTGCATGTCATAGTGACTGGTCAACCAGTCAACCAGTCATAATGGTCACTTGGGCTTTTATATATATATAGATTAGAGGCCCAGTGCACGAAATTCATGCACGGGAGGGGAAGTTCCTTAGCCCAGGCTGCACCCTCTCCAATCTGGGACCCCTCGGGGGATGTCTGACTGCCTTTCGCAACCCAGGACTGCTGGCTCCTAACCACTTGCCTGCCTGTCTGCCTGATCACCCCTAACCCCTCTGCCTGCCTACCTGATTGCCCCTAACCACCTCTGCCTGCCTGCCTGATCGCCCCTAACTGCTCTCCTGCTGACCTGATCGCTCCTAACAGCCTCTGCCTCACCCTGCACCCAGGACCCAGGATTCCCTCCTCTGGCCAGTCGCAGGCACCCAGGACCCAGGCTTCCCTCCCTCTGGCTGGCCACAGGCACCCAGGACCCGGGCCAGCTTCACCTGGGCTGGCTGCAGCTGCAGGGGACCACGGGTGGGGCGGGTGGTTTGTTCCTCTTCTGGGATGCAGGCGCAGCTGCTGGTGCCTAGGACCATGGAGACCGTGGGGCATGAGGACTGTCCCTCTCCCAGGCCGCAGGCTCAGGTGCAGCCACTGGCTCCTGGGACCGCGGAGCGGGCAGCTTGTCCCTCTCCCAGGTCCCAGCCTGGCTGGTACCCATTCCTCTCTCGTGAGCTCATTTGTGCCTGGCTGGTCCCCATTTCTCTCTCACCAGCTCATTTGTGCCTGGCTGGTCCCCATTCCTCTCTCCCCAGTGTTGAGTGTCTGAGCCGTTACAGCGTGGCGGCGTGAGGGTGTGATGACCATTTGCATATCAGCTCTTTGTTATATAGGATAACCTCTTGGTCTTGGCAGGATGGTGTGGTATAGAGAATGCAGAAAGGCTTCCTGGAAGAGGTGATACTTGGGACTATCTTAAAAAATAAATAGGAGTAGTAGGCACACATAAAAGAGTGCATATGCAAACACATAGACAACTGGGTGAGTTTCAGAAACTAGAGGTGCTTTCTTACATAAAGTGTTAGAAAAGGGACCTGGCTGGAGGATTATGCAAAGAGTCAATTATGAAAGGACCTTATTCCAAACTCAATGAGAGCCACTAAAGGAAAGGAATAATGAACTTTGCATTTCACACAGATCCTTCTGACTGCTGTGTGCAGAGAGAATAGATAGAACAGAATTGGGGGTGGAGGACAATAACACAGGGAAACTGGTTAGAAGATTGCTGGTTAGTATGATAAGACTGATTGTAATAGCAATGGAAAGAAGTAGAAATATTTAGTAAATATATGGAGGGTTTAATCTAAAGGAGCTAGTGATGTGTAGGAATGAGGAGCAGTGAAGAGTGAAGGATGGTTACCGGCTCCAGAGTCAGGCAGACCTAGGTTCAATTCTTTTTGTCACAATTCATACCAGATTAGAAAGACAGTTAGGCTTTTAAAGAATGGACTAGAAAGGTTTGAGATGGAAGGCAAGGAGACTATTTAGGAGCCTATTTTAGTCATCTAAGCTTCATGACAAGGGCCTAAGGCTAATAGAAGGAAAGAGAAGGATTGGAAAGAAAGAGATGGATTTAGGGGATATTTAGCAGCTTGACTTACCAGATTCAGGAAAGACAGTAAAGGACTGCAAGAGAAAGAAATGTCAGAAAAGGAAACAAAGAAAAACAGGTCAAAGAAGGAGGAGGAAAAGCAGAAGCCATTGTTGTTACAGAAACAAAGGAAGGACAGTGTCAAGATAGAGTGCTGAGCAATATCAACTACTGCTGAGGGGTTGTTCATAAGGACAGAAGAATGTTCATTGGAGTTAGCAAAAAGGAAATAAGTATACAGCATGGACTTGATACAAAAGGCATAAAACTTGTTTCCTGGTCCAGAGTAGTTCAAGGTCCAAGGACAGAAACTTTATTACAATATATTATGTTGAGTGCTGTGAGAGCAAGGTTTATGCAGGAATTGCTGGACACAAATAACTGGGTTACATTCCTTAACTTCATCCCACGATGATGTTCACTATCTCATGCCATATCACTGCCTCTGCATTCTTTGTGAAATGACCATCCTATCCACCTCACACTGCCTTCCTTGTGCAGGTTTGAGTTTTAAAAGGACAAATTCAAGCAAGTACGTTTTCCTTAAATTCTCTAACAAAAACACACCTCACATTCTAAATTTAAACAGGGTGATGGAGATGATTATGCTGACATGCTGAATTTACATTTATCTTTATTTCAGGGTTCAATACTGATGCATGTATTGAGTGAATTGGTATTCACTGTGTATGGCCTTTAAAGACTATCTGCTGCATTCACACTGGCCAAATTCCAACATTAACAATTTAGATGAAAGTATGATCCCACATCTGAATTCAGAACTTTATTTAAAGCTTAATATTATCTTTCTCAAACTCTGGTCAACACAATGCAATATGACTAAATAATAATTTTATTTATTTATTTTGGATAATGATGGTAAGAATTATCTGTGGTCGGCTGGCTGGTGTGGCTCAGTGCTTGAGCATCAACCTATGAACCAGGCGGTCACGGTTCGATTCCCTGCCAGGGCACATGCCTGGTTTACGGGCTCAATCTCCAGTGTGGGGCATGCAGGAGGCAACCAATCAATGATTCTCTCTCATCATTGATATTTCTATCTTTCTCTATATCTCCCTTCCTCTCTGAAATCAATCAAAATATATTTTTAAAAAAGAATAATCTGTGGTAATTTTGGTAACTGAGTTTCATCTATTTTAGGAAGGACTTTTATGTATATAGCAGAGATAAATATTAATGAATTTCTGTTCCAGAAGTAAGACATAAAACAATGCAATAAGGCCTAGCCAGTGTGGCTTAGTTGGTTGGAGCCTTGTCCTGTACACTAAAAGGTGGTGAGTTCAATTCTCTCTCAGGGCACATACCTAGGTTGCAGATTCAGTTCCCTGCTGGAGCACGAGCAATGTTTCTCTCTCATTTTGATATTTTTCTCTCTCCCTTCTTCTCTCTAAAATTAATTTAAAAAACACATATAAAAACAATGCAATAAAATCTACACTCTGTAATCTACACTAATAAAAGAGAAATATGCAAATTGACAGTACCTCTGCAGCACCCACCAGCCAATCAGGAGTGAGTATGCAAATTAACCCAACAAAGATGGTGGGTTAATTTGTATATGCAGGCACGGAGCAGCTGGGTGGGGCAAGACGCCTGCTATGAGGGGAAGGGTGGGGGGCGGAGGGAGCTACAGGAGTGGCGCTCCGGCTGGAGTGAAGACTGAAGGCTCCGGCTGGAGCGAAGGCCTGGGTCCCAGGTGCTGGAGGAAAATTGGTGCCGGCAGCCAGGGGAAGGAAGGCCTATTCTTGCATGAATCTTCATGCAACGGGCCTCTAGTATTAAAAATATATCTCTGTTATTGTAATAAAATGCTTTGAGGTTATTCATTGATGTTTAGTAATTTACTGAACCACTCTTTAACAAAATATTTTTGCCTTGAGCTACACATTTTAATTTGTAATTTTGCTCTGGTACATCAAGTCTCCTGATGAAATCTGACATTTGGGAAAAGGGATACAACTTGAAGAGGCTCATAAGCATCCTGAGAAGAGAAGAAAATGGGAAAGATGGGTAATCTCAGTTTTCCATGCAACACAATCTATAATTTGGTTGCATTTCATTAACTTAGATTACACACACTCACAAGAATGCACACTGAACCACCTCTGTCCCGCCCCTCCCCTTCCTTCCAAAGCAGATGGAAATTAGGTGGCAGACTGGGAAGGTTGCCATGGTGCTCTGGCTACAGGGATTTAATAGGAATCAAAAGAAGCTCCAGAGTCCCCTCCCCCAAGTATTCAAATGTGTGTTTCTCTTTTTTCTCTTAAATCCTTGTCTTAATTCCATGTTATAGATAACCAGGGTGAGACTGATTTACTAGTGAACAACAACAAAAAATTACTGTTCTCAAAACTGTTTATAGGTGCATTGCTATTGTTAGAAGTACAATACTGGGGAATTACAACTGGCCCATTTTTAAGTAGAGCCAGCCATACAAAAGGTAAGAATTCATTTAAAAAATATTTTATGCAACATGCCCCCAGAATTTTTGTTTTACTGATTTTGTCCCCATCGATGACCTGTAGACATCTCAAATTCAGTATATCCAAATGAAATTAGTTACTTTTCTCCATTATCCTCTTTCCTGTTCTAGAATCTAAATTATTCTATATTCTCACTACCAGTTCATTGTCACTATATTTCTAGTTTACCAAGCTAGATTAAAATAATAATAACCTCATATAATACTTACTATGTGTCAGACACCATTCCTGGCACTTTATGTATATTAACTCATTTAAGTTAATCCCAACTGATCACTAAATTCTGTCAATTATATTTCAAAATTGTCTTAACAAATATTTGCAGAATGAACAAATGACTAATCTTCTGAAGTGTGACCAATTTTATTAGCCAAAGGGCCTAGTTCAAGGGGAGGATGTGGCATAATATTTAGGACTTGGTCTTTGAAGTTTCTTCTTTAAGTGTTACATGTAAAAATTCAAGAGCCACTTCCTATCACTATTCCCCCCGCCCCCCCCCCCCCCCCCCCCGCCACTCCTCTCTATCTTCTCTGCCCTGGGAGCAGCTCCCCTCATCCCCTGAAAATGTATGCCTGCACCAAGTTTGTCTCCACCCCCTCCTTGGTTAGGAGCACCTCTCAGCTGAGCCGGTCACTGTCTTCAGTGGTGCTGAACGACCAGAGACACTGACAAATGAGAGCCTCAGCAGCTTGGCAGCCCCACGTCCCCTGACCTCGGTTATTTCTAGCCGCAGCTTCCAAACCAGTGCCATTTCAAGGGACATCGACACAGCTGCCAAGTTCATTGGGGCTGGGGCTGCCACAGTAGGGGTGACAGGCTCTGGGACTGAAACTGGGACTGTGTTTGGGAGCCTCATCATTTGTTATGCCAGGAACCCTTCTCTGAAGCAACAGCTCTTCTCCTACGCCATTCTGGGCTTTGCCCTCTCAGAGGCCATGGGGTTCTTTTGCCTGATGGTGGCCTTTCTCATCCTCTTCGCCATGTGAAGGAGCTGTCTCCACCTCCCATAGTTCTTTTTCCCATGTCTTGTCTGCCCTGTATGTTCCTTTTCCTATACCTCCCTAGGCAGCCTGGGGAAAGTGGTTGGCTCAGGGTTTGACAGAAGGAAGACAAATAAATACTGTATTATTAATAATAATAACAAAATCCAAGAGCCAAAGTAGTAGAAGATAATCCTTTGTAGCATATTGGAATCATCTCTACCAGAGTTTCCTATGTGTGCTGAAATAACTAGAGTGCTCGTTAAAAATACTGATTTCCTGCCCTACCCGGTTTGGCTTAGTGCAGTGGTCGGCAAACACATTAGTCAACAGAGCCAAATATCAACAGTACAACGATTGAAATTTCTTTTGAAAGCCGAAAACCGACTTCTGCGCACGGGCCACGAAGTTTCAATCGCACTGTACGTGCGCTCCCGCACGTGGTATTTTGTGGAAGAGCCACACTCAAGGTGCCAAAGAGCTGCATGTGGCTCGCGAGCCGCAGTTTGCCGACCACTGGCTTAGTGGATAGGGCATCTGCCTGCAGACTGAAGGGTGCCGGGTTCAATTCCAGTCAATGGCACATGCAGGCTGGGTTCTCATTAGGGGGCGTGCAGGAAGCAGCCCATTAACGATTCTCATCATTAATGTTTCTATCGCTCTCTCCCTCTCCCTTCCTCTCTGAAATAAATAAAAATATATTTTTAAAAAAATACTGATTTCCTGCAACCCGCTTGGAACCCCTCTCTACTGCAGAGAACTTTGTTAGTTTACCTTCTCTAATAAAACTCTGCTTTCACTAAAAATATATACTAGAGGCCCGATGCTCGATTCGTGCAAGGGGCTTGGCCCTCGCAGCCACGGTGGCTGCCTCTGCCTTGGCCCTCGTACCCGCAGCTTTGTCCAGAAGGTCATCCAGAAGGATGTCCAGAAGGTCGTCCGGTCTAATTAGCACATTACGCTTTTATTATTATAGATATACATATTGATTTCCAGTTCTTGTAACAGAGCATCTGATTTAGCAGGTCTAATTCTCTTAGAAATTCTAGTAGTATTTTCTTAGAATTAATAATTTACCATTTTGGAACTACAGAGTTTTAATGCTTTTGGGTGGTGTGGTTCAGCTATTTCTAAATTCTGATAACTCCTGGATAAGTTGACAGAGAATTACTCTCTAGACAGTTGTAATCCTGAAAGACACAACTCCCAATGACGCCGAGCCTAAAAAGGTATTTTAGGAAACATTTCTCCATCTTCCTTTAGATTTAAAAATCAAATGTGCATGTGCAGAAGAGAGGAAAGGCTGCATTTTTCTTCATCTGCCCGGCCTAAAAGATCATTTAGGAAACAATTCTCCATCCCCCTTAAACACTGATTATGCATGTGTTGCAGAAAAAGGATTAGAAAAGGCTGTGGGATTTTAATTCATCTGCTTTTAAGAAAGGCAATCTGTTGTTTTAGTATACGGCTTATAAGAGATGTAGAGGTTTACTCAAGACAGCATGGCCTGAAATAAGTCTCCCTCCATGATAAGATCATCGCTGGATTTTGTATATTTTAATAAATAAGTCCCACTATTAATTTTTTTTAAATAATTTCAGTATTTCTAGATATGTAAGAGAGATTTTACTCTCACCCCTCATGTTACTAAGCAACATATCATACAGTTGCTAGGAGACAAACTCGAAAGCTTGGGGGATACTTCAGTTTTTCCTTATCACCTTGCATACCACATGATTGTACTCTAGAGTGTTTTACAGCCTTAGAGAAAAGAGACAAAAGTTAATGGAATGTAGAAAAGATGGAAAAGGAGAGATAATGGTGGGGAAATAGAATAAGGAAAATAGCAAGGTATTTAAGAAGAAGAATGTGTGAGGTTGGCAGAGGAAGGCTATTATGCAATTTCCTTGACTGAGTCATGGAAAAACCTTAAATTGCCAGTGTTTTAAATTCTGTATGCTTCTACATTTTCTAAAAATAAAAATAGAGAATAAACTTGGAGAGGACAATCTTTCATATAGTATTTCTGAATATTTTCAGGAGGGTAGAAATCAATTGTAACTCTTACAGAAGACTGGCAATTACAAACACATTAAACAAGTCATACTTTATTTAAAATTCCAAATTCAGGTATACAACACTATTTCCTTGCATTTCTTCCTCAAACAAGTAAAAAGGGACAGTACTAAGAGAGAGGTTAGAATATAAGTGTTCTTGGCTCTTGGACAGGATATGTTTCTGTACAAAAATTTAAAAATCTAATATAAAAGGGGGAAAGAAGAAGCTCTTGTGCTGTATTTGGAGGACTCTGTTGTATCTGAAATAAGAAACCAGGCTCCAGGTTTCACTGTGAGCATGTGAAAAGTTGAATCTTTGTGTTTCTGTGGCATTTACTGTTGCTGGCAACCAGGAAGCTGCCTAGTGATTATTGCTAGGTCCTCAGTGCTTCTGTTTGCCTGAAACCTTAATCAGTGCCAGAAACACCAGAGATAAAAATCGTTGCAGAGAATCCAGCGCCTGTTATCCTCAATGGTCCTATTGCGAACAGTCCACCTTGTGTTCTGTGAAAATCAGTGTAAAATGGAGACTTCACAGAAGGAGTTCATTCTCAGCTTCCTCTTCATGAATGCCAGTTTTCTCAGCGCAGAGCACTGAGAGGACTGGGGCATGGTTTAATTAAAATACGGTTTATATTTTGGTATCCTCAGCTTTATTTTTTTATTTATTGAATTACTTTAGAGAGAGAGAGAGGGAGTGGGAGAGAGAGACAGTCAGAGAGACATTGATTTGATGTCCCACCTATGTGTGCATTAATTGGTTGATTCTTCTTAAAAAATATTTTTATTGATTTCAGAGAAGAAGGGAGAGGAAGAGAGAGATAGAAACATCAATGATGAGAGAGAATCACTGATTGGCTGCCTCCTACATGCCTCACGCTGGGGAATGAGACTGCAACCCCGGTATGTGCCCTGACTGGCAATCAAACCATGACCTCCTGATTCATAGGTTGAAGCTCAACCACTGAGCTGCTCTGGCCGGGCCATTGGTTGATTCTTGTATGTTCCCTGACCAGGGGTCTAACCCAAAACCTTGGATAATACTCAAATCAACTGAGCTGCCCGGCCAGGCCTTGCCAGCTTTAACTAACACATAATAAAGAGTCTGATAAGGAACACGGAAAAGAAATTTTTTTTCAGATTTAGATGACTTCCAATTCTGAAGGCAGAAAGGACCCGGCAACATTGCTGACAGCTTGAGTTGGCCTTAGTGACCATAGAAGCCATGGTACAAATGATGGTACCATTTCAAACAGGAGTCCAGAAGATTCTGATAAAGATTCATGTTAGCATCATCCCCAGAAATAACCGAAGTTCTCTCTTGAAATTAAACATTGGTTCATAGATAAACCTCACAAATCAATACAGCCCATTTAAGCCATCTTGTGCAAGTGCAGACTTTAAATGTTGTTTCTTGCGTATCTCCTACTCAGATGTAAATATTTATAGCTCTGAACTTACCTGGGAACAACTGCAAATCTCGGCTGATGTTTAGTAAAGATGGTGCTGAGATGACATAAATATCTACTTATATTAGGCATCTGGCTTCTAAGAGTGGGTCTAAATATTTATTGTTGTAATTATTACTAATTTTGAACACCTAAGCAAAGCTAAGTACTGTATTATCTAATTTAATCCTCAAAATAATTCTAGGAAGAGATATAATTATATTCACTTTTTCCTCAGTTGAGAAAACTGATTCAGAGGTTCAGAAGAGTTAATATGCCCAAGGTCTCCCAGAGCTAATAAGTAACAAAATAAAAAATCAAACCTGCATCTATCCGGCTCCAGTATTTAATTCTGAACCACTATTCTATGTATTCTGCTTAAAAAGAATGCTTGCTCTAGCTAGTTTTGCTCAGTGGATAGAGCGTCAGCCTGTGGATTGAAGGGTCCCAGGTTCGATTCCGGTCAAGGGCACATGCCCAGATTGTGGGCTCGATCCCCAGTGTGGGGCGAGCAGGAGGCAGCCAATCCATGATTCTCTCTCATCATTGATGTTTCTATCTCTCTCTCCCTCTCCCTTCCTCTCTGAAATCAATAATATATTTATATAAGAGAATGCTTTTTATATGGGAATAAATTGTGTTGTGCATCATTATGTCAAGGGGAAGAGTGCATGCTCTGGAGTCCCTCTGTCCCTTATAAAATGGTTGAGACTCAGAATGTCTGCTCCCTCTGGGGTTGGCTTTGCCATACAGGCCCTAACAGGACAGTCTTCCAGAACCCGACAATTCACTATCCTTGCATTTCCCCAAATCTAGATTATTCCTAATATAATAACACCCTATGGGGTCTTTAGATGGACAGTTCTGATTGGGCTCTGCATTCCCAGTCCACTGAACCTGATAATTCTTTTTCAATGAGAGGCAAAGACTTGTCCTTAGAGCAGCGATTTTCAACCTTTTTCATCTCATGGCACACGTAAACTAATTACTAAAATTCTGTAGCACACCAAAAAATATGTTTTGCCAATCTAACAACAACAAAAAAAGGTATAATTTTGATTCATTCACACCAGATGGCTATTGTTGTGTTGGCTGTTGTCATTTTTTAATTTGACAATCTAAGGGAAAAGAGATTAGTGCTTTGGACCAAATAGTCAAGTATAGCATGTTGTACAAATTCTTGCGGCACACCTAGTAGAAAATTGATGCACAAAGTGAACAAAGCTGGACATAAAAGGCACATATTGTGTGATTTTATTTATATAAAATATCCAGATAGAATAATCCATAGAGACATAAAGTAGATTAATAGTTGCCTAGGGCTGGTAGGGAGAGGGTATAGGAAGAGATTGGGGTGAATGGAAATGAAGGCTTAGATTTAGAATTTCATTGTGGAATGATGAAAATAATCTAAAATTGATTGTGGTGATGGTTGCACAACTCTGTGAATATGCTTAAAATCATTAAATTGTGCACTTTACATGAATTAATTGTATGATATGTTAATTATATAGAAATAAAGCTTAAAAATTATAGCCATGAAAAAAATTATTTCCTGGTTCTGTTCATTGAATAGGCCTAGAAATAATGGCATCCCAGCAGCAAAAAGCTCCCTTAGCACCAAGATTGCAAATTTTAAAAACCATTCCCAAACCATTTAGGAGGTCAGGGGGTCCCAGAATAGAACGTGATAAAACAATCTATTAAAAAT
Source organism: Plecotus auritus (assembly GCF_963455305.1). Classification (NCBI taxonomy): domain Eukaryota; kingdom Metazoa; phylum Chordata; class Mammalia; order Chiroptera; family Vespertilionidae; genus Plecotus; species Plecotus auritus. The sequence continues at coordinate 177,337,899 of NC_137772.1, read as the reverse complement.
GTATGGAACAACTTCACTGAAGAGGATGGAGAGAAAAGGTGCTGATCTAAGTAACTTTGGAGATGAGTGGAGTCTGTAAGACTAAGGGCAAGAGGAACTGTGTATAAGTAAGCACTATACTCAATAAAGATGTTTCCCCTGAGGGCACAGATGAACAATTTGGCAATAAATATACAAGTTGATATTGTAGCATCTTTTAGTGCCAGGAAGTAATGAAGTGCTAAAAAAAAAACCTCTCACAATGATGGGGGTATGTCAAAGGCACACAGGAGCCAACTGAAAGAGTCCAATGGCCAAAGCTGGGGCAATTTGAGCAATAAACAAAGGAGTATTGGATTAAAACCCAGGATATAAAATAAATATCAGCCCTGACTGGTTTGGCTCAGTGGATAGAGCATCGGCCTGTGGACTAAATGGTCCCAGGTTTGATTCTGGTCAAGGGCATGTACTTTGGTTGCGGGCACATCCCCAGTAGCGGGTGTGCAGGAGGCAGCTGATCAATGTTTCTCTCTCATCGATGTTTCTAACTCTCTATCCCTCTCCCTTCCTCTCTGTAAAAAATCAATAAAATATATTTAAAAAATAAATAAATATCAGCAGATACTGATATAAATAAATAATTGAATAAATAAATAAATGGAGGCAAACAGACAAAGCTATTATGCACAAAAATTTCAAATAATTTATGTAGATGCTCCCCATTTAAGGAGATGGAGCATAATTTACCAGTCTTTAAGTGTGGGTCGTGCATAACTTCCTTCCAAGTATGAAAAGGGAAGAAAAGAGTGAGTTTACAGTGGAAAAGCCTGACAAACATTGCCTCATCCAGATGATCAAGGTTAACCCCATCAATGATAAGTCATGCTGATAGCATGTTCCCTTGATATGATGTGATGAGAATTGCACTCTATCTGCATGGTCTTCCTCCCCAAATCCTATGACCTCCAGTCAATCATGAGCAAAATAACCAGATAAATCCCAGTTGATGGACAGTCTACAAAATATCTGACCAGGGCTCCTCAAAACTGTCAAGGTCATCAGAAACAAGGAAAGTCTGAGAAACTGACCCTAACCGGTTTGGCTCAGTGGATAGAGCGTCGGCCTGCGGACTGAAGGGTCCCGGGTTCGATTCCGGTCAAGGGCATGTATCTGGGTTGCGGGCACTTCCCCAGTAGGGGCCATGCAGGAGGCAGCTGATCAATGTCTCTCTCTCATCGATGTTTCTAACTCTCTATCCCTCTCTCTTCCTCTCTGTAAAAAATCAATAAAATATATTTAAAAAAAAAAAGAAAATCTGAGCCCTGACCGGTTTGGCTCAGTGGATAGAGCGTCAGCCTGTGGACTGAAGGGTCCCGGGTTCGATTCCGGTCAAGGGCATGTAACTTGGTTGCGGGCACATCCCCAGTAGGAGGTGTGCAGGAGGCAGCTGATCGATGTTTCTCTCTCATCGATGTTTCTGACTCTCTCTCTCTCCCTTCCTCTCTGTAAGAAATCAATAAAATATATTTAAAAAAAAAAAAAAGAAAAAGAAAATCTGAGAAACTGTCTAGGATCAGAAAAACACATTAGGTAAAAACTAAGGAAATCTGAATTAAGTGTGGGCTTCAGTTAATAATAATGTAGCAATATTGCTTCATTAATTGTGACAAATGTGTCATACTAATTTAAGATGCTAATAGTAGGGGAAACTGGGTGTGGAGTATATGAGACTTCTTTGTACTATCATAACTTTTCTGTAAATCTAAAACTGTTCTATAACAAAAAGTTTATTTGAAAAATATTTTCTACTAAAAAAAAAATCAGGGCTTCATGGAGAAGTGGCTAATTTCTACTAAATGGGAAAACATATTCACCAATGATACATCTGATGAGTTAATATCCAAAATTTATAAAGAACTCATACTACTCAACACCAATAAAATGAACAACCCAATTAAAAAATGGGCAGAGGCCAAAACCGGTTTGGCTCAGTGGATAGAGCGTCGGCCTGTGGACTGAAAGGTCCCGGGTTCGATTCCGGTCAAGGGCATGTAACTTGGTTGCGGGCACATCCCCAGTAGGAGGTGTGCAGGGGGCAGCTGGTCGATGTTTCTCTCTCATTGATGTTCCTGACTCTCTATCCCTCTCCCTTCCTCTGTGTAAAAAATCAATAAAATATATTTTAAAAAAAAAAGAAAGAAAAAAGAATGAAATCTTACCATTTGCAACAGCATGGATGGATCTAGAGGGTATTATGCTTAATGAAATAAGTCAGTCAGAGAAAGACAAGTACCATATGATTTCACTTGCAAAATAAACAAACAAAATAGAAACAGACTTTTAGATACAGAGAGGGAACTGATGATTGCCAGAGGGGAAGGGAGGGTTGGGGCAATTAGTAAAAGAGATGAAGGGACTAAGAAGCATAAATTGGTAGCTACAAAATAGTAATGGGTAAGGAAGTAAAGCATTGGAAATCTATATATATAAAAGCCAAGTGACTGGAATGACCAGAACGATCTGAAGGACCAGAATGACCGGTCGCTATGACGTGTACTGAGGCCAGCCAACCAGCCCCACTGGGGACAGGGCCAGCTGGCCAACCTCCTGCAGCCCCTTCCCCCACTGGCCAACTGCCCTTCCTCCCTCCGAATTCATGCACCAGGCCTCTAGTATAGTCAATAATGAAGTGGTAGCTATGTATGGTGCCAGATGGGAAATATTGAGGGGAACCTTATGTAAAGGGTATGATTTTCTAACCACTAAGCTGTATATCTGAAACCAGTACATAATAAAAAGAGCTGGGAGAGAGAGAGGGAAAGAGATGAAGCAAGTGTTGTGAAATCTTGATTATTTGTATATCTAGATGGTGGATATGTAGGGGTTAATTATACTATTCTACTTTTGAACATGTTTGAAAATATCCACGAAAGATTTTGAAAAGCAATTTGCAAAAAACATTCCATTTTTATAGAATTCAAAGCTAGTGTGGTGGGCTCTATGAAGCACTGCCCAGATAGATCCCCCTTTACTGAGGGCTTGTTGCCCTGGCTGCTGAGAGTGCTGTTGGCTCCAACCATCAGTCCCTTCAGAGACTGTTTCAACTGCAGAGAGCTTTCTCGCCCAAGGTCATGCCCTTTCCTAAGGTGGCCAGGTCAAATGACTGATTGATGTGATAGTATAAAGCTCTGGCCATCTTGGCCCAACTTGGGACAATTCTAAAGGACTATTGTTGCTCCAGAGTGCCCTGTGGGGTCGGCTAAGGCAATTGTTGAGTCTGCATCACAACTTGACTCCTCCATCTGCCTGACCCTGCTCTCTTCCCCTGTCTTTCCCGGATGTTGATTCCAAGCACAAGCCTTGACAAACATTGTGATGCTAAACCCCATCTCAGAGTCTAGTTCCCTAAGTACCTCTATTTGTGACAGTTTAATGGGTAGAATTGTGTCCCCCTAAAATTCAAATGTTGAAGTTCTAACGTCAGAATGTGATCTTATTTAGAAACAAATTCTCTAAGGAGGTAATTAAGTTAGAGTGAGGTCATTAGCATGAGCCCTAATCCAATATGCCTGATGTTCTTAGAAAAAGGGGAAATTTGGACACAGAAACAGACATGCTTAGAAGGAAATGATGCACATAGATACAGGGAGAAGATGGCCATCCGCAAGCCAAGGAGAAAGGCCTGGAACAGCTCCTTCCCTCACAGTCCTCAGAAGGATCCTGCCAACTCTTCCATCTCGGAGTCCTAACCTCCAGAACTGTGAAACAAAAAATTTCTATTGTTTAAGTCACCCAGCTTGTGGTACTTTATTATGACAGTCCTAGCAAACTAATACAGACAACAAGCAGAGCTAAACACTTTTGTCCAGGGAAGCGGATATAGGTAGCAAAGCTATCAAGAAAAGCAAGAGAATGAGAAGCACATGTAAAAAATCTGTCTGAATGGTGGGAACGTGTACAAAGCTCTCTTTGCAGAGTTTGGCATTACAAGAGAAGGAAGTATGGACAAACACAGAAATCTGTTTCCTTTCTCAGGATTGAAGAAGACTTTCTTTGGTGATATTCATTTTTGGTCCTCCTGGGCCTCTTTCATAGCCAGTAGAATGTGTGTGTGTTAGGGGGGGTGGGGGTGGATTTCCCTACTTTCATTTTTAATGCCCCAGGAAACATGTTGCTCATATGACCTCAACAATAAATCAGCTGGAAAGACTCATTTATATAGTTTTGAGAATGAGTTCAGCAGATTTCTTTAACTCCAACATTGACTGCAGTAGAAAATAATGTGCTTGACCTCATTCCACATCTTCCTGGAAAATAGGATTAATGTTTACCTCAGAACAGTAATAGGAGGCTTAATGTTTCAGTGGAGGTTTTTGATGAGAGGTGTTTAAGAAATCCAACCTGTTTGGACTGCAATTGAGATTGACTATTTTCTTGTTTTAGCTAAACAGGAACTCTATATTGTTCTCCCTTTAATGCTAGCCGGGTGCCTGGTACTACCCCAGAGGCCAATAGTCCTGGCCTTCTCACCTTTTGGGGATATTTACTAGAGTTCCTGAAGCCATTGCCAGGTAGGTCACTGCCCTGCCCCTTGTGTGGTGTTGCCTTGTGAGAGTATGCCTTCCTTGCTGCACAACTAACACTTTCCATACACAGGAGGATTGCTTAGGGCCAAGCAGCTTCAAAAAGGCAATTAGCATAAAGTGGGAAAGTAGTCCAATCGCAGAACCTGGCAACTAAAGGGACTGTAACTCAAATTTCACATCTAAATTCTGGGAATAGGGAAACAATGAAAAGGAACAATTGCTTAGTCGACATTTAAAACCTTTTTCCTAAAGCAGCGATTGTGTCTCTTTTTTTTTTAACCCAAAGTAAAAGACACACTGAAGCTCTTCTCAGAACACAGGTGGGATGGAGGAGATTTATTTATGACTTTCTGGAAGCACAAAGAGAAGCTTTTATTGTTGATAGGCTAGGCTGGGTGGATGCCAGGAGACACATCCCAGAGGAGCTGTGCTGCCAAACACTGACAAAGGGAGCTGACCTAGTCCTTTTTCATGCTGACTGCTTGCTCAGAAATTATATCAGAGGACAGTCCTGAAAAACCTAGTATGGCTTCGAACAGTTAGGGAGACTTTAGAAAAATCCTAATTCTAAGGAACCATTTCAAGGGAAATAGAGAAGCAGTGTATTCATTAGCTTTGTGTAGAACTACTGTTCAGCTCATGTACGGAAACTGCTCCGAGATAGTCCCATGGCTAGCCATTCAGTATCAGCATCCTTCCTGTTCCTTTGAAACTACACATTTTAAGTCAAGTTTCACTAAATGCCTTCTAGACACCAACAGGGCCAGGGAGGGGAATGTAAGGAGCACATCATTGTAACCAATATTTTTAGACTTGGAAATATTTTTGAAATTCTGAAGAAATCAGAGGGAGAAGGGGATAGGATGTGCCTTCTGGGAAGGTTTGGGAGGAAGGGAGAGAGACAGATGGATGGAAAGAAATAATATAAAGTACAGAATAATGCATAGATTTTTTAGACTCAATAGAATCATAAAATGTCAGGACTGGAAAGAGCTTTAGAGATAGTATCCCTGTCCCTCACTGGTCATCTGGTTGATGAGGAAACTTGTACCAGAAAAGTTCAGTGACCTGTCCAAAGAGGCAGAGCCAGGTGGGAGGCAGAACCAAGCAGGAAGCCAGGTGTGCTCACTCTTCTCATGACACCCCTGGCATCCCACCACATCTGCATCTGATTTCCACCTTGTCCCACAGCTATGGCCATCATCTGTTGCTTTAAGAGGTTTTGGACAAAGAGAACCATCAGCAGGTAGGATTGTGATTCAGTGCAATTGCCTTCTAGCCTCCTTGTCTTATATCTTCACATCCTAAAATAAATAAATAAATTTTGTTTTTCAACTAGCTCTTATTTTTAAATCTTTCATTGGGAAAATATGACACTTAAATGTAAAAGAAGAGGAATAACCTCAAGGAACTTTTTTAAAGTACTCACATTCTACGATCTTTTATGATAGTATGGGTCCCACACACCTCCCATGACTGTTCATGTAGCAGTAGCTGCTACAGTCTCATATTCCTCCTCCACAACAATAATTTATTTTCTCTATAGTAATATGAGTCACAAGGATTTTATAGGATGCTTCCAGGGACTACATGGACTCAAGGCTTTGGCTCTTCCAGATAAGCAAGTTGAAGCCATTTAGTTTGTAGAGCATTGTGGGGAAGGGCATACGTGGTAATTGGTATAATATAAAATATAATAATAGCCTGTGTCTAGAGCTCAGCCTTGGGTCTTTAATTATCTCCTTCCCATCTTTATTATTGTCTTGTACTCTACTAGACATACTGTCGCCTCAACTACCAATAGGCCAATTTATGTTTGTTTCTTTGAGGCATATACAATCAAACACGGAAAACTACACAAATGGAGACTTTTTAGTATGGATCTTAGCAGATGAGTTGGCACCCAGAATACTCCAGGCATCTGATTTCTATCTTGCCATTTAATGCTCATTCCCTGTTTCCTTATGAAGTGAGAGAGATAATCCTCTTGATTTCCTCACCTGGGTTCCAGGATCCAGGTGAGGGAATACATGAAGAAAATTATAAGATGTTCCTCAAAATTTAGGAAGTAAAGCCTGGCCGGTGTAGCTCAGTGGTTAAACTTCGACCTATGAACCAGGAAGTCATGGTTTGATTCCCAGTCAGGGCACAAGCCCAGGTTGCTAGTTCCTTCCAGTGTAGGGGGTGTGCAGGAGGCAGCTGATCAATGATTCTCTCTCATCATTGTTGTTTCTATTTCTCTCCTTCTGCCTTCCTCTCTGAAATCAAAAAATATATATTTTTAAAAATTTAGGAAGTAAAAGTGTCCTGATAAACATTTAAAAATGATTGTCTGTACAAATGCACCCTTTATGCCTCAACACAAGATTTCAGATTCCTTTAGACATCTAAAAGATGTATATGCAACTTACTAAATCAGCAAAAAATAACTTTTAGGCATTTACACAGAGTTCAATGATAAGCTAAGCAATATGAGAGATAATAGTAAGAGTTAATGTTTACTAAGTTCTTACAATGTGCCAGGCATCTGCTGGGCACTGTACATGAATTGCCTCATGTAGCCAAACAGCCAACCCTATGAGATAGGTACTTTTATTATCTTCATTTTAAATATTAGAAACTAAGGCATAGAGAAATTAAGCCATTTGCCCAATGTCACATAGCTAGCAAATTGAAGAGTAGGATTTGAGCATAGTTCTCAGAATTTATGATCTTAAAGAATATAAATCATGATTCCCAACCTCAACAAATTTATAATCTAGTTGGGGAAACATAACTAACATACATTAAAACAACAGTAAACTATGTTAGATGAGCATATATTATTAAATGCTAAATCAGATGCTATCAACTATGAATGCAGTAGGAGTTCAGAGGGCACATGGATCAGGCAGGCAGGATTTCATGTAGCTGAGTTTTGAATGGTCCCTGAGATGTGCATAGGAAAAGGATTGCCCCAGACAAGGGTGTCAAAAAAGTGCTAGAGCCAGGAGTGAACAAAATCTCTGCAGGAGAATGAAGCAGCCAGCCTGGCCACAGCTGGGTGGAGCCGATGAGAAGGGCTGGACCAGCTCTGAAGGCCTTTAAAGCAAAGCAGAGTTTAGGCTTGGTGCATTAGCCAGGAGTCATTAAAGGCCCTGAATCAGTAAAGCAATATTAGGAAAGGAATGTGTTTGGCAGGATACAGAGGATCCATCCATCTTGTTAAAATTTCAGATGACATAAACACAGTGGAAAACATACTATGAAATTACTTTAAGTTGTTACCAATTCTTATTCCCAAGTTCACTGTTTATTCTGTTTGATCTTTGTGATTTATGTTTATATTTATTTCACATTAGCAAATTTTACCAATTTTGTCTCCTTAATACTTTTCAAATGTATCCACTTCTCTTGCCATTATAGTACTTTAGTTTGGCCACCGTCCCAAGGGTGAAGGGAGGTGTTAGGGAAGCCTTCCTGGAGAAGACGACATTTTCCCAGGGTCCTGAACACCTAGCAAGACTTAGCCAAGTTGGGAGGGAGGAGGTGGGAAGAGGGATGGGTGTGAGGAAGTGGGAAAAAGAGGCAGTGAAGGATAGCTGGTTGGGCAGAACAAAGCAAAAAAACAAACAAAATAACATATACAGAATTTGGTGTTAGACCTGGAGTGCTGCAATAAGAAAAATTAAATGTGGCATTCACTTACTGAAAGGGGTCACTGTAGGGCCCAAAGATTCTAAGCTGGAAGTTTGGTGATCCTTTTTGCATGATATCAAAACATTTAGCCAAAAGAAAAACAAAAACAACAACAACATTTAGCCAAAATGTCACCTCTTCTGGAAGGCAGACCACTTCCAGTTTGGTGGAGAGGAAAGGCCTTTGAAGAGGTGACAAACTGGCCTTCTCAGTGAAGGGAGCAATCTTGGCAAAGGCACAGAGACTGGTGTTATGAAGAACAAGGATCCTAAGTGCCATACTACGCCTGGAAAGGTTAATATGTTTGGGGGGTATAGGGCACTGGGAAATGGACCTAAGTAGGAATCTAAATTTAAGAATAAGACCCATTTGGACACTGACTATAATCTTAGAGAAATGTTGAAGAATGAAGTAAACTAAAGTTTTAAATTATTTTTCAGCGAGTACTAGATTTTTAAAATAGCTTTACTGAGATCTAGTAGCTTTACTGAATAGCTTTACTGAATCCAGTGAGTACTAGATTTTTTAAAATAGCTTTACTGAGATCTAATTTATATATTATACAACTCACTTTTTGAAAGTGTATGATTCAATGTTTTAGTATATTCACAGACTTGTAAAATCATCATCACAATTAATTTTAGAACATTTTCTTTACCCTAGAAAGAAACCCTGTACCCATTTCCACCCCCTACCCCCAGCTCCTGGTAATTTAATGGTCTACTTCTATCACTATGGAACTGACAGTTTTGGCTATTTCATATAGACAGACTCATACAGGATGTGGTCTTTTGTCACTGGTTTCTTTCATAAATGCTAGATTTTGAAACTGATTTGATTAAATAACAATGGTTAAAGTATATATTTTCAAATGTACTAGGAAGGAATAACAGTAAATATTTGGAAAGCAGTCAGTGGTATGGGATGCTAGAGTAACAATAAAGATCCTGAGGCTCTCTCCCTCCCAGAGCACGCTGGAGGCTTACCCTTCCCACCTCCCCCTCCCCCAGGCACATCACCTTTACCTTCCTCCTTTCTAAGCTCCTTTACCTCTATAACTTGTTTCCTAAGCCCATTTCTTCTATGAATTACTTCTACCTCCGTGATTTTCCAAAATAAATGTTCTCTTATAGTTTTAGTCTTGGCTCTGAATTCTTTCCTAGCTAGAACTCAAGTACCAAGTTTGCTGAACCCAGGTCCAGTGTGACCCCATCAGTCCAACATCTGGTGCCGTTCCCACTTTCCCCAACATTTTGGTGCCATGATTCAAATTGTGTGGCAGGATTCTGGAGAAGCCCACTTGGGACCACCTTGCAGACCCGGACCAGTGCTAGGTGCCAGCAGGGACCCATTGAAAACCCTTAGGACAAGGACCCAGGGCACTCTCCCTCCTGGGAGCACACCTGCCTGCACCTTTCCTTTCTCCTCCCCCCACTCCACTCCCTTCAGGTACAGTCACCTTTACCTTCCTGACTTCTAAGCTCCAAGAGTCCTTCCCTTCCTTTACTTCTATAGCTTGTTTCCTAAGCCCATTTCTTCTACGAATTACTTATTCTACCTCTGTGATTTTCCAGATAAATGTTCTCCTACAGTTTGAAAAAAATAATAAAGACTCCGAGTCACGAATTATAGTCTTGATTCTGCTGTTAACCAGGTATGTGATCTTGGGCAAGCCAGCAACTTCTCTGAGCCCCAGGCTATCATCTGTAAAATTAGAGGAATGGGATTAGAACAGCTTTTAATGTACAGCAGAATTGCTTGTGAAGCTTTTTGAAAAAGATACAATCTGGGACCTCACCTGAGATGTTTCAAAAGCTCCTAAGGTGAGTTTGTGGCTTATCAAAGGTTAGGAATTTCAGGGCTTGCATGCTCTTTAGGTTTCTTTCTGGATCTGATGTGTGTCCTATGAGATATATTTATTTACCAATGCATTTTGCCTAGAGCCACACATATGGCTTTGGTCAAGTACCTCTGTCTGTGGTCAGTAATGATATCAAATGAGAAGACTATGATGATATCAGCTCTGGATGAACAGTTGCTGGAGGCAGTGGCCCTGGGTGCCTGACTTGAACTCACCATGAGTCATAGTAATAACTAAGAGCAATTGACTTCCCTAATGCTTCCCACTTTGCAGAGGACAGAAATAACTGAAAATAAGGAATGAACTTTGTGAGTAAGTAGCATTTATATGGTGTATTGCTAAGCACAGAAATGTGTGTGTGTGTATGTGTGTGTGTGTGTGTGTGTGTGTGTGTGTGTGTGTGAGAGAGAGAGAGAGAGAGAATGCTTGGGATTTTTTTTTTTTAGCCCACAGCTGGTCAAATTCCTAACTTGTGAGGTTGCTTGGATAGAAGTAGTTTGTAATAGAGTAACGCTTACTGAAAGTTTTGCACACGCTACAAGAGATACAGAACACTCTTTAGAGGAAGCCTTGAGTTCCCTATAATCTGTAGACATGATTCTTCTCCTTGAGTATTAGTCACCATATCTTTTTATCTCTCATCAGCTGCCAAATCCCTATTTTCTTACTTTCTTTCTTTTTAATCCTCACTCATGCTTATTGATTTTAGAGAGAGGAGGAGAAAGAGAAAGAAACATCTATCGGTTGCCTCCTGTTCATGCCCCGACAGGGATCGTACCCGGAACCTAGGTATGTGTCCTGACTGGGAATCAAACCCGCAACCTTTTGGTGGACAGGAAGACGACGTTCCAACCGATTGAGCCACACCGGCCAGGGTGCCAAACCCCTTCTTAAAACAGGAGAGGGGAGAGCTAAAATTACAAACCTGACTTCCACTTAAGAAAAAATAGAGAAAGAACACTCACAAATGTAAGTGAATTAGCACTCACTGTTACCCAAATTAGCAGAGAGAGCTGCTTGCTCCCTTCAGTTCAGTGACAAAATTAACCTTTGGTGCATGTCTCTGTACCAGTTCTGCCTCTTCTCAAAGCCTTTCTCTAGCTTCTTTTCACTAAAATAATTTTGTTCTGTAAACCTTAAAACACTTCTCCTCTTGAGTTTATCTTATCTAATGATTTTCATGTCCCATTTTCCTTCATCCCATCATCTCCACACATAATTTTTTGCCTCTAAACATATTGTATTTGGTTAATTCTAAGATATATACTTTTTCACATTTTAACACCTCTGAATTCAGGAAGCATTTTACAATCAATGGTATCTGAAATTCAATGAAACATAGTAAGTTCTTTCTGAGTGGTTGTAACCATTTGGCTCCAATTCATAAATCTTATAAGAAGTCTTGCCTTATTTTTATGAAATCATTTGATATTAGTATAATTCCAATATTTCTAGCACTCTGATATGTATGTTCATAGGAAGTGGCATATAAATCTATATTATAATTTTAATAATTATATAATATTCGATTTTTTAAATATATCATAATTTTATTAGCTAGTCCCTATTGCTAAACATACTTTTGTTGTGGAGCGAACGCAAGTGAACGACCACTAGAGTCCAGACCAAATTAAAATTTAGGGAGCCTTTATTAGCCAGCCGGTGACTGCTGTGCCTTTCTCCACACAGGGAGTCCAGAGAGCAGCCCCGACCCTCTGTGAAGGACCACTTTTAAGCACATTTACCACATCTTGTTTTTACAGAGCAAGCAATTTAAGACAAAACAGTTTTTCTTAAGTAATGTCAGGGTCATGTTATTGATGACCATGTTATTTACAGGGTCATCCTGTTCTTCAGAAAGCTGACAGTGTTCTATCTTGCAAGGCTATTTTGTGAGGTGCAGCTGGGATTCAAGGCTAAGTCGACTAGGAGGAAGCATTCTCAAAAATTTCTACTCTCTAACATTTTGTGAACTTAATTATTTCCCTATGATACATTTCTAAAAGTAGACAATAACTATTAGTGTTATTGGTCCAGTGCAACAAGCTTTCCTGTTCCTTAATTTCTGGTCTAATGATGACCTTATTCTTTCTTTTATTCATTTTTTTTTTTTAATATACAGGGGTTGGCAAAGTAGATTTACTGTTGTTTGTATGGAAAAAGCTATTACAGCCCTAGCTGGTTTGGCTCAATGGGTAGAGCATTGGCCTGCCGACTGAAGGGTCTCGGGTTTGATTTCAGTCAAGGGCACATATCTGGGTTGCAGGTTCGATTCCCAGTAGGGGGCATGCAGGATACAGCTGATCAATGATTCTCTTTCATCATTGATGTTTCTATCTCCCTCTCCCTTTCTCTCTGAAATCAATAAAAATATATTTTAGAAAAAAAGAAAAGCTATTACAATAGCTTTATTAACTCAAAAGAATGTCACTCACAACAGTAAACCTGCTTTTGCCCACCCCTGTATAACATCTTTAATTGAATAGTTCAGTGGCATTAAGCATATTCACCTTCCACCATCCATCTCCAGGAGGATGATCTTTTTTAAGGCTGTGGGTACATATTGCCAAATTGCCCTATAGAAATAAATAATTGCTGTTCCTCACACAACTTATTTATCTATTAAACACACATTCACTGATAGTCCCATGTGTCAAGCAATGTACTAGATACTCATAAATATTATATCAGTTAAGATGGTTTTATTGCAAATGACAGAAAACCCAACACAAACTGACAAGCAATCACTTTTTTTGTTTGTTTGTTTTTCTGAATTCATGGCTGAATTCAGCTCTGTTTCCATCACTAGGACTCCTGTTTCCCTCTCTTTTTATCTTGCTTGTATTCTCTCCAAGTATTGTTTTCATTCTCAAACAAGCTTGTGCCTTGAGATATCAAAATGACTGCTCCTTTATTGACTCCATCCATGTCCAGCGGGTGGGGGTGGGGGTGGGGAGAGAGAGAGAGAGAGAGAGAGAGAGAGAATCCCTCTTCCAGTAACTTGGAGGAAAGTCTTGTGATTTACTCTGATTAGGAAGGCTTAGAGCTCATCCTCCTCCAAAGCACAGGAATGGGATAATAACTCCCTGATTTAGGCCTGTGGTCTCGTTCTTCACCCTGGGCCAGGGGTGGGAGGAGCCCCATCCAGATCACATAGATTCAGAGCAGAGAATGGGGGGGGGGGGGGGGGGAAACACAAAAAATCAGGCCTGTTGCCAGAACAGGAAGGGAAACTAGGGTACAAAACAATGTCCACTATCATTCAGGAGTAGAGTGAAACTATTGTATAAGAACCATATCATACATTATATAAAAATGCAGGTAAAGAAAAAAAGGAAGTGAACAAAACTCTGTTCACTGTATCTTTTTTGTTTTTTATTATGTATAGTACCAGGAGGTGTGGTAGGTAAAACAAACAAACAAACAAAAAATAGCCTTGGCCTTTGAGAAATGTATACTCTAATGAGGGAAACAGACATATAAGCAGCTCTAATTGGCTGAGCAGCAAGGGCGGTGGGGGTGCTGCAGAAGCCCAGACAAGGGCACCCATAGCCAAGCCTGAGAACCCAGGAAAGACTTCATAGAATAGGTGACACCTGGGATGAATCTTCCTGTATGACATAAAGAAATGTGGAAAGGGACTTTAGGGTAAATTAAACTGCATGAAATGCTTGGAGGGGGATTATATAGTTCAGTGTCCAAAAACTAACATCAATTGAATGCTTCTATATGCTAGATACTTCTTAGCCCTTTTTCTATAATATTTCATGTAATTAATATATCCAGAGAATAGTGAATAACCTGGCATTCTTTTTGTGTGTATTTTTTAAATAAATCTTTATTGTTCAGATTATTACAGTTGTTCCTCTTTTTCCCCCCCATAGCTCCCATCCACCCGGTTCCCACACCACCCCATGCCCTTACCCACCCCCCCACTGTCCTCATCCATATGTGTATGATTTTTGTCCAGTCTCTTCCCACACCCCCCACACTCCTCCCCACCCGAGGATTGTCAGTCCACTCCCTTTCTATGCCCCTGCTTCTATTATATTCACCAGATTATTCTGTTCATCAGATTTTTTATTCACTTAATTTTTAGATTCACTTGTTGATAGATACGTATTTGTTGTTCATAATTTTTATCTTTACCTTTTTCTTCTTCTTCCTCTTCTTAAAGTATACCTTTCAGCATTTCATACAATACTGGTTTCGCGGTGATGAACTCCTTTAGCTTTTTCTTATCTGTGAAGCTCTTTATCTGCCCTTCAATTCTGAATGATAGCTTTGCTGGGTAGAGTAATCTTGGTTGTACGTTCTTGCTCAATTCATCACTTTGAATATTTCTTGCCACTCCTGTCTGGCCTGCATAGTTTCTGTTGAGAAATCAGCTGACAATCGTATGGGTGCTCCCTTGTAGGTAACTAACTGTTTTTCTCTTGCTGCTTTTAATATTCTCTCTTTGTCTTTTGCTCTTGGCATTTTAATATGATGTGTCTTGGTGTGGTCCTCTTTGGATTCCTTTTGTTTGGGGTTCTCTGCACTTCCTGGACTTGTAAGTCTGTTTATTTCACCAGGTAGGGGAAGTTTTCTGTCATTATTTCTTCAAATAGGTTTTCAGTATCTTGCTCTCTCTCTTCTTCTGGCACCCCCATAATTCTGATGTTGGTACGCTTGAAGTTATCCCAGAGGCTCCTTACACTATCTTCATATTTTTTAATTCCTTTTTCTTTTTGCTTTTCCGGTTGGGTGTTTTTTGTTTCTTTGTATTTCAAATCTTTGACTTGATTCTTGCGATCCTAGTCTACTGTTGGATCTCTGTATATTATTCTTTATTTCAGTCAGTGTATGCTTAATTTCTAGTGGGTCCTTTTTCATATCCTCGAGGGTCTCACTAAATTTATCAGCAGTTTCTAGAAAATTCTTGAAAAACCTTATAACCGTAGTTTTGAACTCTATATCCTCCATTTCTTTCATTTGTGACCTGTTTCTTTGTCTCCGCATTTTGCTGCTTCCTTGTGTTGATAGAGTGGCTTTGTGTGGTAGGTGTCCTATAGGGCCCAGTGGCTCAGCCTCCCTAATTACCTGAGGTGGACACTCTTGGTGCACCCCTTTGTGGGCTGTGTGCACAGTCTTGTAGTTAAGCCTTAATTGTTGTTGGTATCACTGGGAGGAATTGGCCTCCAGGCCAATTGGCTGTGAGAATCAGCTGTGTCTATGATGGGAGAACTTCTGTGCTGGAGACACCCTTATGGGGCAAGACTTGCTTCAGTGGGGCTTTGGTGCTCACTGAGTCTGCCCCCTGAGTGTGTCCCTTATGGATCTGAGGAGTTGTAATCTGGATGGTCCTACTCTGACCACTGGGTACACTGGCTCTTGGATCTCCAAGGAGGTGCTAATTTAGCCTCTGCCTGAGGCCACCCAGCAGGAGCTACAGAGAGATCTGCAGATTCCTCTTCTTTGTTTGGGTTTTGGAGGTGCCCAGATGAGGCCCCGCTGTGAAGCAATGCAAGCTGTTGTGGGGCCTTGGATGTTCTGGGTCTCTCTGTCTCAGCTGCAATTTGTTAGGTAATTTTAGATTTCAAAGGACCAGGCGATTCATATGCAAAAGCCTCTGTGCACAGCTTGGGTGGGGCAGGGTCTTAGGGCAGAGCAAACAGCAATGGCTTCCCATTAGCCCTGCCCTAAGAAGCCCCCGGGTCTCAGTGTCCCTTGGTAATCACTGCAAGCACTTCTGAGAGAAAGCCACCCTCAAGTTCCGCCCCGATGCCAAACAGTCCAGTTTCTCCCTGTATGAGTCTGGGTCCCCAGAGTCTCACCCGGAACTGGAGTTCAGAGCAGTGGGGAGCTGCTCTGAAAAAGACAGCCGAGTACTCAGTTGCCAGCCCTTTCTGCACGGGCCTCTGTACCTCTGCACTTTACTTCTGCAGCTCCTCTGAGTCTCAGTGTGCTTTTCTCTTTCCTTCTAGTTGTAGAATTTCCACTTAGCCAGCCTTCCTGTGGTTCTGGATGATGTCCGTTTTGTCTTTTAGTTGTAGTTTTGAAGTGGTTGTGTAAGGCAGCAAGTTCGGGTGTTTACCTATGCCGCCATCTTGGTTTCTCCTCTAGCCTGGCATTCTTGAAGGAAGGTTCATGAAAAAGAAAACAAAACAAAAACAAGCAAACAAACCCAAAAAGATGGAGCTGTAAAAAGTAGGTTAGGATCAGATTATGGAAGAGCTTTAAATACCTATATTATACTTAATTCAGCTAATGGAAGTTTTGGGGCAAGGGTCTAAAGACTTTCCTGATCTGATACCTGCAAGATGGTATGGAGTGGAGAGAACTGTATGTGGAAGACCATGAAAGAGGTTGTGAAGATACACCAACCAGCTGTCAAAAGAATCCACTTCTGTCCTCCTGATATTCATATCCTACTGACTTCCTTGTAAACATTCTTCACAGGGCCCTCTGGAATCTTTGTTTCATTGTACCATCCCTATGTTCTTCATCTCCTCACCCTTCTCCTACTTGCCTTAACTAAAATCTGTGGGTTCCCTCCAGCCCCACCCGCTGCTCAGCAATCCACTTCTACTAAGCCCCTTTTGAGCAGAGGTTGTTGGTCATCCCATTGGAACCAGAGCTTGCCCATTTGCCAACCATTTCATAGCCGCCTCCCTGCCAACTCCCTGTTCCTGTGAGGACCATACAATGCAGCCATCCCCCATCTCCCAGGCTTCACTTACTCTTCTCTCATTCACTTTCAGCACATTACACTCTCCTGAAAGTTCTTTGGTAATTGTCGCTTCAGTCCACTGGGTTTCGTATTTTAATTTGGGGAATTTGATTCTGTTGACCCACTGTTTCTTGACATTCACCAGAAATTATTTTTTTCCTGTTTCTCCTCATATCCCTTTGGCCATTCTTCTCAGTCTTTTTAATTTCTTCCTCTCCCCCACTTCTTAAATGTAAGTATGCATTTGGCTTCTCTCTCAGCTATCTTCCCTTTCTCACCTTCAATGCTCTTGCAGTGGTTTGAATCCCCACTTATATATTGGTGAACTGACAGCTCACAAATCCACACTACCAGTCGCAGGCTTTAAATTTTCATGTCTGGTGGGACAGTAGTAACTCAGTGTTTCGCTGAAACTCCAGTTCCACATGCCAAAAGAATAGACTAGTTTCCACCTACCCAGGCACCCAAGCAAAAACCTGGACATCACTTTTTCTTCAACTTCAGTGACCACTTTTAACCAGTCACTGAGTATTGTTAATTCTGCCTTTTTTTTTTTTCTATCTCAGCTCTGTCCTCCTCTCCATTTTCACTATAACTTTTAAAAATATATTTTTTTATTGATTTCAGAGAGGAAGGGAGAGGGAGAGAGAGATAGAAACATCAATGATGAGAGAGAATCATTGACTGGCTGCCTCCTGCATGCCCCACATTAGGAAATCGAACCGTCACCTCCTGGTTCACAGGTCCACACTCAACCACTGAACCACACCAGCGGGGCTCACTATAACTTATGTAATTTAGGTTTGCATTATTCTTTGTCTAAAATGTTAGCTTTTTATATTGAAATTTTGCAAATATACATAGAGTGTAATGAACCCTTACATTTCCATCATCTGGATTTAATAGTTATAACTGTTTGCAATATTTATTTCATCTATTAGTTCTACCGCATTTTAGAGGAAATCCAGATATCATGACATCTCACTCATAAACACTTTAGTATGCTATTTTATATTACCATAGTAATGTTATCACACTAACAAAATTAACGATAGTGCCTTAATATTACCTAATACTTTGTCTTCCTACTTTTCTGTTTACAGTTGGTTTGAATCAGGATCCAAACAAGGTCCACATACTGCATGTAGTGGAAGCCTCTTGGATACCAAAATCGTCTCTCCCTTTGATCCTTCCCATTGACTTGTTGAAGAGATTGGGTCAGCTGTCTTAACTCACCTACATTTTTGCAGTTGTCTCCTATGATCTGTTTGCCTTTGGTCTTGCTCCTTCCCACCCTTCCCCAATCTGTCTTTCACACCGCCATCAAAGTCATCTTTCTAAAATGCATTTTGGATCATGTTATTTTCCTGCTTGAAACTCTTTCAGTGGTTCCCATGAACTGCCACAGCAAAATTCAAACTTCCTCCTTTATCATATAATGTTTTCACTGATAACTACCTAAATTTCCAATCTCACCTTTGGTGATACTTCCTCATACTATGCATGCCAAAAGTCATCCTCCTCTCCCCCGCCCCCAAAATAAAAGCCACACAAAAAGAAACCACACCAGGCTCACTCTCTGTCTGAATAGCATGTATTTGCCTCACTTCTACCTAGAAAATAACCTTTATTTCTTAAAGCTCAGCTCAAGTATCATCTCCACTATGACGTTTTTCTAATTCCTTAAACCCCAATGAAAGAAAATTGACCATCTCCTCCTTCCATCCTCACCCCCACAGTGCCCCACTGGACATAAGTGTTTGCACTGTTGGCTCCTCCTGAGGCTCCTTGAAGCTGGGTCCTACTCATTGTACTAGTCTTATCAGCCCCCAGATGCATAGAAAAAATGGGCTTTTAATAAATGTTTATGAGTAGGTGAACTAACAATAAATGAATGGTTTTGCATTGCAACCTCAGAAACAGTAGATCTGTTCCCAGAAGAAATTCCTAAAAGTCTCTCCTGCTAACAGCTCTTGAAGCGGTGGGCACAGTCAGACTTAGGTCAAGGTCAGGGCCATTCTTAATTGGAAGCAGGGCCCCAGACCTCCAGCCTGTTGAGTTCCATCCTGTGCCCCTATGAGAGTCATGTGGCTTTGGGTGACTCAGGTTCTATTACAAGACCATTGGCGTCTCAGTAAAGGGAAGCATTTCTGAAAACATAGTCCTTGGGTGAGGAGAATTCTTTCCTCAAAGAAAGTTTCTTTCCTGGTTAATATGATTTATTATCAAGCATAGTATAAACTGGGGAAATGCAGGTTAGTAACAAAGCTGATTAGCAGACTATTGTACACTGCCAGGTGTTTAAATTCTGTGAACTAATTTCATGACACTGTGCATGTCACCTCCCTCTCTCGGCCTGTGTTTTTCTAATCTTTCAAATGAAAACATTGGACTAAATGATCTCTAAGATCATTTCCAGCTCTATCATTTTATTATCTAATTCTTATATAATACCATTGTAACGTGTTTGACATGATAAAGGTTCGAGAATTATTGGTGGCATTTTACAGATGTGGAAACTGAGGGGAATGGGGCAAGGGATTTGTTTCTGACATATGGGGGTAGTGCAGGGCCTGAATCCTTCCCAAGCTCTGCTTCATTAGCAATCCATATTTCTTGGCTTCAGGCAGAGCTGCAGTATCTTTCTCTTTAGAAAAGCTGGTCTGCTTTGTCCCCCAGGGCTGCAGAAAAATACAAGGGTCAGAGTATTAACATGAAAAACATTAGAGCACACATTGCACTTCCACAGCCTATGAGGGTTTGAGTCTCATAGTAAGAAAAGACGGTGGTTCTGAGGCTGCGGGGGCATAGCAGGACGAGGCTGGAGGAGCAGAAGGAGAACAGATTTGAGCTGCTGGGAATACAGTATCTGTGGACTAGGATGGGGGTGGGGGCGCCGATCCCAAGGGCATAATGACAAGGTCAGCCTCATCTCTTCTCTCTGTTCTTGGCAACAGCCAGTCTAGCTAGAAAGAGCAATCTGTCAAGCCTAATTAGAGTAGAAGAAAGTGAACAATGGGCGCCCAGCTCTAAAATGACAGCTCAGTTTAATGGGGTGGAGGAGCTTGGGAGGGCTGCGTGCTTTGTGTGCTTGGAATTGGTCCCTTCAGATGTATCCTTGCTGAACTCAAACTGCAAAACAACTTAAACTGGATTCTTAATTTACTTGACCAGGAATCTTCAGGTGCCCAAGCTTTTTAACATATGCATATCAAGCAAAAGCAGAAGAGAACATGGCTGTTTCAAAGGTGAGGCTGTAGTTGAAAATAGTTACATCATATAGTGTGGACACTGCTGTGTGCATGCAACTGATATTTATTCATTTGCTCATGTTTCTTTTTTTTTGTGTTTAATTATATGGGTGGTATTAATGTTTCTCTTATTATTTTTGTAACCCTTTTTATTAAAAAGCTTATAATTGAATTCTTGAAATTTAAGAGCAGCCTGAAATTTCAGTAAGACTGCAAATAAGCACATTTTCAGATGCAAAAAATTAAATTATATTCTCAGCTTATGCTTTAAATGACCTATGTGATTTGGATATTTTAGTTCTTGCGTGAAAAGTGGGTTTCACAGGAAAGGGGTATATTTTATAAATGGAATCAAATACATATATTCCTTAAAATAAATACCTGAATATAGGTTATTGAAGCTTAGAAACTCTGTATGTGCATAGTCTAAAGACTCAAATAACAAAGGCCTATTTGTTATCAGCAAATATATCAAAGATTAATGTTTTTCTAATTTAATTATACCTCAATGTGGGGCACTTAAAGGTGTGAGAAAAATAATTTTCTGAAGTGGGAGAGAAAGAATGGGAAAAGAGTAAACACAAATGCAATTTAGAAGTTATAAGTCTCAGTTGGCATAATTTTGTTATTCTTTCCTGTGCATTATCTCATTTAATCCTGGAAGAACCCTATGAAGTATGTTACTATTATCTTCACTCCATAGATAAAGGAAAGTAAGGCCCTGAAAAAAATTAGCCCAAGGTTACAGAGAATTGCAGAGTCAGGCCTTGAACCCAATCATCTGGCTCCAAGTCTAGTGTATTTCTCAGCACTGCATTTCTGGTAGAGTCAGGAGATATTACATTCTAAAAATCATCCCATTTATTATAATAATGCCAACATGAGGACTTTCTTCTAATCTACTGATCTCTTATGGACCTGAATGAGGCCGTGGATTTTAGTTTGGTGTATGTGTACCTCTTACCTTTACTGCGTGTTGTTAAACCTTTATTTTCTAACAGCAGCACTTGTTTCTTTTCTGTCCTTCCCCCCCTCCCCTTTTACATACACGTATTTGAATAAATTATTTTGTACAAAGGTAAAGGAAAAGTCTGACAATGCTATGCACCTCCCCTTGGACCCAGTCCTCTCCCCAGAGAAACCAGTTATTTGGGGTATAACAAACTTGTTTCCTATGTGTGTTTGTATCATTATTTTGTGTGTATGACTTTTGAAAACATAAATGGTACCATGCTGTACTTTTCATTCTGTAACTTGCTTTTTATATTTTTTAACTTTATATGCCTGCTGAAGAGCTTTTCATGGCAGTATGTTTAAATCTAATTCGTTGCTTTTAATTGTTATGTAGCATTTTATGCACTGTCACTTTTACTGTTTCCTCTCTACATTGCCTCCGATTTTAAATGCCTTAGTGACACAGCAAGTCAACATTTAACCATATTTGTTTTTATGGGGTACGTAGAGACAGGCATAAGCTTTAAGGCTCATTGGAGTGTTCATTAGTAAGAAAGGAAGAAAATGTAAAAAGCGCCCTGAGCTGAGCTGGGAGGCCTAGGGCAGGCACAGTGTTATCATAGCTTTGTTACCTCTCAGGTGCAGAATTTTAGCATTCACTTTTTCCTGAACTCACCTGTTCTCCAGAGATATATTTCTTATATGTAAGAAATAGTCCCCAGCTGGTGGGCTCAGTGGTTAAGCGTCAAGCTATGAACCAGAAGGTCATGGTTTGATTCCCAGTCAGGGCACATGCCTAGGTTTTGGGCTTGATCCCCCGTGTGGGGTGTGCAGGAGGCAGCCAATCGATGATTCTCATCATTGATGTTTCTATCTCTCTGTCCTTCTTTCCTCCCTGAAATCAATCAAAATATAAAAAGAAGAGAAAAAAGCTCTACTTCTTTCAGAGCAAACTTAAAAAAAATAGTAATAACACATTTGACAGGGTGCTGTGAGGATGAAATGAGAATGCATGAGAAACCACACATACTGAGACATATAAGTTATGAATTGGGTTTGCTTACCCTTTTCCCTCTCTCTCCTTCCCTCTTCAGATATTCTGTTGTCAGGTAATTCCTCAAAGAAGGGTAGTTAGTACCTGGAGCTATGAATATTGCTATTAGACATTCAGGAGCAGGAATGTTCCTTTGGAAACTGACAGGTCTCTGGATTCAAGTCCTAATGTGGCTATTTATGAGTCGCGTGACTTGGGTAATGTTTTGTTGTATATAAAGTAAGGGTAGTAATCATAGTAAACGTAGCCTCTACAGGTATGGTTTAAAGGAGATATGTATGTAAAGTTTCTGGTATATAGGAAAGTTAGCAGCCGTCACTCTTAAGTCAGAGAAGTTGCAATATCCTCATTTCTGTTTTCCGTCTATAAAATATCACTATCCAGTTTCCTCAGATGTGACAATAAAGGCAGGCCTAATCTCAGGATTAAAGTGCAACCATTCATTGTTCCTTTTTCCATAATTTCTTTTTTTTTAAAAGCACGTATTCCCTAAGTGCCTACTGCATGTCTAATACCCCGCTGAGTCCTGTGTGAAACATAAAGGAAGTGCTGGCAGTTAAGATGAAGTGCCTTAATGTGCAAGTGAACACTGGGAAGAACTTTGAACCTGCCAAGTGAAGGCATTCTGTAATACGCTCTCTGGGTAACAGTTAATAACATAAACACAGGGTAGTGTTATGGATATACATGCCCAGTGGCTATTTTATCAAAATTTTCTATTAATTACAAAGGTGTATGCATATATACCTTTAACACCTGCTTATCTGTTCCTTACCTAGCTTCAGGATTATTTGGAAGCTGACCTGGGTCTCATCTATAGAACTTGAGCCATTAGATCATAGGCTGACACGGGGCTGGTTTCCTGGCTGGGGCTGCTCTCACTTCCTCTTGAGAGTGCTGGCAATGCGGCTGCCAGGAGCTGCTGAGCGGCTGCTCTGAGCCACATGCCCCAAGGCTCAGTTGAGTAGAAATGTGCAGATATATTCCAGAAAAAATAGCTGATATTTAGTGAGCAGATTAAAATCCCCAAAGAATAGGAACTGTCTTAAAGAGCCTGTGGATGCCATGTGAAGGGACTGAAAGTACCCGTTTTGATGGTGTGTGTGTGTGTGTGTGTAAATTCCCAGGAAACAAACCTACAGTATTTCTAAAATGTCAGCCTAGTCCATCTCAGCCCACTAATCTTTTTTCTGTGGTGTGTGTAAACCAATTCCAGCAGGCCCCAGTGGACATAAAAGGCCATCTCAACTGTCAAGTGTAGAAGCCACATGTGGCTTTTGTTTTAAAATCAGTCCAGAGATCTGGTCAGGTAGTTTGGTTAGTTAAAGCGTCATCCCGATATATCAAAGCTATGGGTTCGATCCCCTGTCAGGGCTCATACAACAATCAACCAGTGAATGCATAAATAAGTGGAACAACAAAAATCTCTCTCTGTCTCTCAAATCAATAAATTTTAAAAATAAATGTTTAATCATTCCAGGCAGCAGATGCTTTGAGTGCTTGGAGAATGGCATGCTTATTCAGGAACAAGCACCCTTTGTCTTAATTCCACACTTAAATTAGGGATAGACAATTCTGAATGTTTTTAGGTTTAAAGGAGCTATGTTAAATCATTCTTATAAGAAAAAAAAATCACAGTGTGAAAAGGTGTAATTTTCCGAGAGCCCTTATACTGCTGAAGGGGTTTCTTAGCAGACAAAGGAATTCACTCACTAAACCCTACCTCTGTGAAGACTCTTAAGTGTAAGGTGCAGGGCCTGTAATTATTAGGTTAACTGGGATTCAAAACGTCTTTGTCTCTACCAACCTTTCTGAAGGTTGGGTGAGTTATTTATTTATTTTTATTTTTTTAAGTGACGCTCAGACAGGCATAGCCCCGGGAAATGACCCTTTTATTTTTAATTTTATTTGATAAAGAGATGCACCTTTCTGAAATTTTTGCCTTGAAACCCAGAATAAAAATGTACAGCATGTGAGAATTTTATAGTTTGACCCTGCTTTTTACTAGCAGAGTTCAGGGCTCCAAAAATATGCTTTTCAAATCATTACTGGCAATGAATTTATTTTGCCCTTTCTGCAAGAGGTAAAAGCAGCTGGTTTATGAAACTTGAGAGAGCCGGCTTTCCAAAGAAGAACAAAGAGAAAGCGGGCACCCCTCCCCCTTGGAGAAGCCTCTTGGCTTTGTCTGAGCTGACTGACTCCCTCTGAGGACTGCGGCAGGGAGGCTTAGGGCCGGGCCTCTGCGGATTAGTTTAGTAACACTTGGTTCAGCAGTCCTGGGGCTGTGGGAAGATGTGTGCCTGTCTGCACACTATTAATGCGATCAGCTGTCCTGCTTACGCATCCTCTCCCCCAAGGGCACTTTATAACACAGTAACACCTAGGGAGACATTCCTCTCCTTCACTTCAGTTTCTCTGCGAATAAACACATCAGGCATCATCTTGGATCCTGTCCCTGGACAAGAAAAAAAATTCAGAGATGTTCAAAATGCAAAGTACAGTGGCTGAGAGTGAGAGAAAGAGATAGCACATTTAGTCTGGTAATAGCTGTGGTCCAGCTCTGACAAAATACTGCTCACATTTCCTGTATACCTGTTGAAAGTTAGGATTAATTTCTAGATAGCTATTTCAGAGTTTATCCAAAAGAGAGAACAGCCAGGTGCTATTGAACCCCAGAAACCTCCGCTTCTCACTGACACATGGACTTTCCAATCTGCTGCACACAGGCCGACATTTCTTCCTTGGGACTCTGCTGCACCTACCTTACAATGGCCCTGCTTCACCTTCTCCCATCCCCTTTGTCTATAGCTAATGTAAATCCTTTCAGAATGGCTCACATCTTTCTCCCCATACCTGAGGTATAAAAACACTCGCAAAACTCCATAACGATGGACATATTGTCTTTTCTACCTAGCCAGGCTCCCTGTAGTTTAGACTCCAGGCCCTAAGACCAGTCTTCTTTTTTGCTAGCAATGACCTAATAAAATTTTTCTCCTAAAAAGATTTTTAGCTGTGCCAGTTAAAATGTTTAACACTCTGATTCACTACGTTACCATATATCCATTCCTCTTTGTCCTCCGGACACAGCTCTCAGTGGTGCTCATCGGCTTGGATTCAGATTGTGAAGACTACATACAGCCCAAGTGGCCATGTACAGGACTTGGGAGCCCAACCTTTCTTCTCCTGGACCCCCAAGAAGACTTCTGTTCCAGTTATATTCCTAATTATGGTGTTTCTGATGCTACTGGACGAAAGAAAAGGCCCTGTTTTGAACCAATGCCTATAATTTATGCCTACAGCTACGCCCTGTTGGAAGCTGGGAATTTTCATGTCACAGAACAGAGATCTGATACACAACAGGACTAGTCCAAATTGTTACCAACTGAAGGGTAGGTTCTTGTTTTCCCCTAGATAGAAATCATGGGAGGGAACGAACAGAAAAGATTTCTTAAACTTTAGAGGGAAGAGACCAAAGCTTGATGCATCAAGAGAGCACACACAGGAAGTGGATGTGGCTCTCCAACTTCTGCCGAATCTGCATTTATATAGCACCGAGCGAGTCCCTTTCCTGGTTGATCTTTCAGGTCTCTCTTTTGGAGGGCTGGCATTGGCTGGAGAAAGTGCTGTAGGGCTACATGCTTTGACATACTACACGTCTCATTAGCATCTTAAATCTCCATACAGGAGTGTGTGTTTTCCTATTATAAAGAGCAAAAGTCACATGAGGATAGTCTTAAGAACTACTGTGGAAGCGCAATTTCAGGGACTCTCCCTTAGCCTGATTGCATCTTGTCTTCAATGGAAAGCATCCCTAGACCTGTGTTTTTATTGGTAGGGGGAGAAACGGTATGCTGCTATTCTGGCTTTGTGGTTGAATCCAGGCCCCTATCACTTTCTTGCAGGTGGCCTCCTTCAAAATGAAACTGTCCACTTATGGGTCTTCATTCCCTTACTAGAAGAAAGCAGAAATGTACAATTCTTACACTTAACGCAGTCTCTATAAGTGCAAGGGACAAAAGGTTATTAGCACATCATTTGGGCAACCTGAAGGACAGGGCTCTAGAAGCGAAAGCATCAGCTTAATGAAGGGCAACATAAAGCTCTATGCAGTATAAAAACCGGGAAGCTGCACGTTGGCATCATCTTGCAGGTCACAATTCCCAGCAATCACGCTGGCTCAAGAGCAGAAGTGCAAGTCATCTTTCTGTGCTTCAGCCATAGGGGGAGAAAGGTGGTACCACAATTCTTTCCCAGTGGGTGACGATGACGTGTTCTAAGCAGACGGTTGCAGAGGCTCCTGTCAAATGAGTGAAGAGGAAAAGGACGTGGGGAGAGGAGGAGGGACTCTAAAATGGCACTGCAACAATCCTGGAATAAAAATGAGGGGGCATAATGAGAAATAAGCACAATCACCTTTGAAACTCAACCCCCTGCCCGTCCCCCCCCCCTCCCAATTTGCTTCTGATAACCTCTTTTAATATTTTGTAAACAACGTAAAGCAGGATAAGATAAATGAAAGAGAGCCCCTACCAGGTTCTATTTTTCACTCTCCTTTAGAATTGTCCTAACGATTATACCACAAAAATCAATCCACTCTGTTTAAGCTTTAGGAAGCATTAAAAACAGACAAATCCTCTGAAACTTTGTATACCAAAACCATTTTAGGCCTCTAGGTTTCTCTTCTCAAGACAAAGGCTGCTCTGGTTGTACGCATGACTTTCAGTTTTGTTTGGTGAGGCATTACGTGCTGCGCCCTGAATGCAACCATGTTTGGAAGCTTGCGGGTCTAAGCGTCCCGGGAGCGACGCCACAGGCCTTGGCTCCCCTTTTTCACCAGCAGACGGCGCTGTGCTCGGGGCTCCGGCGGCCGCCGCCCTGCCCCCACGAAGTCACTTCCGCCCCCGCCCAGCGGAGCTGCCATCCGCCACGCCTTGCTGGTCTTTTCAGAGGCAGCCTGCGCTGCCTGCTAACATTTCTGAACCACTGTGCCCTTAAGAAAGTTTATGATACGTGATAACTTGCTTGTTGGATCCTTTGAAAGAGTGGAAATCTTAAAAAAACATATTTGGGATTGCGTAATCACTGAATTTTTAAACAACTCAAATGATTTCAACTGAGTAAAATAAAGATATCCTCTGATGTGTGTGTGTGTGTGTGTGTGTGTGAGAGAGAGAGAGAGAGAAAGAGAGAGAGAGAGAGAGAGAGAGAGAGAGAGAGAGAGAGAGAAACATATATATATATGTTGAAAATTAAAATGCTTAAAAAAAAATTCTCCTTCCTGTTTATTCCAGACTCCTGCAGGCTTAGAGAGCAACTCGCGAAAATTCAGCTACGGCGCCATCTGCTGGACGCTCCGCGACGCTGCAAGGCCCTGCCCGGGAAGGAGAGATCGCGTTGCAGGTGAAGGCCCAGCCTTTGCCCAGGAAAGACTGGCACCAAGGTAGCATTTACATGTAGTCAGCTTATCAAAAATGAAACTAAATTGTCCCTCTACAAGAAAATGATCTCAGTTCTGAGAAGCCCCCGGGCATAAATGAAGTGGCATATGTTTTTTAGGTGTCCTCTTAGTAAAACCTGGGGCTTTGGAGGAGGCGTAATTCATTTCATTACAGTTGCAGGGCTGAAAACTAAAACTGTATTTTCCATCACTGTACACAGAGAAATATCAGGAACAGAAGTTACAATGTGTTTGTTCCCCTGAATGGAACTGATTTTGCTGAATGGAACGAATTTTAAAAGTGAAGAGGGTGACAGAAATAAAGTTAATCTGGGAGTGGGGAGGTGCTAAAATGTGACCTTGGCCGTGTTTGTTATAAAGTCACTAAGCCCTGCTACCATTTTCCAAACTCTTTTTTTTTTTTAATTTTCTCACCTCTTTTATTTATTTATTTTTAATTTAATAAATCTTTATTGTTCAGATTATTACAATTGTTCCTCTTTTTTCCCCCATAGCTCCCCTCCACCCGGTTCCCACCCCACCCTCTGCCCTTACCCCCCCCCCCCCCACTGTCCTCATCCGTAGGTGTACGATTTTTGTCCAGTCTCTTCCCCCACCCCCACACCCCTTTCCCCCCGAGAATTGTCAGTCCACTCCCTCTCTATGCCCCTGGTTCTATTATATTCACCAGTTTATTCTGTTCATCAGATTTTTATTATTCACTTGATTTTTAGATTCACTTGTTGATAGATATGTATTTGTTGTCCATAATTTTTATCTTTACCTTTTTCTTCTTCTTCCTCTTCTTAAAGAATACCTTCCAGCATTTCATAAAATACTGGTTTGGTGGTGATAAACTCCTTTAGCTTTTTCTTATGTGTGAAGCTCTTTATCTGACCTTCAATTCTGAATGATAGCTTTGCTGGGTAGAGTAATCTTGGTTGTAGGTTCTTGCTCAATTCATCACTTTGAATATTTCTTGCCACTCCCGTCTGGCCTGCATAGTTTCTGTTGAGAAATCAGCTGACAGTCGTATGGGTGCTCCCTTGTAGGTAACTAACTGTTTTTCTCTTGCTGCTTTTAATATTTTCTCTTTGTCTTTTGCTCTTGGCATTTCAATTATGATGTGTCTTGGTGTGGTCCTCTTTGGATTCCTTTTGTTTGGGGTTCTCTGTGCTTCCTGGACTTGTAAGTCTATTTCTTTCACCAGGTGGGGGAAGTTTTCAGTCATTATTTCTTCAAATACGTTTTCAATATCTTGCTCTCTCTTCTTCTGGCACCCTCACAATTCTGATGTTGGTACGCTTGAAGTTGTCCCAGAGACTCCTTACACTATCTTCATATTTTTGGATTCTTTTTTCTTTTTGCTTTTCCAGTTGGGTGTTTTTTGCTTCTTTGTATTTCAAATCTTTGACTTGATTCTTGTGATCCTCTAGTCTGCTGTTAGATCTCTGTATAATATTTTTTTCTTTCAGTCAGTGTATGATTAATTTCTAGTTGGTCCTTTTTCATATCCTTGAGGGTCTCACTAAATTTATCAGCCTTTTCTAGAAAATTCTTGAAAAACCTCATAACCGTGGTTTTGAACTCTATATCCATGCTTTCCTCCATTTCTTTCATTTGTGGTCTGTTTGTTTGTCTCTGCATTTTGGCTGCTTCCCTGAGTTGATAGAGTGGCTTTGTGTGGTAGGTGTCCTATAGGGCCCAGTGGCTCAGCCTCCCCAGTTACCTGAGGTGGACACTCAGTGCACCCCTTTGTGGGCTGTGTGCACAGTCTTGTTGTAGTTAAGCCTTGATTGTTGTTGGTATCACTGGGAGGAATTGGCCTCCAGGCCAATTGGCTGTAAGAATCAGCTGTGTCTACGCTGGGAGAACTTCTGTGCTAGAGACACCCTTATGAGACAAGACTTGCAAGAGCCCCTGTGCTCAGCTTGGATGGGGTGGAGTCTCAGAGCAAAGCAGACAGCATTGGTTTCCCGTCAGCCCTGCCCTAATAGGCCCCTGTGTCTCAGTGTCCCGTGGTAATTGCTGCAAGCACCTCTGAGAGAAAGCTGCCCTTGAGTTCCACCCGCTGCCAGACAGTCCAGTTTCTCCCGAATGAGTCTGGGTCCCCAGAATCTCGCCCGGAACTGGAGTTCAGTGCAGTCGGGAGCTTTTGTCTCCCTCCCACTTGAGAAAGCCAGCCGCGCACTCAGTTGACCGCCCTCTCTGTGCGCGCGCCTTGATACCTCTGCCTTCCACAGTTCCTCTGAGTCTCAGTGTGCTTTTCTCTTTCCTTCTAATTGTAGAATTTCCACTCAGCCAGCCTTTCTGTGGTTCTGGATGATGTCCGTTTTGTCTTTTAGTTGTAGTTTTGAAATTGTTGTGCGAGGCCACAGTTTAGGTGTTTACCTATGCCGCCATCTTGGTTTCTCCTCTCTCTCTCTCTCTCTCTCTTTTTTTTTTTTTTTGTCTAAAGTTTTACATATGTCTCCTTTTTCCCCAATTGACCCCCCCCCCCCCCGTCCCTCACCAGCCAGCCATTCCCACCCCCGCATTTTCCAAACTCTTAAGTCTGTTCTGATTTACTTGATAAATATTTTCTATTTAGGAGACTTCAGAGGCTTTCCACATAAGGGTCTAAACCCATTTGCAAGCATATTTATATACATCAATATAAACCTATCTTCACCATTGTTGCAAACTTTTTAAAGGCCATAATCAGATCATTTCATAATACATGTAAGATCATTATGCCCTGCACCTTAAACTTATACAGTGCTATATGTCAATTATCTCTCAATAAAACTGGAAAAAAGAAAGAAAGGGCCCTAGCTGGTTTGGCTCAGTGGATAGAGCATTGGCCCGTGAACTGAAGGGTCCCGGGTTCGATTCCGGTCAAGGGCACATGCCCAGGTTGTGGGCTCGATCCCCAGTGTGGGGTCTGCAGGAGGCAGCCAATCAATGATTCTCTCTCATCATTGATGTTTCTATCTCTCCCTCTCCTTTCCTCTCTGAAATCAATAAAAATATATTTTAAAAAATAAATAAATAAAGGAATCACTTTCCTCCTGTACTTACTAACATTGACCTCCAATTTGGCTGCCTTCCCTCCTTGTGTTTGCAGCATATAATCCCCATCTTATGTGAATGTGCACGTTTCTAGGGTCCTTCATTTTCACTGAATTCTTAGAACCTAAGGAGGACACCAGAAGAGTTCATGAGCAGCACTGGTGGGCAGAATTTGCTTCGGCCCTCTCTGTTGCCAGTTGCCTAAATTAAGAGCTGCACCCAGTTCAGATCCTCTGCCAATCGAGTGAGCTGGGAGAAGGAATAGTGTCCAAGCCAAACCCATTTCAAGCCATGATACCAGCCCCACTTGGTCAGGCGTCATGTGTCCCTCCACGTTCCTCCATGTAGCCACAGACTGCATGGCTAGTGGGGCCAGCAGCAAAACAAGATGTCTGGGATTCTGCTGAGGGTTGAAATGATGACAATCATTTGTTCTTTGTATTTTGCTTTTGCTACCTAGATTTAGCCTCCACAGTGTACTAATATCAAATGTGTATTGCCGAAAGGTAAGACACTCATCACCCTTACCCAGAGGTGCTGGAAACCAATCATTGTCTCACTAATTAGAAAGGTGTGGACAAGGAACCTTGGAAGGCTGGTCAACCTTGAAGCTCTGAAAGGTCAGAGCCAACCACTCCCTATCTAATTGAGACAATGGTAATTGAGGCAACTCCCCCATCTTGTAATCATGTAAATCCTTACTGATATGATAATCCGCTTATTACCTGCTTAAGGGCTATGGGTGTTTCCCAAAGCTGCTTAAGGGTAATGGGTGTATCCCATAGCCTCAATAAAAGGGATAGCAAGGCCAGAGCCTAGGGTAGTCCTCCCACTAGAGGTGGGCTCCCGCCTGGCCCCCCAATATTTCCAAATTAATACTTTTCTAGTCTCTCTCTTCATTTGTGTGCGGCCTTCTCCAGAACCTGAACCCTGAACCGGAACCCTGAACCACGCAGGACGTGAAAGGGGTTCCCACACAGAGGTGTGCTACTGGATGCTTACAACCAACTCTCAAAAGAAAGCCCTGGCTTTCAGTGTTAAATATCTATATATATAAAAGCCTAAGCGACCATCACAACAGAAACAACCTAACGGACGTCTGAACAGGCTGTGTGGGGTGAATAGGCCGACGGGGGTTAGTGAGGGCCAACCAAATGACTGACCTGCGGGCTGCGTGGGGAGACCAGGCCAGCAGGGGGCTTAGTGATGGACAACCAAACGACTGACCTGCAGGCTGCGTGGGGAGACCAGGCCGGTAGGGGCGTTAGTGAGGGACGACCAAACGACTAAGCAGTGGGCTGCGTGGGGCGACCAGGCCGGCAGGGGGGTTAGTGAGGGATGACCAAACAACTGAACAGCAGGCTGTGTGGGACAACCAGGCCGGCAGAGGGGGCAGTGAGGGGCGACCAGGCCAGCAGGCGGGGCAGTAAGGAATGACCAGGCCAGTGGGGGGGAGTTAGGGGCGACCAGGCCGGCGGGGCGGGGGGGGCAGTTAGGAGTGATCAGGCAGGCAGGCAGCCAGTGGTCCTGGATTATGAGAAGGGATCGGGCCTAAACCGGCAGTCGGACATCCCTCAAGGGGTCCCGGATTGGAGAGGGTACAGGCTGGGCTGAGGGGAACCCCCCACCCCCGTGCATGAATTTTGTGCACCAGGCCTCTAGTATATATATAAAGAAATAAAGGCCATAATCAGAAAATGCTTGGGGAACTGGTAGAAATAATAATTGTAGAGCAGAATTACAGTTGGCCCACCCATCTGGAAAAATATGGTATCACTGATAGGAAACATTTATAATGGAAAAATATCCAACACGGGTCTGAGCCTGCAGAACTTGATAATAACTTTTTTTTTAATATATTTTATTGATATTTTACAGAGAGGAAGGGAGACGGATAGACAGTTAGAAACATCGATGAGAGAGAAACATCGATCAGCTGCCTCCTGCACGCCCCCTACTGGGGACGTGCCCGCAACCAAGGTACATGCCCTTGACCGGAATCGAACCTGGGACCTTTCAGTCCGCAGGCTGACGCTCTATCCACTGAGCCAAACCGGTTTCGGCTTGATAATAACTTTTTAACAAAAATAAGTTTGTGTGTTCTGGGATGAATTTATAATCGTTTTCCTGAAAGAGATGAAATAGCTTTACCAACAATATAGCCTGTTGGAACCTCACTGGTTATGGAGTCCTTGGGGTCCATGTCACATGACTTCCGTATATAGTCAATGTTTATAAGGACAGCCTTTGGTGCTTCAATAACTAAGCTGTCATGAGTGAGACCTACTGATTCTACTGCCATAGTGAATAGTGTCCTAGAGATAATGTTAACCTGCATATGGGTACTTGAAGAAGAAAACAGGATGAGAAATAAAATAAAAATCTATTGTGATGGTACATGGGTGGACTGTATCAGAGAACTAGAAGACTGAGTACATTTTCCATTTTGAAGGAACAAAGAGTTATTAGGAACTGAATTGTGACCAGTACAGGAAATATTTGATGCCTAATGCCACATCTGTCACACCTCTCTAATATTGTATTTGTAGAGGAAAGTCTTTCATAGAAATAAATAGCTTGATAACAAATCAGCATTGTGAGTGGTGGCATGAAGTGGAGAATTGTACATCTCTCA
The DNA here is from genome assembly GCF_963455305.1 of Plecotus auritus. NCBI lineage: Eukaryota > Metazoa > Chordata > Mammalia > Chiroptera > Vespertilionidae > Plecotus > Plecotus auritus. Next base: position 177,304,701 of record NC_137772.1, on the reverse strand, counting down.
GGGAAGTGCCTCCAAGGCTCTCGCTTGGGGATCAGAGGTGGAGCAGTGAGAACCAGATACCTTAGCCCTCAGTCTCTTCTGTGTAGTACAAGGCAGTCCTGGAAACAGAATGTTTTCTCTTTTGTGGTTCTCCTTGTTTCATTTTGTTTGTTTAGAGGGTGGCTCCACCCTCAGAACAAGCCACATATACTGTATAAACTACCTGTCAGTTTCTTCACAGACATCCCAAGAGTATTCACTGAGCACTATTTCTGGTTAACCCTATATAAAAAGACTACCCATTCCCCCAGCAATTGAGGTTGGGGTTCAAATATTTTGTGTTTGGCAAATAGTGAGGGAAAATTTTTCTGGAGATGACCTCTCCCTTGACTTTTAGCCTGTTCTAAATTAGGCCTTTGAGAGAATGTGACCATTCTCTCAAAAACATGAAATAGATTGAACTTGGTAGAAATTTATATCTGGACCCTAGAATTAGGTAACTGTGTCTCCTATGGTCAAAATCCTGACTTCACAGAGGAATTGCTTTAACAATGCCGATCCAACTCACTTTTGTTCTCTCAGCGTAGATCAGTCCTCTTCTCTCCCTTCCCTACAAAATGTCAGACTGACTCCTGTGTATCATTAGGGTTTGGCTTTTTGGCCACTTCCTCTGAGATTTCCTTGACACCCTCCCCCAAGGCTGAGTTCCCAACAACCTCAGGGTTCCCCGTCATAGCTCTGTCATACCATATTGTTGCTGCTTATCTGTCTGTCTCCCATGCTAGAATCTCATGGTCTATGAAAATTGGGCCAAGGCTATTATGATGTTCATTTTCATCCTCAATGCCTAATTAGTGCCACAGATCAAGCAGGTGTTAGACAGGAATTCAGCACACTCACAGAGATGGGAGGGAAGGGTATTTCCCATGGAGGAACTGGCATAACTACGCCCACAGGTAGAGTGCCCAGGGGCATGAGTGTGGTGTGGCTAAAGCCTGAGGAGGACTGACAGGAGATGAGCTGGAAAAGAGTAGGGTGATTATGAACATTGTGAGTGTTAGCTTACGATAGTGGTCATCAGAAGCTGAAATAGTTACAAATGATGACATTTAAGGTATATTGTCTGTTGGGTGTTATGCATATATTTTCATCCATAATGTGGAGCCACAGATGTAGCCCATTCCACTTGTGGAAAATATAGTCTATAGTCAAACTGGTCAGTTAATTAGACTTAATTTGTATCAGAAAAGAAGTTTAGCTTCATTTTTAAAGTAAAAGCACTATCTTACTACAAGTTCTTCTACAACCTCACTTGTAACTTCTAATTCTAAGACAGTCATTGTCCAAGGCACAGAGACTTGCCAGGAATTTGTCCAGGATAAAAGAAGGCATTGCCCTGCCAGTGTTTCTTACTTAAACTTTCAAGAGGTTCTCTTTCAGGGGTGATGCATTCTCAAGTCATTCCTTCGTTTGGGGACAAAGCACAGTTCAGGATGGCTGAGGGTTGTCTTTCTGTTGTGAAAAGCCAGAGCAGTTGGGAAGGGGAGGCTGGAAAATAGAAATCGGTTCAATGCCAGCCATTCCCAGGCACATCACTTTCAGGAGAGGGACCTTTGGTGGGTTTAGTATCTGGAAACTGACCTCCTTAATACTACCTATGCTGGGGGAGAAACCAAGCAGCATAGGTAAACACGTGAACTTGCTGCCTTGCACAACAACTTCAAAACTACAACTAAAAGACAAAATGGACGTCATCCAGAACCACAGGAAGACTGGCTGAGTGGAAATTCTACAACTAGAAGGAAAGAGCAAAGCACACTGAGACTCAGGGGAGCTGCAGGAGGCAGAGGTATGGAGGCGCACGCATGGAGAGGGAGGCGCATGCGCAGAGAGGGCTGTCTTTTTCAAGCCGGAGGGAGACACAAGCTCCTGACTGCTCTGAACTCCAGTTACGGGCAAGACTCTGGGGACCCAGACTCATACGGGGAGAAACAGGACTGTCTGGAAGCGGGCAGAACTCAGGGCGGCTTTCTCTCAGAAGTGCTTGCAGCGACTACCAAGGGGACACTGAGACCCGGGGGCCTCTTAGGGTAGGGCTGATGGGAAGCCATTGCTGTTTGCTCTGCCCTGAGACTTCGCCCCACCCAAGCTGTGCGCAGAGGCTTTTGCATATGAATGGTCTGGTTCCTTGAATTCTAAACTTACCTATCAAACTGCAGCTGAGTCAGAGAGACCCAGAACATCCAAAAGAAGGCCCAGGCCCCACAACAGCTTGCATTGCTTCACAGCGGGGCCTCATCTGGGCACCTCCAAAACCCAAACAAAGAAGAGGAATCTGCAGATCTCTCCGTAGCTCCTGCTGGGTGGCCTCAGGCAGAGGCTAAATTAGCACCTCCTTGGAGATCCAAGAGCTAGTGTACCCAGTGGTCAGAGTGGGACCATCCAGATTACAACTCCTCAGATCCATGAGGGACAGACTCAGTGAGCACCAAAGCCCCACTGAAGCAAGTCTTGCCTCATAAGGGTGTCTCCAGCACAGAAGTTCTCCCAGCATAGACACAGCTGATTCTCACAGCCAATTGGCCTGGAGGCCAATTCCTCCCAGTGATACCAACAACAATCAAGGCTTAACTACAACAAGACTGTGCACACAGCCCACAAAGGGGTGCACCAAGAGTGTCCACCTCAGGTAACTGGGGAGGCTGAGCCACTGGGCCCTATAGGACACCTAGCACACAAAGCCACTCTATCAACTCAGGGAAGCAGCCAAAATGCGGAGACAGACAAACAGACCACAAATGAAAGAAATGGAGGAAAGCAAACGACTGGATATAGAGTTCAAAACCACGGTTATGAGGTTTTTCAAGAATTTTCTAGAAACCGCTGATAAATTTAGTGAGACCCTCAAGGATATGAAAAAGGACCAACTAGAAATTAATCATACACTGACTGAAATAAAGAATAATATACAGAGCCGAAACCGGTTTGGCTCAGTGGATAGAGCGTCGGCCTGCGGACTGAAGGGTCCCGGGTTCGATTCCAGTCAAGGGCATGTACCTTGGTTGCAGGCACATCCCCAGTGGGGAGTGTGCAGGAGGCAGCTGATCGATGTTTCTCTCTCATCGATGTTTCTAGCTCTCTATCCCTCTCCCTTCCTCTCTGTAAAAAATCAATAAAATATATTTAAAAAAAAAAAAAAAGAATATACAGAGATCCAACAACAGACTAGAGGATCACAAGAATCAAGTCAAAGATTTGAAATACAAAGAAGCAAAAAAGACTCAACCGGAAAAGCAAAAAGAAAAAAGAATCCAAAAATATGAAGATAGTGTAAGGAGTCTCTGGGACAACTTCAAGCGTACCAACATCAGAATTGTGGGGGTGCCAGAAGAAGAGAGAGAGCAAGATACTGAAAACCTATTTGAAGAAACAATGACAGAAAACTTCCCCCACCTGGTGAAAGAAATAGACTTACAAGTCCAGGAAGCACAGAGAACCCCAAACAAAAGAAATCCAAAGAGGACCACACCAAGACACATCATAATTAAAATGCCAAGAGCAAAAGACAAAGAGAGAATATTAAAAGCAGCAAGAGAAAAACAGTTAGTTACCTACAAGGGAGCACCCATACAACTGTCAGCTGATTTCTCAACAGAAACTATGCAGGCCAGACGGGAGTGGCAAAAAATATTCAAAGTGATGAATAGCAAGAACCTACAACCAAGATTACTCTACCCAGCAAAGCTATCATTCAGAATTGACGGTCAGATAAAGAGCTTCACAGATAAGAAAAAGCTAAAGGAGTTCATCACCAACAACCAGTATTATATGAAATGCTGAAAGGTATTCTTTAAGAAGAGGAAGAAGAAAAAGGTAAAGATAAAAATTATGGACAACAAATACATATCTATCAACAAGTGAATCTAAAAATCAAGTGAATAAAAAATCTGATGAACAGATTAATCTGGTGAATATAATAGAACAGGGGTCCTCAAACTTTTTAAACAGGGGGCCAGTTCACTGTCCCTCAGACCGTTGGAGGGCCGGACTATAATTAAAAAAAAAAAAAACTATGCACAAATTCCTATGCGCACTGTGGGCCCGGATGAGTCGGCTGCTAAGCAGGACAGGCAGCGGCACCTGGCGGGCCGGATAAATGTCCTCGGTGGGCCGCATGTGGCCCGCGGGCCATAGTTTGAGGACCCCTGTAATAGAATCAGGGGCATAGAAAGGAAGTGGACTGACAATCCTCGGGGGCAAAGTTGTGTGGGTGGCGGGGGCAGGAAGAGACTGGACAAAAATCATACACATATGGATGAGGACAGTGGGGGAGGGTAAGGGCATGGGGTGGGGTGGAGTGGGACCCAGTCGAGGGGAGCTATGGGGGGAAAAAAAGAGAAACAACTGTAATAATCTGAACAATAAAGATTAAAAAAATAAAAATTAAAAATAAAAGTTTAAAAAAATACTTATGTTGGGCACTCTCAAGAAGACTATGATTCAAAAGAACCTGGTTTTATCTTACAAAGTGGACTGTGCAAGAGGTACAGAGAGAAAATATTAGGAATTCTATTTATACTTGTTCGTGTATTTTGGTGGATGTTTGTAATTTACATAAAAGTGAAATGCAATAGAATATAAATAATTTAAAAATAAATTACGTGTGTGTGTGTGTGTGTGTGTGTGTATGTGTGTGTATCAGAGAGGCTATGTAAACATTGGTTTACTGATAAGCACATACAACCAAAAAATATCTGAGGACCACTTTTAGGGACAGTGGAGAGTCACTGAAGGTTTCTGAGTGAGGAAGTAAAAATGAGCATAATTGTTGACTGCAGGTGATAGCAAGAAACAGTGTCAGCCATGGAGGAGGATGCACAGGGAGAAGTACCATGGCTGCCTGCAGAGAGCTGGCAACCTGGTTGACACATGAAAAAAACAATAGTGAATGGTAATTAGTGCATAGCTAATTAAAGGAAGGACAATGGGGAAGAAATTTAAGAGAACATGGGGAGAACAATCGTTTTTTATTCTGTTTTTAAACATGCATTTCCTGCAGAAATAGTTGAATTTTCAGCAAGGCCCTAAATGGTGATGGACTCACCACAGTATTTTCTTTTCAAATTCCAAACATTCTGTTTGGCCATGTTCCTTCTTCTCCATTTTTAACCACTAAATTGATGTTTTATTTCTGATGGGGAGGGGGTGATGTCTTTCAGTTCTTAGAAGAAGAAACATCTAAAAATTTGAGTTGGTGATTAAGAAGGATTTACTTCTGTAATCCTGGTCTTTCAGAAGATATAAACATTATAATGATTAAAATGTCCAGGGAAAAAGGAAGTTAAGGGAGTAATTTCAGGAGTTTCCCTATTTTTAGAAATTCTACTATGACCAAAATTTCCCAGAGAGGGATTTTTTAAAAGTTCCCAGAGAACATCATAATAAGACATAATAATACCTTTTAGATGTGTATAATAGAGCCAATCTCAAAGGATTTCCATGATCTTATCCTTGCATTCCAACCAGTTTATCTGCATTGAGTGTAAGGGTGATAAAAGAGGTTAAGAGGCAGCCCAGACTCACAGTCTGAACAGGCTCTCGGGCCTCCGGATAAACACTACATTGGAAAAGAACCCTGCAGTGTCCGCCCAGATGCTTATTCAGACCCCACCCTCCTCACAACAACACCAGAAACATTATTTTAGCCATTTAACAGATAGTAAAAAAAAAAAAAAAAAAATGCTTGGAGAAGATAAGTATACTTGTCAAGGGCACAATTACTAAGGAGAGGGGGAATTCACCACAGGTCCATCTTAACCAGAACCTGTTTTGTGCCTGGGAGACAACTGATAATTTTGGGGGGCACCGTTTCAGCAGAGTGGTAGAGGTAGAAAAAAGATTATCTTATTTATCAAATATTTATTGAGGAGGGTGGGACTTCTAGTTATGGCAAGTGAGGAGGTGGGCAAATCCTATCCCCACAAAAAAGCATCTATAAAGCTGGGGGGGGGGGGGAATAGATGAAAACAGTCATTTTTAGTACTCTGGAAATCACCAAAGACATATAATAAGTAGAAGAGTGTTTATGCTTGAATGCTGCTGAAGTTCAGCAATAACGGAAATCTGTGGCATCCTTGCCTGGGAATTTTTCCCTTTCCCAGCCCAGTCAGCATGGATATTTTGCCAGGTTGGGGGATGCTGTTAGGACCAACAGCTTTGCTGCCACAGTCGAAGAGGGCTCACTTTAATTGGAATGGGAAAGAGCCAATGATTCTACTAACCTGATGTTATAGTTGTGGTTGGGGCAAGTGTATTCCTGGGTGAGGTTTGTACACATTTACAGCTGAGAACATAGAAGGGTCTAAGACAGCCACATACTCCTGGCTCACCTTGTGGGTTCATGTATAGAGGAGCTGTGAAATGGAAAGTAAAAGTAGAAGCCCAAATAGAAATGAAAACAGCCTGAACTTTGAATATGCTCCCCTGCCCCCACACAAATTATCAGAAGAAGGAAGCCTTACAAGCTTGAGGTATTTGAGCACAGTTTCTTTCCTATCATTTGTTGACCATTAAGCTCCTAAAACAGAGAGGCAACCCCTAGGAAATTAAAATTAAAAACAAGAAAAAATAAACTGAGCAAAGATAGCAACCATACACTTCAGTGGAGATAGATTTCATAGATTGAACCCAGGCAAGTTACTAAACACACAGACACAAAAGACAGCCTTGAAGAAGAAAATCAGAATCCAGAGTTGCTACAATATATTTTTTTAATATATCCAGTTTTCAATGAAATACTCAAGGAGTTAGAAAGTATGACTCATTCTCAGAAAAAAGCAAGGAAAATATGACTCATTCTCAGAAAAAACAAAAGTCAATAGAAACTATTATCTGAGTGTCCCCAGAAGTTGAATTTAGCAGGCAAAGACATCAAAGCAGCTATGATAAATAAGTTCAAAGAACTAAAATAAATCATGTTTAAAGAATCAAAAGAAAGTAGGACAATAATGAATCAACAAAGACTCCATAAAGAAAAATTATTAAATTTTTAAAAAATATTTATATTGATTTTTTATCAGAGAGGAAGGGAGAGAGAGAAAACACCAATGTGAGAGTGAAACATCAATCAGCTGCCTCCTGCACACCTCCTACTGGGGCATGTGCCCTGACCAGGAAGCAAACCAGTAACCTTGCTATGCACAGTGCAATACTCAACCAAGTGAGCCACACCAGCCAGAGCAGAAATTATTTTAAAATTTCAAAGTGTAATTTCTGGAGGTGAAAATAAGCAATACCTGAAATGAAAAATTCACTAGAATGGCTGAAAAGCAGATTCAGGACTCAGTGAACTTGAAGAGATATCGACAGAAATTATCCACTGAAGAATAAGAATAAAAATTGAAGAAAAAGGAACAGAGCCTCAGAGACTTGTGGGACAACATCTAATATTCCAACATATGTGTAGTGGGAAAGGAGAGAAAGGGTCAGAAAAAATATTTGAAGAAATAATGTGCAGCCCAGCCAGTGTGGCTCAGGGTTGAGCATCAACCCACGAACCAAGAGGTCCTCCCTTCAATTCCTGGTTAGCGCACATGCCTGAGTTGCTGGCTTGATCCTCAGCAGGGGGTGTACAGGAGGCAGCCTGATCAAGGGTGGGCCGGCAGGCCAAACGCCCCACCCCCTTCTCCCGACCCCCTCCACCCCGCCCTGGCCAGCCCCCCCCCCAATTAGCCCCCCCCCACCATGATAGGCCCGCAGCCCCTCCCTGATCACCCCCTCCACCCCAATAGGGGCAGGGCTGGCTGGCCAACCTCCTGCAGCCCCTCCCTCCACCCCAAATCAGCCCCCCCACCCTGATCAGGGGCCGGGCCTGCCGGCCAACCACTCATGACCCCTCCCTTAGGCTGCTAGCCCCCAATCAGCACCCTCCACCCCATTTGGAGGCTGGGCCAGCCAGCCCACTGCCCACAGCCCCTCCCATGGCCAGCCCCACCCCCAATTGGCCCCCCAACCCTAATCAGGGGTGGGCCGGGTGACCAACCTCCTGCTATCTCCTCCTCCTGACAGGCCCAGCCCCGATCTGCCTTGATTGGGGCTGGGCCGGCCAGATCCCACCCGTGCATTAATTCATGCACTGGACCTCTAGTAAATAAACAAATGGTTTAAAATCTACATTAAAAATATATAGTAATATATATAGTTACATATATGGCTATATAGAGTAAAAATGTACATAAAAAATAAATGGCATCCTAAAAATATTTAACACTATGGGTGGCAGTAAAGGTGGAAGAGGTGAACAATAAAGAATGGAAACATATCAAATCAGTGGAAGGGCTAGATGGGGAGTGGGGGAGAAAGGAAACATATAGAAAACAAATACCAAAATGGCAAATGTAAGTCAAATCACAACAATTACATTAATTGTGAAAGGTCTGAACATCCCAAATCAAAAGACAGGAATTTGCAGACTGGATTAAAAAAAAAACAAGCCGAAACCGGTTTGGCTCAGTGGATAGAGCGTCGGCCTGCGGACTGAAAGGTCCCAGGTTCGATTCCGGTCAAGGGCACATACCTTGGTTGTGGGCACATCCCTAGTGGGAGGTGTGCAGGAGGCAGCTGATCGATGTTTCTCTCTCATCGATGTTTCTAACTCTCTATCCCTCTTCCTTCCTCTCTGTAAAATATCAATAAAATATATATTTAAAAAAAATAAAAAAACAAGAAAAAACAAAAAAACCAAGATCCAATTATAAGGTGTCTATAAGAGATATCTTAGATTTGATGACATAAATAAAAGTAAAAATTGAAAAAAGATATTCAAGGGCCATTGTAACCATAAGAGAGCTAGAGTGGCTATATTAATATCAGATGACATAGAGAGGTTAAAAAAAATGCTATAGCCCAGGCTGGTTTGTCTCAGTGGATAGAGCATTGGCCTGCGGACTGAAGGATCCCAGGTTCGATTCCAGCCAAGGGCACATGCCCAGGTTGTGGGCTCAATCCCCAATAGGGGGCGTGCAGGAGGCAGCTGATCAATGATTCTCTCTCATCATTGATGTTTCTATCTCTCTATCCCTCTCCCTTCCTCTCTGAAATCAATAAAGAAATATATTTTAAAAAATGCTATAGAGATAAAGAGGGACATTTAATAATGATAAAGGAATCAATCAGGAGGATAGAATAATTATAAACATGAAACATATAAAACCAGATCTGCAAAATACATAAAAGAAAAATTAACAGAATTGCAGGGAGAAATTCAACAATAATAGTTGGAGATATCAATACCTCACTCTCATTAATGAATAGAACAACCGGATAGAAAATCAGCAAGGATATAGAATATGTACTTGAACAACACTATCAATCAACTTGACATCTATAGAACTCTGACCAAGGACTGGAAACTAGACATACTTTGCAAGTGCAAATGGAACATTCTCCAGAAGAAACCATATGTCAGGATATAAAACAAGTGTTCAATAAATATAAAATAATTCAAGTCATACAAACTATGTTCTCTGACCACAGTGGACTTAAATTAGAAACCAGCAACAGAATGAAACCTGGGAAATCCCCAAGTATTTGGAAATTAAGCAGATTTCTAAATAGTCCATAGGCCAAAGAAGATAGCACCAGGGAAATTTAAAAATCTTTTTAACTGAATAAAAATGAAAATACAACAAATAAAAGTTTCTGGAGGAGCATTTAAGATCTTGCTCCTTGGCATATGTCCTCAGTTAGACTCAAATAAACTCTTTTTTAAAAAATATATTTTATTGATTTTTTACAGAGAGGAAGGAAGAGGGATAGAGAGTTAGAAACATCGATGAGAGAGAAACATCGATCAGCTGCCTCCTGCACACTCCCTACTGGGTATGTGCCCACAACCAAGGTACATGCCCTTGACTGGAATCGAACCCAGGACCCTTGAATTCACAAGCCGACACTCTATCCACTGAACCAAACCGGTTAGGGCTCAAATAAACTCTTAAAAAAATTTTTTATGGAATACAAGCTAAGAAGTGCTTTTAGGGAGATACTTATGTCAGAAAAGAAGAAAGGTCTCAAGTCAATAACCTAACCTTCTACCTTAAGAAAGTAAAAATTACAAAAAAGTGCAAACTAAACCCCAGGCAAGCATAATAGGGGAAATAAAGATAAGAGCAGAAATAAATGAAATTAAAAACACATACACACAGAAAACAATACTTCTGTATTGTTGGTTCTTTGAAAAGATCAACAAACTTTTAATTAGATTAAGCAAGGTGGTTGGGGCGGGGGGGGGGGGGAGAGGGAGGATACAAATTACCAATATCTAGAATAAAAAATGTCTACCCTACAAGAGTTAAAATATTACAAGGGTATGTTATGAATAACTTTATACCAATAAATTAGACAACTTAAATGACATTAAAAAATCCCCAGATACAAATTACCAAGACCAACTCAAAAGAAATAGAAGCCTGAACGGACTTACATCAATTTTAAAAATTAGTATTCAAAAATTTTTCCACAAGGAAGAGCTCAGTCCCAGATGGCTTTGCTGGTGAATCCTATTAAATATATATTTTTTTCAATCCTCACTCCAGGATAAGTTCTTATTGATTTTAGAGAGGGAGAAGGAGAAGGAGAGAGAAACATTAACTGGTTGCCTTCCATATGCACCCAGACTGGGGATCAAACCTGAAACCTGGGTTATGTTCCCTGACTGGCCACCTTTTGTGTATGGATGCTCCAATCAACTGAACCACAACAGCCAGGACAATATTTAAAGAAGAAATAAGACCAATACTTGACAAACAATTTCAGAAAATAGAGGAAACATTTCCCAATTCATTCTATAAGAGCAGCATGATACTAAAGCCAAACACACTACAAGAAAACTGCATCCTATCTAATAAAAGAGTGATATGCAAATTGACCATAACTCCGCTACACCCACAAGCCACGCCCGCCAGCCAATCAGGAGTGAGTATGCAAATCAACCAAACCAAGATTGCGGTTAATTTGCATATCCAGGAGTAGAGCGAAGACTGAAGGCAGCGTAGAAGGAAGCCAAGCGTTGCAGAAGGGAGCGAAGCTGCAGAGAAGCAAGCAAGTGGGGCTGCGGAGAAGGGAGGGAAGCAGACCGCCACAGGAGGCCCTATTGCAGGAATATTCCTGCAATGGGTTTCTAGTACCTTTATAATATCAATGCAAAAATCCTCAACAAAATACTAGCAAACTAAATCTAGCAACATATAAAAAGGATTATACACCATTTCCAAGTAGAATTTATCCAGGAATTCACAGTTGGTTTAGCACCCTAAAGTCAATTAATGTAATATTCCATATTAATAGGATAAAGGACAAAACCCACAAGATCATTTCAATACAAGCAGAAAAAGCATTTGACAAAATCTAACTCTTTCAAGATAAAAACTCTCAATGAACTAGGAATAGAATGGAAATTCCTCATCCTGATAAAGGATATCTACAAAACCCTACAGCTAGCATCTGTGTCCATCAACTGATGAGTGGTTAAACAAAACATGCTATCCTATCTAATAAGAGAGTAATATGCAAATTGACCATCACTCCAACACACAAGATGGCCGCCCCCATGTGGTCACAAGATGGCCTCCACAAGATGGCCAGCAGGGGAGGGCAGTTGGGGGCGACCAGGCCTACAGGGGAGGACAGTTGGGGGTGACCAGGCCTGCAGGGGAGGGCAGTTGGGGGGAACCAGGCCAGCAGGGGAGGGCAGTTAGGGGTGACCAGGCTGGCAGGGGAGGGCAGTTGGGGGTGACCAGGCTGAGAGGGGAGGGCAGTTGGGGAAGATTGGGCCTGCAGGTGAGGGCAGTTGGGGGGAACCAGGCCTGCAGGGGAGGGCAGTTGTGGGGGGACCAGGCCGGCAGGGGAGGGCAATTAGAGGTAACCAGGCCAGCAGGGGAGGGCAGTTAAGGGTGACCAGCTGCAAGGGAGGGCAGTTAGGGGTTACTGGGCCAGCAGGGGAGGGCAGTTAGGGGTTGTGCTGCGCCAGCACAGCCAAGGGTTCGGCGAACCAGCAAAGAATGAAGAAAAGACAGACAAAGAGAATAAGCTGGGTCTAGGTGGATCTTCTGTGTGTAACTGAGACCACAGAGCAGATCCAGACTGCAGGCTGATGCTTTATTTTATAGTCAGAGGTAAACAAGGTAATTTACAATGTTCTTGTAAGTTTCACTTGTTTTGGCAGCACTTGCTGCACCTCCCACAGCCCATTAGCTACCCAGGAAGGATCTAGGGAGCAGTCACAAGATCAAGCTTAATTATGCTAAGAGGGCTATGCCCTCTAAGCTGGGACTTGTTTGCGGCTTTGCCAGCAGGTCAGTCAGAGGCTTAACCCTATAACCGCTCCCTACATCTCATCCTTCTTTTAATTTTAAGCTACTAATAATGGAAGTAAAACTTAAACATCAAGAACAAAGTTCTATTAAAATATTAACAAAACAATGCCAATGCAAAACCCAATAACAGCCCTAACCAGTTTGGCTCAGTGGATAGAGCGTCGGCCTGCGGACTGAAAGGTCCCGGGTTCGATTCCGGTCAAGGGCATGTACCTTGGTTGCGGGCACATCCCCAGTAGGAGGTGTGCAGGAGGCAGCTGATCGATGTTTCTCTCTCATCGATGTTTCTAACTCTCTATCCCTCTCTCTTCCTCTCTGTAAAAAATCAATAAAATATTTAAAAAAAAAACAACAAAAAAAAACCCAATAACAAAACAATGCCAATGTAAAACCCAGACATGGTTATTAATAAAACAATGCCAATGCAACACTACAATAATAGAGAAATCAAATTACAGTAACATTTTTCTACCAAATGAAAGTTTCTTTTGCTGATTTACTCAAGAGTCCTCGGATTTGGCTGCGCAAGAGTTTGCAGAAGACTGGCAGCTAACCAATGCTAGCATGGCCAGAAACATGATTGAGGGAGTAGCTTCCACTTCTTGCTTTTCTGCCATCTGCTGGGCCTCAGTTGTTAACTTCTTCAGCTGACCCCTCGGTGTTTTGTATAGCCTTTGTCATCTTCCTTTTCCACTTTGCTGTCATCGGGGCAACTCAGTCTTTTGAATGATGGGACAAGGAGCTTCTCTGGGTCCATTGTGGTGACGTACGTAACGCTCTGGCACCCAAATTGGCTGCGCTGCTCCTTCTGGAAAGATACAAACACAACCTCTTCCCCACATCATTACTGGATCTGGTCCAAACCATTGTCCAGTTTGTGCATCCTTTCATCGGGCTAACCCCGCAGAGGCTATTGCACAGGAGGCCCGATGCCTTTCGGCTGCTGTATGACCCTATTCATTGTAATTCAAAAAATTTAAAGTATAAAGAACATGACTGAGTTTATTTTGAGGTGACACATAACATCCGTCTCCCCCTTTCTGTTTTAGTAATTGCATTTTAAGAGTATGATTTGCTCTTTCCACTATTGCTTGATCTTGAGGGTTGTAAGGGATACCAGTTTTATGACAAATTTGATATTGTTGACAAAAATGTTGAAAAGCAGAACTAGTGTATGCGGGTCCATTGTCTGTCTTTAGCTCTAAGGGAGGACCTAGTACTGCAAAGGCAGCTAGGCAATGATTAATTACATGCTTGGCACTCTCTCCCATTTGGGGAGTCGCAAAGATAAAGCGGGAGCAGGTATCTACATTAACATGTACCCATCTATGCTTACCAAATTCCAGTATGTGGGTGACATCCATTTGCCAAATTTGATTAGGTTTAAGACCCCTAGGATTAACCCCCAAAGATTGTACAGGGCAATGAATTACACACTGAGAGCACTGCTTAACTATTTGACGAGCTTGCTCCCTAGAAATACGGAATTGTTTGCGAAAGGCAGCAGCATTTTGATTATGCAAAGCATGGGAGGACTGGGCAAGAGAAAATGGGGTAGCCTCTTGCATTACAGCAAGTAGGCGATCAATAGCATCATTGCCTATAGCTAATGGACCAGGGAGACCTGAATGAGATCGGATATGACCAATAAAGCAGGGAAATTGTCGTTCTCTAATGACTTTTTGAAGGTTGAAAAATAAATGAAAGAGTTCCTCTGAATTAGTGTGCTCTATAGTAGTCGTTTCAATTAGTTTGGCCATACTTACCACATAGGCATTATCACTATATAGGTTAATGGGCTCCATAGCAAAATCTGTCAAGGCATAGATAAGAGCTTGTATTTCTACCCGTTGTGCTGAAATATAAGGGGTTTGAAGGACCTTTGCACCTCTGCTGCAGTAGTATCCAGCTTTTCCAGAACTGGATCCATCTGTAAAAGTGGTTAATGCCTGAGGTATAGGTTGTGACTTCACTATCTTTGGGAAGGTAAAGGTAGTAACTGAGAGAAATTGTAAAACCTTATTTGCTGAATAATGGTTACCAACCTGTCTGGAGAAATTAGCAAATGCAACTTGCCAATTTGTTGATGGTTGCCAGAGCCAGTCTTGCTGTATAGCTGTAAATGGCACTACAATAAGGTCAGGGTCTTGGCCCACTAATTGGCCTGTTCGAAGGCGGGCTCGAGCTATTAGCTGGGAAACCAAATCATGGAAAGGAGTTAATACCTTACTTGGAGAATGAGCCAAATATAGCCATTCAACAACTCCAGGAGCTTGCCACAGTTAAAACATCCCCCTTTCCTTTTCTGCTGACCAGTGAACAACATCTCCTTTAATGTGGCAGCTAATACTGCTCCTTGAACATAGGCTGGTCCAATGTCAGCACAAACACGGATGAAATCATGTACAGTACCATTCTTCCTGTAGGGACGTAAAGCCTCTTGACATACTCTATTTGCATTTTCAACAGCTAATTGCTTCACTAGTATCATTCCAGCCTCAGGGTCAGCCACAACCCTGCCTACGGCTTGGCACAAGCAAGCCACAAAATCCTGATATGGCTCCTCAGGGCCTTGCCTAATGTTGCTTATGTCTAAAGACTTTTCCCCTTTTGTTGGCAGCTGCCTCCAGGCTTTGGTGGCACATACATTTATTTGCTGATAAGCTTGCATGGGGTATACTAACTGATCTTGCAAAGCCCCATGAGGTCTGGTGCCCATGAGCATATTAATTGTAATGGGTACCCCCATGAGCTTGGTTTTTGTTAGCCTGCTCTGCACTAAGCTCTGCCCAATTAGATTTCCATAATAAGTAATCTCCAGGTGAGAGACAAGCCTTTGAGACAGTATTCCAGTCACTAGGAGCCATAGCTTCCTCAGATATTGTATCCAGTAACCCCAGCACAAAGGGGGAAGTCGGTCTATTCATAGAACAAGAAGTCTTCAACTCCTTCAAAGTTTTCAAAGGTATAGACTGATGACCACGGAGCATCTTTCCTGGATTGTGAGGATCAGACTGCTCAAATATAGGATATAAATTGAATCCTGATGTATCTTCCCCAGCCTGCTTGGCCTCATGCAGAGTCTGCTGGAGTAGAGACAAAGGCACCATTCTTTTTTCTGCTTGTTTAGGGGGTAAAAGGAGAGGCTTATGAGCAACAGTAAGCTCTCCAAATGTTTGTATCAGACCCCCATCATCCCAAACCCGCCAGCGCTGTTCCCTTGCTTCCTCCAATCCTTGCTCATATTTGAGAGGAAGTGCATCATCCGGAGGGCTCTCTCCCACAGGAGCTGTAGCCCCAGGGATTGGAGGAGGTGGCAGAGGCGCTGATGGTGGAGTCGGAAGACTTTGGCAACCTTCCCCCATCTGTCTTGATTCCCCTGCCACATTTCTCCACTCCCCTTCTGGAGTGGGCTCTAGGCAGTCTCAAATCAGGGACCACAGACGGAAAGTAGAGGCAGGCATTTCCTCTGGACCTTCAGCTATATAATGATCGCGAAGTTGTTTTCCTACCTTCTCTCATGCCTCTATACCAGGGGTGGGCAAACTTTTTGACTCGAGGGCCACAGTGGGTTCTTAAACTGGACTGGAGGGCCGGAACAAAAGCATGGATGGAGTGTTTGTGTGAACTAATATAAATTCAAAGTAAACATCATTACATAAAAGGGTACGGTCTTTTTTTTAAATTTTATTTCAATAGTTTTATTCATTTCAAACATTTTAACAAGAAGAATGTAAACACTAATTATTATAATTTGAAACTTCAAAAAATGGAGGAATCATAGCACAATAACATACCTTATATTGAAGATGGCAAAGGCAAAATAAAATTGCCTAACAAAGGAAAGATACAAAAGCCTTTCAAATTAAACTTAAATATAATAAAATAATTTAAAACTAAAACAAATAGAAAAGAACAAAATGTGTAAACAGTAAATTAAACATTTTCTTTAGTGCAACTTCCAAATTATGCCCGGGACGTAGATGTAGATGGCAATGTAGAATGGGTTGAAAGGTTTTCGGTCTTTAAAACATCAACTTCAGTGGGAACAGTGTTGTTGGTCTCCTTTTTAGCTAATGCTCTGATACTGTGCTCTCCAGGGGCGTGTCTCCCTACATCACCACGATAACGTGTCTACACATTCCCAGGGTGATGTCGGGGGACGCGTCCGCGGGCATTACAAGGAGCCTCTGGAAGATTGAGAGGTTGTTCCTTCTACTGAATGGGCGGATATAAACCCGCCCACTCAGAAAAAGGAGCTGCGGCCGTGTTTCCCGATGTTGCCATGTTAACACTGCTGCTGGTGAAGAAGCAGAGGAAAGAGCAAGAGAACCCTCCGCTCTTTCGGCTCCGCGGGCCAGATAGAACAGCCGAACGGGCCGGATCCGGCCAGTGGGCCGTAGTTTGCCCACGGCTGCTCTATACTTACCTTTTCTTCCTCAGAAAACCATGGGCAGGTTTTAGTCACAAAATCCAAAAAATCGAAAAGCTGTTCATACCTCACAGAACAGCCCCTTGCTTGGAGCATAGCCTTAAGCATGGATACGCATACATTCTTTCCCTGCAATCCTGAATTTCCCATGTTTTACACCTAGCTAGTACTACACCCCTACCTTACTGCATGCGCACGCCTTGGGGCCTCCTTTCACCTGACAATTGCACTTCCCTCACACTCAGGTCTGCATTGAGTGCCACTTGGGCCGAACTCAGGCTCACGTTGGGCGCCACTTGTGCTGCGCCAGCACAGCCAAGGGAACCTGAGGGAGGGCTGGCAAAGGATGAAGACAGACAAAGAGAATAAGCTGGATCTAGGTGGATCTTCTGTGCGTGACTGAGACCACAGAACAGATCCAGACTGCAAGCTGATGCTCTATTTTATAGTCAGAGGTAAACAAGGTAATTTACAATGTTCTTGTGAGTTTCACTTGTTTTGGCAGTACTTGCTGCACCCCCCACAGCCCATTAGCTACCCAGCAAAGATCTAGGGAGCAGTCACAAAATTAAGCTTAATTATGCTAAGAGGGCTGTGCCCTCTAAGCTGGGACTTGTTTGCGGCTTTGCCAGCAGGTCAGTCAGAGGCTTAACCATATAACCGCTCCCTACAAGGGGTAACTGGGCCAGCAGGGGAGGGCAGTTGGGGACAACCAGGCCAGCAGGGGAAGGCAGTTGGGGGTGACCAGGCCAGCAGGGGAGGGCATTTGGGGGTGACCAGGCCTGCAGGGGAGGACAGTTAGGGGTGACCAGGCTGGCAGGGGAGTGGTTATGGGGTGATCAGGCTGGCAGGCTGAAGCAGTTAGGGGCAATCAGGCAGGCAGGCAGGCGTGTGGTTGGGAGCGAGCAGTCCTGGATTATGAGAGGGATGTCCAACTGCCAGTGGGATCGGGCCTAAATGGGCAGTCAGACATCCCTCGAGGGGTCCCAGATTGGAGAGGGTGCAGGCTGGGCTGAGGGACACACACACACACACCCCATGCACAAATTTTGTGCACCGGGCCTCTAGTATGCATAATAATGGAATACTATATATGTAAAAGGCTAAGTGACCGTCCAACCTCTGACCAGTAGCTGTGATGCACACTGACCATCAGAGGGCTGGCACTCAATGCAGGAGCTGCCGAGCTGTAGTGACTTGGCAGCAGCGGTTCTTGGGTGACGCACCCCAGAACCAGAGAGGAGGGAGCCCAATTCCAGGGTGTGCCACCCAAGAACCACCCTCTCACAATCCAGGACCCCTCGGGGGATGTTGGAGAGCCAGTTTCGGCCCAATCCCCACAGGCCAGGATGAGGGACCCCACCTGCCGGAGGGACTCTGCTCACTTCGCAGATGCCCTTTGAGCTGCAGCGCTACCCCAGGTGCAGCTGGCTGGGGAGGGACGGCGGGAGGTTGGCTCCAGGGCATGTCCAGCCTGTCTGGCCCAGTCTCACCCCACTGGCCACTTTTTAATTAATTTCCTTTAAATGTGCATGAATCTGTGTACCAGGGCACTAGTTCAGCAATAAGAAGGAATAAAATACTGATACATGCCACAACGTGGATTAATCTCCAAAACATCCTAAGTGAAAGAAGCCAGATAAAAAAGGCTATCTACACTAATAAAAGAGAAATATGCAAATTGGCCATACCTCCATGATGCCCACCAGCCAATCAGGAGTGAGTATGCAAATTAACTCATCAAAGATGGCAGGTTGATTTGCATATGCGGGCGCGGAGCAAAGACTGAAGGCTCCAGCCCGAGCGAAGACTGAAAACTGAAGACTGAAGAGGCTTGGCTTCTCCACTGCGGCCGGAGCGGAGAAGCCAAGCCTCACTGGGGCCGGAGCAGAGAAGCCTAGCCTTGAGGCTTGGCTTCTCCGCTGTGGCTGGAGCGAAGGCCTGGGTCCCGGGTGCCAGAGGAAAACCGGTGCAGGCAGCCAGGGGAAGGAAGGCCTATTGCACAAATCTTTGTGCAACGAGCCTCTAGTATATTATATGATCCTATTTGTAAGAAATGGCCATAATGGGAAAATTTATAGACTTCAATCACATCAGTCGTTGCATAGGGCAGCGAGCAGGCTTGATTGGGCTCTATGTCCATGATGGAATGCATGGCAGCCCTCTTGGAGACACGCTATCAGCTATAGAAAGTCACTTGGATGACTTTAAGTAGAGAATTGATATGATCTGACATTTTAACAGCATCACTCTGGCTGCTGTGCCAGGAGTACACAATAAGTAGGCAGGAGGAGTAGAAAAACCAGGGACAGGGGCACTGGTCCAAAGTGGCTACAGTGGAACTAGTGCAACATGGTCAAACTGTAGATGTATTTATAGACAGGGTTTGCTGATGGATTGATGGGAGTGATGGAAAAAGAACCGATGATGACTCCAAGGTTTTGGGCTCAGGAAGCTGGAAGAATGGAATTGTCATTAACTGAGATGGGAAAGGGGAGGAGCATGTTTAGGCAGGAACATTAGGTGGTTAGATTTAGGTATTTACTATATATATAAGCAGAGAAGTCCCACAGGCAGTGGTAATATGGGTCTGGAATTCTGGAAAGCATTCTAAATTGGAGACATATGTATATACTAGAGGCCCAGTGCATGAAAATTCATGCACTGGAAGGGGAGGTGCCTCAGTCCAGCCTGCCCCCCTCACAATCCAGGAGCCCTCAGGGGCAGTAGGTGACTTGGCAATCAGGGGAAGGCGACGCCCCCATCACATCTCTGCTGCTGCCACTGTTGGCATCGCAAGCCTTGGCTGGCCCTGGTTACCTGAGCCTCAGACAGCCCTGGGCGGCTGGGCAGCCACCATCTGAGGCTTGCCTGCACCTCAGGCATCGGCTGGGCAGCCGCCATCTGAGGCTTGCCTGTGCCTCGGGCCAGCCCTGGGTAGCTGGGCAGCCTACATCCGAGGCTTGCCTGTGCCTAGGGCCAGCCCTGGGTGGCTGGGGGGCTGAGGGGACTCGGGGACTCAGGAGGCAGGCACACAGAGTGGCTGGACCTGCCTGGGGTGGGTCTGGCTGTGCCGCGCGCCTGCCACCCCAGGGGGGCTGAGGGACTGGGTGCCACCATCTTGTGGCTGTGGGCACCACCATCTTTGAGGGTGTGCCAGTCAATTAGCATATTCCCTCCTTATTGGCTGTGGGCTCCACCATATTTGTGAGGGCATGGCAGTCAATTAGCATATCCCCTCTTTATTAGATAGGATTTTTAAAGCACTATTCCTTATGAAATATATCAATGTTTCCTCATATGCTCTTTGCACCAACTTTATCATTTCTATATTCATATGAGTCTTGATTTTAACTTTTTTGAAAATTATATTTTCACAAGGAAGGTGTAGTAGTGGGGGCTTGTGGACAGTCTCTTCTGGTTGCTTCTATTTTCTTAGCAAATAAGGATGCAAAGGTATGAACTGAGAGTGAGAATGGGCAGGAAATTTGGGGGGGGTGTTGAGAGTGATGAAGAAGATATAAAGATACTTTTAGGAGAGGGGGAATGTGAAGGGAAATACAGTATGACTGCTGAGCAATGTAAGGCCCACTGGAGGTTAGTAGTCATGGATTTTAATTGATCTGTCAGCATGCACAGCCATACCTGTAGGCATGGAATAGGCATGTTAGATTTAGTCAGGTTTGAGGTTATGGTAAGTGAGCACAAAGAAATGGAACAAGGGAGTTGCAGCAAGCAAGAGCATTAATTATGGTGATGGAGTAGGGAAAGAGAGACTGAGGACATGAGGTGGCAAAGGACAGTCCAAGGTGGTAGGCTCAATAGGTTGTCAGTCCCATTAAGTAGAGGGGTTGTTAGGATTGCTTTTCTCTTGCTGGAAAGGTGGAGGTGGTGGTTGGATAGTGGGATGCTTAAAATTGAAATCATGATGGAGGCAGTGGGTGGTAGGGAATACTTCCTAGAGCTAAGAAGTGAATGAGAGCCCTGGCCGGTATGCTGCTCAGTGGTTAGAGTGTTGGCCTATGCACCGAGGGGTCTCAGGTTCGATTCCTAGACAAGAACACGTACCTGGATTGCAGGTTTGATTACTGGCCCTGATTGGGGTGAGTCTGGAAGGTAACCAATTGATGTCTCTCTCATTTCATTTTTTTTCCTTTGTCTCTCTCATATTGATGTCTCTCTCTTTCCCTCTTCCTCACCCCTCTATCACTCCCTTCCACTCTCTATAAAAATCAGTGGAAACAATATCCTCTGGTGAGGATTAAAAAATAATAGAAAAAAGGAAAAAAAGCGAATGGGAGGATGAAAAGAAAAGCCACAAGTATGACTGAAAGGGAAGAGATATTGGAAGTAACTCAAACAGGAAATGATATGATGGAGGTTTAGTCCTAATTTGTGTAGACAAAGGGAGTGAAAGGTCAAGAAAAGGGGTTAATTTATAAATCAAGATTCCAGAGACTGTTAGCAGGAATAAAAAGTAGAGCATATGCCTGGCTGGTGTGGTTCAGTGGTTGAGCTGTGACCTATAAAACAGAAGGTCACAGTTCAATTCCAGTCAGGGCACATGCCTGGTTGCAGGCTCAATCCCCAGTAGGGGGCATGCAAGAGGCAGCTGATCAATGATTCTCTTTCATCTTTGATGTTTCTATCTCTCGCCCTCTCCCTTCCTCTCTGAAATAAATAAAATATATATATATATTTTAAAAACTAGAGCATAAGTGTATTAATCACATTGGAGGGGACCCTAATGAGACAAGAGGGAGGATAATATCAGGAACAAAGAAGAGGAGGAGACATTTTGTTGAAAGCTATTAGAGCCCAGGTTAGATAACTTAAGCCTATCACTAAATTAGGAATCTAGGTTATCCTCTCGGAGTGAACAGGTAAGTGTAGAATAAGAACTTGAAGGATATGGAAGAGATTGGGAGTGGCTGTTATGAAGAGTGAAAGAGATAGGCAAAGGAATCAGCAGCAGAGTGGGTGGAGAGGATGTGAGCAGTTGAAGTATTTAAGGAAGGTGAGAGGTTATCCTAATTTCCTGTCTCTGTGTAAATGTGGAAAACACAATAAGCTATTTATATGGGTTAATTTTTATCATTTACATAGGTTACAAAATTGATCACATAGACATTTTACTAGTGTTTGCCATGCTAAGCCCCACAACAGTGGCGCCTTCAAGTTCCTCTGAGCTCCATGTCTAGATCCCCATAGTTACTAGATCTTGCTACTGTGTGTTCTGAGGGAATCTCTAATGAAAGGCCAAAAGCAATCTCACTTCAGCCGTACATCAAAAAATTTTAACAGAAGTAACTCCACACCCCTCCCCCACCACACACGCCTCCTCTGGTGTTTCCTATCATGATTTCCAGCTCAGGTTCCAAGACAGAAAATTCAGACCTTTTCACGTCCCAGTTAGACACCAACTTCTACACTGCAAACAGCTCTGAAAGCTTGTGCCTCTTTCTATTAGGATGACTCACAAACTGTCCAAAATCTTGGAAGGTTTACACATTCCAAATTGGGGCAGGGGAGTGAGGCAGATTGGTGGTGTTCCAACTCAGACAGAGGGAACTAGCTCTCCCAGGCCAAATTTGCACACACACTTGGATGGCTAGGCTCCACAGGGCTTCCAGTCTCTGGTTCTCTTTGTGTGGGAGCTCCCACATCAGTACTTGGGGTCTTGTCTTAAACTGCATCCCTAGCCTAGACCTCCACTTTCCCCAGGGTGGTCTCAGTGTCCTTTTCTGCCACTGGGCTATTGTCAGGCATTCCTAGTCTACCCAGACTGGTCCCTGCCCACCTTGGGATCCATATGCATATTGATTCACTTCCTACTTCAGTTCTCTATTTGGATGCCTAATAGGCATCTCAGACTTTTTTAAAAAATATTTTTTTTGCCCTAACCGGTGTGGCTCAGTGGATAGAGCATCGGCCTGTGGACTGTAGGGTCCCGGGTTCGATTCTGGTCAAGGGCATGTACCTTGGTTGCTGGCACATCCCCAGTAGGGGGCGTGCAGGAGGCAGCTGATGGATGTTTCTCTCTCATCGATGTTTCTAACTCTCTCTCCCTCTCCCTTCCTCTCTGTAAAAAAATCAATAAAATATATATTTAAAAAATTTTTTTTTAAATTATTGATTACAGAGAGGAAGGGAGAGGGAGAGAGAGAGAGAAACATCAGTGATGAGAGAGAATCATTGATCGGCTGCCTCCTGCATCCCCCTACTGGCATGTGCCCTTGACCAAAATGGAACCCGGGACCCTTCAGTCCACAGGCCGACACTATCCACTGAGCCAAACCAGCTAGGGTGCATCTCAGACTTAATATGCCCAAAGCAAACCCTGATCTCCTTGCTCATTACCACCGTTAAATCTGTTTCTTCCAAAGCTCCTCATCTTAATATCAGCTCCACTTTTCCAGTTGTTCACACCCAACCTCTTGCAGTCATTTTTTCAAAAAATATATTTTTATTGATTTCAGAGATAAAGGGAGAGGGAGAGAGAGATAGAAACATCAATGATGAGAGAGAATCATTGATTGGCATCCTCCTGCACACCTCACACTAGGGATCGAGCCTGCAACCCGCATGTGCTCTGACCAGGAATCAAACCTTGACCTCCCGGTTCATAGGTCGATGCTCAATCACTGAGCTATGCTGGCTGAGCTTGAAGTCTTTCTTGATTCTTCTTTTTCTCACAACTCACATCCAATCCACCAGAAACTCCTATTCAGAATCTACCCACTTGTCACTATCTCCTCTCGGAGAAGAATTGGCTCCTGCCCAGCTATTACAGTAGCTGCTTAACTGGGTTGTCTACTTCCATTCTTGCCTCCCTCCCTACATTCTATTCGAAGCACAGAGACCACAGTGATCCTGTAAAACAAAAGTCTAATCTTGTCATTACTTTGCTTAGAACCTTCCCATAACTTCAATCTCTCGCCTCTGAGGACTACACAGTCTCTCTCTCTTTCTCTCTGATGTCATCTGTTGCTTTTCCCTCACTCACACTGCTCCAGCCATTCCGAGTGCTCATCCCTCAGAAATCCACATGGCTCAGTTCTTCCTTCAAATCAGACAGGTCTTCTCTGCCATGTTAGGTAAAATAGTGCTCATTACCCTCTCGTGTCTCTTTCCCAAAGGCAACGTAAACTCCTTGAGGGGCTTTGTCTTGTCTTCAGTTCCTAGTACCGGTGCCTTGTACACACTAGGAGCCAAATAAATATTTATTGAAGAAAATAAAGAATAATGTAATTTTGCATTTCTAGAATAATGTAATTTACATTTTCAGGGAGCTATATAAAAGGAAGCTTAGAGGCTATATTTTATGTTACAAATGACAAGACTAAGACCCGCTCAGTCAGTGGTACTATAATGAGACTCCAATCTCCTAAATCCCAGTGCAGTGATCTACTTACAGGCTGTTTCAGAGCAGGTCTGATCCTCACCCAGTAGATGGGAAACTAGGGCTCAGTGCAGCCAGGGACCTGGCCAAAGGTTGTGCTCTTTCATCACACCAGAACCAGAACTCCCAGTTCCTAAGTTATAATGGCTCTGAGTTTACACTCCTGTCTCTGAGGAGTGGATAGACTCCTTACTTCAATGTTTTGTTATTCTAATCTCTACTTTACCCAACCCCAGGGTCTTTCCCTTTGTGTTTTATTCTGTCCTTTCTCTAAGGTCAGAATGATCCCTTATCAACATCCAGAACAATGTGCTTGAGACTCGGCTGTCTTTGCTTAGGCTGCTTAACAAAATACCATAAACTGGGTGGCTTGTATACAACAAAAACTTATTCCTTACAGTTCTGGAGGCTGGAAGTTCGAGTTCAGGGTGCCAGCGTGGCTGAGCTCTGGCGAGAACCCTCTTCCAGGTGGCAGACTGCCATTTAAAAGAAAATTTTTTGTTAATCTTCACTCGAGGATATTTTTTCCATTTTTAGAGAGAATGGAAGGGAGGAAGGAGGGAGGGGAGAAGGAGAGAGAGAGAGAAAAAGAGACAGAGAGAGAAACATTGATGTGAGAGAGACACATTGATTGGTTGCCTCCTGCACATGCCCGGACCGGGGACCGGGGAGGGGATTGAACCTGCAACCTGGGTTGGTGCCTTTGACTGGGAATCGAACCCCCAACCCCTCAGTGCCAGGTGGCAGACTGCCATTTTATTGTTGTATTTCACATGGCAAGAGAGCTCTCTGGAGTCCCTTTTATAAGGGCACTAATCCCATTCATGGGCTCCACCTCCCAAAAGCCTCACCTCCTATTAACATCACAGTGGAGGTTAGGATTTCAACATATGCATTTGGGGGTGACACACTCAGTCTATTGCAGGCTGTCTGGGCCTTGCCCAGAGGCCATTAAACCCCCCAATGCAACCAAGCAAACGATTATCAAGGAAACAGGTTTCATAGCTCGCTAGGTGACCTACATTCCTGGTTAATTTTTCTTTCCTCTGAAACAACTTGGGTTTACTACCGGTTGTTTCAGGCAGGGTAAAGGAGGCTAGCAGCCCGAATGTAAAATTTGTTTCTTTGTTTTGAACACAAAGAATTCTTTCCTTCTCTCTCTTTCCCCCCATAGTATGTGAACCAAGCTCTGTCCCTTGGGTTCTGTACAAACAAATGGAACAGGGTAAGCAAATTGATTTTGTAGTTACAGGCTGTTCCACATAACTCATTTACAAGGTCAGTGGGGACCACAAGTTACCAAAACAAAGAAGTATGTGATTTAAAATGAGAATCTCTTGATTTATCAAAAACAAGCAAAGACCTTTCAGGGTTTCTAAAAGGCTTATATTCCTGACTCTATCAGAACACAAAAGCTGGAGGATAAGGGGGAAAGTACACGGACGAGAGGATCAAAATAGCAAGTGCTATAAAAAGAGGCCGTGCGGGTCCACATCTGCTAGAACTCTGTACCAGCCTCCTCCCTTCATGGCGCCATAACTGAAGGGTTTGGGGAATCATTCCAGGTTTGGAGGACTTGGAGAAATAAACATGCAATTACAGTTGTAGATATAAAAGTGGTTTCATATGAGTGTTTTTGGAGAGAAGGCAGTGGTTTGAAACTGAGAGCATTAATGAGACCTCCCGAGGAAGGGCTGGGGATCCCAGAGAAGAAGGCTGGGCCTAACACAGCCGGGCCAGGGTGTCTCTAGATACAGTTACTCACCCCCATGGGCCTCAATTTCCTCTTCTGTAAAATGGAGGTAACAAGGGTTTCTACCTCACAGGGTTAATTGAGGAGAATAAATAACTTAAAGTGTATAAACTCATCAGCCTGGGCAGGGATGGAAGCCGAGAGTCCTGACACAGGAGAGGGGATGGGGAAGAGTAGAGGAGCTTGGGGGCTTATAGGACCCAAGAGATAAAAGGGCTGGGAAAGCCCTAGCCGGTTTGGCTCAGTGGATAGAGCGTTGGTCTTTGGACTGAAGGGTCGCAGGTTCGATTCTGGTCAAGGGCATGTACCTTGGTTGCAGGCACATCCCCAGTGAGGGCGGTGTGCAGGAGGCAGCTGATTGATGTTTCTCTCTCATCGATGTTTCTAACTCTCTATCCCTCTCCCTTCCTCTCTGTAAAAAATCAATAAAATATATTTAAAAAAAAATTTTTTTTTAAAAAAAAGGGCTGGGAAAGAACCATGAGGAAGTTGATTGGGAGGTAACCCCTTCTTAACCCTGAAAGCCCAAAGGAAGAAGTCAGGCTGGGCTTTGGGGCTTTGGGGCTGTGAGCAGAGGGTTAAAAGAACCAGGAGAGATGGCCTGACTTGGTTAGTGTGGAAGGAGGGGCAGTGGTGTGCAGGGAGTGGAGGTGAGAGCCTAACTGGTAGATTCACCATTTCCATGGCGTAAATGCAACCCCCACCGCTGATTTCAAACCACCAATGTAATGTCACGTCCCACTGGCTCACAAAATTCCTGAAAATCTAACCATTGGCTCTCGTAGGCTCTAGCACCGCAGGGAGTAGGAGAATCAGCACAAGAGTCCCACGGGGTTCAGTGAGGGAGACTCCCAGTGACCCGAAGGGGGAGAGACAGACACTGGAAGAGGCCCAGTTCTGTCAGCCAAATTGAACAAATGACTTGAATAACAGGAGACTGTTTCACCCCCAAGTTTCCTAACTGTGTGGAATTTATGCACTGATACTTCCTCGCATTGAGGTGCTATTGTACTAATTAAGTAGGAAAAAACAGTTCTTGGTGTACTTGAGAATGGCTGGTTCTGTGTCCTGGGAGGAGGGGGCAGGTGGAGAGATACCTGGAAAGGGGAAAGGGGAAAAGGGAAAGGGTATCCTGAGAGTCACAGGCTCTAAGTACATCCCCCGCTGTGTTCCCTGCTCCCAGAAGTTACAGTCACAGCAAAGAAGACACTCAGGCCTCCTGCTGGGGGTGCTTTTTAGGAATATGAAAAAGTGAAGTGATGAAATTAGCATCGCCATAAATAGGAAAGATTCCCGGATTCCAGGACGTGCGTCCACTTACTGGGTAAATAATGTAGGCAAGTGAAAATGTGAGTCGTTCCTTTTAATTTTCTGCAAGAGAATTTTACCTGTTTCTCCTAAAGGGATGGGGGGAGGGGATTATTTACAGAAGAGATTAGAAAGATCTTGGGTAAGAAGGCTTGGCTGTAGTATATAGAGCAGAAATATAAGGGAAACACAACCTATTTTAGTCAGTCACTGTGAGGAAACAACTCAAAGTATTACATTTTTAGGGATTACAAAGCAGATTAGATCAAGTCAAATGATGTCTCAGTGGAAATAAAATGTGAAATTTCGGAGCTGAAAGCCAGTCTTCTCTGGTAATCTCCCAGAATGGAGCTAGCTAGCATTTCACATGCAGAGTCCTGAGGAAAGGGAAGAAGTCCAAAACACTCCTGTCAGGGGGAGGAGAGCTTTGAAAGAATGTGTAAAAAAGTTGTAAAGGCTGTAAATATTTGCAGGATAAAAAAAGCAGTAAGTGAAAGTGAAAGAATTAAGGATTACTTTTCTCCAAAAATAAAAGAGCATATTACCTAGGAGATAATGTCCTGCTCTTCTGTGTTTACAAGGATAAAAAGAAAAAACAAACTCCCTGGAAATACATAGGTTTTTAAAATACTTATTGTAAAAAAGGTGGTTGAACTTAATTGCCAGGAGTTCTAGCTGTCCTTTGGAGGTCTTGAAAGTTGGACAAATCCCCTTTTTTCTTGTTTTATTTGCTTGGTTTGTTGTTGTTGTTAATCCTTGGGGAGGGGGTGGGGGACAGAGAAAAAGAAACAGCAATCAGCTGGTTCTTCCCACACCTTCCTGCATGCTGAACCTAGGTACATGCCCTTCACTGGGAATCGAACCCAAGACTCTTTGGTGCCCCAGCCAACACTCTAATCACTGAGTAACACCGGCCAGGGCTCTTTTTTCTTGTTAAATTAGTAGTAGTGAGGAGGAAACTGGTCTTGCAAGGTGTGTCAGGCCATAAAAACTGTGAACAATACACTGCCCTGGGCAATACACTGCCCTGGGTGGGGTGGGGGGGTGGAGGGGTGAGGAGGAGGGTCTTTATCGATGGCCCCAGGACAGATCATGGGATATGGCCTGGGGACCCCCAACACCTGGGGGCCTTCCCACAAAAGGGGGCGGAACCATATCTGCAAGACAAAGACCCCAGAAGGTTATAAAAAGTGAAGCCCAGCCCTAACCGGTTTGGCTCAGTGGATGGAGCGTCGCCTGCGGACTGAGGGGTCCCGGGTTCGATTCCAGTCAAGGGCATGTACCTTGGTTGCGGGCATATCCCCAGTAGGGGGTGTGCAGGAGGCAGCTGATCGATGTTTCTCTCTCATCGGTGTTTCTAACTCTCTATCCTCTCCCTTCCTCTCTGTAAAAAAATCAATAAAATATATTAAAAAAAAAAAAAGTGAAGCCCTGTGCGTGTTTCTTCACTCTGATTTGGAAATTATTCCCGGAATGCACTAGTGTTAATAAACGGGGTCCCTCCCTTTCTCTAGGAGGCATGCTTGGTATTTCTTTGGTCTTCGGCAACAGTAGTTTTGCCTTAAAACAATAAATTCAGCCCTAGCCGGTTTGACTCAGTGGTTAGAGTGTCGTCGTTGGCCGGCGGACTGAAGGATCTCAGCTCCATTCCTGGTCAAGAGGGCATGTACCTCTCTCTCTCTCCTTCTCCCTCCCATCTCTCTCTTCCCCTCATCCCTCCCTTCCATCTCTCTAGAAATAAATGGGGAAATTATCCTCAGGTTAGGAGAAAAAAAAGGAAAGAAAGAAAGAAAGAAAGAAAGAAAGAAAGAAAGAAAGAAAGAAAGAAAGAAAGAAAGAAAGAAAGAGAGAGAGAAAGAAAGGAAGAAGGAAAGGAAGGAAGGAAGGAAGGAAGGAAGGAAGGAAGGAAGGAAGGAAGGAAGGAAGGAAGTTCAAGGACCCACAGCTACAAAACAAAAAAGCCAAAATCCAAACCAAGGTAATCAGGAATGCAAAACCCTTAAACATATTGTGGTTCCTCAGGGACTATCTGTTTGAATATGAGGCAGTAGGCAGTGAGAGGAAGAAAAATAAAGGTATTTTGTTAATAAATCATATGCAAACAATCTAAAAATAAAATGCCTGTCATTTTTAAATTGCCACGCTGAACTATTCTTATAAAGGTTACTACTGTGCTCAAATCAGCCAGGGTTTGAGCACATTTCTTAATCTCCTCCTTTATAAAATGGGGATAGTATGTAACTCATAGATGGATACATTGTTATAAGGATTACTACCCAATGGTTATTTTTGAGTTCTCATCTTACTTGACCTATCGGCAGCATTTGACACTGCTGATCACTCCTTCTTTGGTTTCTAGGACCTCACACTCTTGGGTTTCCTCCTAACTCACTGGCTGTTCCCTCTTACTGTCCTTTTGCTGCTTCTCCCAGAGCTGTCCTTGGTCCTCTTCTATTTCTACACTCCCTCCCTCAGTGATCTCACCCAATGTTGTGACTTTAGGGTGGCATTTAGATGTACATCTCTACCCAGATCTCTCTCCCTTGAAATCCAGACTCTCATACCCCAGTGTGTATTGGTCATCATCACCTACACATGGAGAGCAACATCTTGACTTGACCCAAAACAAACCCTTGATATCATTCCCCTCCAAGCCTGCACCATTCATAGCCTTTAGCATCTGTCGATGGCAAACCCACTTCTCAGCCATTCAGGCAAAAAACTCTGGAGTAATCCTTGGCTTCTCTGTCCCTTACATGTGAGCCTTTGGGGAATTATTTTGGCACTATCTTCAGAATGTGGCCAACTCTAAACACTTTCACCACTTCCTCCGCTACCACTCTGGTCTGAGTCTTCATTATCTCTCAAAAGAATTACCATCACAATGAGTTATCATCTTAAGTTTTCTTCCTGCTTCTACCTGTGCACTCCTGGAATCTAGTCTCAACTCAATAACCAGGTGATCTTTTAAAAAAAGGTAATCAGGCCATGTCACTTCTGTGTTTGGAACCCTGCATCCCCCGCCACCCCTCCACACACACCCCACCCCCTCCCCTGTGTCAGAGTAAAAGCCACAGGCCTTGCAGTGGCTTACCAGAAGCTACAAGATCTGGCTCTCTTCCATCTCCTACTATTCATCTTTTCCAGCCAAACTGGCCTCCCTGCTCTTCCAAGAACATGCTTGCATCTGCTCTAGCTGCTCACTGTTCCAGGACCACGCTTCTCCCAGAGAGCCACTCGGCTAACCCCTCATGACCTTCAAGTCTTTGTTCAGATCTCATTTATCAGGAAGGCAAATCCTGACCATTTTTTTTATATTGCAAGTGTTGGAGTCCAAGGTAGCCCTCTCCAAAATACCCCACAGTGGCATATTGATATTTTGAATTAAAATCACTCTAGAAGCAGCAGGAGCCAGAGGAGCTCTCAGATTCTCTGTCTAAATGCAGGAAATAAATCTCCATGTGAAAAGTACCTTCCCTGCTACAGATGAGCAGGGAAGGAGCAATCCAAGGAACAGACAGTCTTATCACCAGAAGTAGAGAATCCAGAGCTGAGAAGTCTCTATAAACAAACCTTTGTTAATTTTACTAACTGCCCTGGCTTACATTCTACTTACATTCCTCACTAGCCAGAATCTGCAAGAACTCAAGAAGGGTAGAAGAGGGAATTTCCTCTCCCAGACAGAACCTGCCTCCCACCCCACTCCTGCGAGAACTCTCATTCCACTTTACCTTGCTCTATATTTTTCTATAGCACTCTACACCTTCCAATGAATTATATAATTTACTCTTTAAAAACATTTTTTTTGACAGGGTAGTTGTAACTTTATGGAGGATCTTTTTAATTAAAATGCTTCACAGTGGAGACCACAGCCTGGAGGGGAAGCAGCCTCCTAAATGTCTCCTGCCCAATGACCCATAGACTGAAGCAGAATTGGTTCATTCCCCATCTCCTTCAGGCTAAGGTGTAATGGATGGAAATGGAGACAGTGACAAAGAAGAGGCAAGACTGAGGCTCAGTCTTAAAAGAAAAGTCCTAAAGGGCTTCAACTTAAACTAGCTGAAGTTGGTTTTACAGCTGTTCTTCACCCAGTTCCAGCCAACCAGGAATAAGTTAATGTTAACATAAAAACACTCAAACTTGTAAAGAATTTTTGTGAGTTTATTTGAGCCAAACTGTCGACAATTGCCAGGAAGCAGTATCTCAACAGATAGTGCTCCAGAGAATGGTGGGTTTTTGTCTCTTTTTATACATTGCAATCAAAGGAGGGGAGGTAGGTGGGTTACAAGAAATCCATTGGTGATAGGTTAGAGGTAGGAGAAAGCAAAGGGCGGGGTGGGTGGGGGAACCTCTGGGATTGGATAAAAGGTAAAATGATAGACACATACTTAGATGGGTGTAGGATAGCCAACAGTCAACAATTAACATGATAACAATGAAGGGATTTGTGGTATCTGTCCTGGCGCCAGTCACATTAGGTTGCACCTCAAGGGGTCCAGGAGAAGGGAAGTTACTAGTTACCCAGACATTTCAAGGGTATGTTATTATAGATGCAAAAAGACAGATAGGCTCAGTTAAGGTAAAGGTTGACCTTGTCAGTGAAGATACCATCCTAGGACGTGACTACCCATCATAACCTGTTCTTCAGTTTAAAAAAGTTTTAATTTCAGGCCATACTTTGTGGTTACTTTAGGTCTCTGAGTTTGCAAGGCTGCCATGCAGGCCTTCCCTGAGCTTGTCAGGTCAGCATGTGGCCCCTTTCATCCACATTAATATAGTTTTGCCACCTAAGCTGATGACCATAGTAGCAGCTGTCCTGAAGTTGGGCCTAATTTGCACTAGTTGCCAACATCATAGCTACCAAAATTGCCGAAGGAGATTTCCGCACAGCTCCTCTACCCTCTCCTCTCAGCGAGAGGGCCAGGCTTCCCTCAGTGATCAGTCCAGCCAGCAGCCTTCATTTACGCTGCTTCTCCCGTTGCTGATGAACCAAGAGGAGCTTGTTGCTGTAGCATAACTTAATTTAATTTTTATTATTTTTATTGTCTTTCTTCCCTACCACCCATTCGCTCCATGAGGCAGAGATCTATCAGTTGTTCCCATGCCTATTCCTGATGCCTATTCCTGTTACCGGAAAGGGACCAGGCCCAAAGCGAGTCTGCCTCCCGCTGGCCTATAGTGTGTGGGTTCTTGACTTCGTGCAGTCAAGATTTCACAATACGCGTCTAGGTGACTTCTAGAGGATGCTTATTAAAGCTGGGGACAGTGAAACAAGGAAGGGCCTAGGATAGAAGAAGCAACAGGAGAGCCTAGGTGGGGCCGCTTTGGCTCACTGGGAAGTCAGAGAAAAGGGGGCCTTGGAGACAGGTTCAGGGGGCTGGCCCCTGAAGGAGCTGCTGCGGCCCAGTGCTCCCCTGGTTGCAAGTCTCTGTGAACATTAGAGTTTAAGAGATGCATGCCAGTGGGCAAGGTGCTGATGTGCTCCCAGGAGGGAGAGCGCACACCAGGTCCTGTGTTTTGAGGGTTTTAAAAGGCTGGGAGTTTAGGGGAGTTCTTAGGGGAGGGTCCCAATAGAATATTCATTCGCTTTTCTAAGTGTGCCCTTTCAGAATCATGGTCTCTACTGATGGGTCAGTGCCAAGACAACTGGTCCTGGCATCACCCACCTGATTTTGCTGCTTTTGGGGGGCCTGAAGCCGAAATACAACTGAAGCCTAGATGCTCTCTCTAGGGAGGAAAGGTCAGGGGTCTAAACTGCATGACCAGTGATATGCCAGGGCATGAGAGGCCACCCTGGGGGTAGGTCTAGCACCAGTTTTGCTCCTTGCTTGGCACCCTGGGCTTTCCGTCTGTATCTGGCTGTAAATTGTTCGCCCAGTTCAGCTATCTTCTCAGTTTCCCCATTCCACCCGCCAAGAAATTTTCCTAGCTTCTTACTAGCCTGCCTCTTTCCTAAGTACCTAGAAACTGTGCTACATATGTTTGTGGGATGAATCAAAAAAAGTGAAAAGCTCTACTAATTAAGACTAAAATATTTAGCAACAGACTAAAATGTTAGCTTTTCCAAATTTCAAAATACCTGCCACACAATAGGAATTCAATAAGCATTTGATGAATGAACTCTGTACTGTAATCTCTGTACATATTTCCAAAGCATCCATTTTGTGTGTATGAGTTGGAGTCTATTCAAGGTCTGCCTATTCAGTATCCAAAACCCATTTTTGCTTTCATTTTGCCTTTTTCTATTTCAGGAAAAAACCTTTTAACTTATATTCTGTATAGCAATCACTAGTGTTCCCTGAATATTTCCATAAACTATCACACAGAGCTGGTTAAGAAATTGAAGAGCTGCCGAAACCGGTTTGGCTCAGTGGATAGAGCGTCGGCCTGCGGACTGAAGGGTCCCGGGTTCGATTCCGGTCAAGGGCATGTACCCTGGTTGCGGGCACATCCCCAGTAGGGGGTGTGCAGGAGGCAGCTGATCGATGTTTCTCTCTCATCGATGTTTCTAGCTCTCTATCCCTCTCCCTTCCTCTCTGTAAAATATCAATAAAATATATTAAAAAAAAAAAAAGAAATTGAAGAGCTAAGATAACATGACTAAGTTGCAGAGAAAGAAAAACAGTTGAAATAAAGGATGCTAAAGCCAGGGCAGGGGAAACTTTCTCCTCATCCCACTAGTTCGTCTGGCTGCTCAAATAATTCAAATGACATACTGCTGATTAACAGGAGAAAATTAAATTTTAATACAAGTGCACAGAGGAATTCATCTAAGCATGAAAATTCCAAAAACAGTGAAGCAAAATGCTGTATGTATGCCATTTAAACTGAGGGGTAGGTTGCCAATTCACTGGTAGATGACAAAGAGCAAACATTTGTTAAACAAATTCTTGCAGAAAAAAATGGGACACAAACGGGAATCTAGCAAAAAGCTTTTTGCTTTGATCCTCCCTGCTTGTCCCCCTCCCCCCCCCTCCCCCTTACCTGAGGATAGGTCTATTGGTTTGACAGAAAGAGAGAGAGAGAGTTGATCAGTTGTCTCCTGTATGTGCCCAGACCAGGATGAATCCGACACCTTTTGGTGTACTGGATTACACTTCAATCAACTGAGCCACCGGGCCAGGGCAACACACTTAATGTTTCTTTTTTAAATTTTTTATTGATTTCAGAGAGGAAGGGAGAGAGAGAGAAACATCAGTGATGAGAGAATCATTGCTCGGCTGCCTCCTGCACGCTCCCTACTGAGGATGAGCTTGCACCTGGGCATGTGCCCTTGATCAGAATGCAACTGGGACCCTTCAGTCTGCAGGTTGATGTTCTATCCACTGGGCTAAACCGGCCGCTAGGGCAGCACACTCAATGTTTCTGTGCTAAGGTGAATATGCTAAGATTCCCTTCCAGAAGCAGGTTTTGCTATCTGAATCTCTTTAGGCAGATGAGGGGTAGGTAAAAACCCTTCTTGAGTTTGTTGGGCTTTATTTTCAGCTGGAAATAATCTGGATGCCAGAGTGGCACATCCTGGGAAGACTCATCCTGAGGGCCACACTTCTGGGAAATAAAGGTAGCAGGGACAGTCTGAGTGGTATATTTCCCATGAGTCAGCACAAGGTAGTGAGGGCTTAAGGGCAGCTCCACCAGTCCAGCTGTGTTCAACTGGTTTAATTCCTCTGAGTCCTAGTTTCCTCACCTGTAAAATGGGGATAACTCAGTTTGTTGCATGGATGAAATGTGATTAATACAGTGTAAACACCAGCTCCTCTGCATAGTAAGCAATCAAAAATTGGAAGCTATTGTTATAATGAACTTAAAAAAAAACCCAGCTTTTGCACCAAGTGGATTGTTGTTAGGAACAAAAAGGTTCATTTAGAAAAAAAAAAAATCTTTATTGTTGAAAGTATTGAAAAGGTTCATTTTTAAAAGGAAACAGGAAAATGAGTAAGGAAAAGTAACCAAAAAGGTGAGACCTCAGGCTGGCTGGTGGTAATGAAGACCTGGAAAGGGCAACAAGCCTCTCTGGTTTTGTGAGTGTGTGTCGTACAGTAATATGTTTTTATTGATTCTAGAGAGAGAAGAGATAGAAACACCTATTGGCTGCTTCCTGCTCGCCCCTACCGGGGATCGAGGCCGCAAACCGAGCATGTGCCCTGACCGGGAATGGAATCGGCGACCACCAGGTTCATGGGAGGACGCTCAACCACTGAGCCACACCCGCGGGGCCGAGCCATCTCTCTTGGAAACCCCTCAGCTCTGCCACGGCGACTGGCTAGAGAGGCCACGCGGACCGTCCTCCGGGGTCTGGGACCGAGGGTGCGGCGCGCAGTGGGAGGCGGCTGCTCCCTTTACTAGGCGCCTGTCCTCCCTGAGGCTCGGCCCCCACCCTCCCTCCCACCCCGGCCCGTCACCCTCCCTCCCACCCCGGCCCGTCACCCTCCCACTGAGGACAGTGCGGACTCAGCGTCTTCCGGCTCCTTCCAGTCTCCATCCTCTTCCCCACCCGCCCCGCCCATTCTCCAGCCCCAGGAGTCTCCTCCCCTTCCTGATTCTTCTGGCTCCTTCCTAAGAGTTTGGTTTGAACTTTTGAAATCACCAATCAGCGCCCTGTGCCCATCCTCTCTCAGCCCGCCCTTGTAGGGCGGGGCTCCCGGCCAGGTGCCGCGCAGCTGGAGGCGGGACCCTGGAGGCCGGGCGGGGTTCAGGGCCCGCCCTCCCAACGGGTGGTGGGTATATAGGGTGCCGCGGGCGAGCTGTCGGGTCACTTCTCCCCCGGATTCCTTGGTAATCTGTCAGTGGGAGGTCCTTGTTCCCGTTTCCTCGCACTTTTCAGCCCCTCCGAGCCCTACCAAGTCTCAGCTATGGTGAGTGTGGAGGTGGGGGTTCCCGGGGGTGGGAGTTCCTGGGGGTGGGGGTCCCCGTGCGGTGGTATATGGGGCGGGGAGAGGGAGCAATCCGCGGAGCGGCGGGACCCGGGTTGCACGTGGGGCCGCATCCCGGAAGCCTCCAGGCAAACTGGCTTCTGGTGACCAGGCTGGGAAAGTTGACTTCACCGGGCAGACTCCTCTTTGGGCTGGAAGGCGCGGCCCGGCCACTGCCCTCGGTGAAAGTGGGAAGCCCTCTTGATCTCGGTGAGAGGGTATCGTCCAAGATCCCGCCATCGCCCGAGGACGGCTAGGGAGCCTTCACATTGGCTCCCAAGGGTTTGTGGAAACTACGAATCCCTCCCTTCCCATTTCCCCAATGACCTCACCTTCCCTTGCGCAGTGGAAGCACCTGGGGCACCTCGTGCGCTTCCGCTTGGAAGGTGCAAACGCTTACTGGCCCCCCCTCCAGCGCCCTGTGACTCGCTGCTGAGTCACCTGTGGCTGTCTGGGGAGAGGCTCCTATTGCACCAATCCACCTGAAGGCTGGAGGCAGGCTCCTCCCCACGTTGTCCAAGCCTGTATTTCTGGTGCTCATTTAGAGGGCTGTTTATAGCTTAAGCCAGCTTTTTAAAAACAAGCCCATGAAAGGGTATTTTCTTGTAAAACCACAGAGTAAACTAGTACTGACGATGTATTTGTAGTTTTAAAGAAACATGAAACTATAGACGAGTATTTTCTATGTAACTTCCAGAGGTATTGAAAACAACCAAGAGAGCCTCTGTTGGTCTACAATAAGCCATGTTTTAAAACCAGTATTTATGTATCAAATGTTTCAAAACAGTATCTTTAAAAAAGAAGAAACAGTATCTTTAAAAAAGAATAGCCGGCAAGTTACATTCTTCAGAGATTACCGCAGTTACCAAAAGTATGTCTGACTGTAACAACTTGAGTGCTTTTCACCAAGCAAACCCCAAAATACGGGTAAAAGTGTACTTAAGAAATCACTGTTTTAAAGCAGCGATTTCAACCAGTGTGCCACAAGAATTTTTAAAACATGCAATACCTGACTAATTTAGTTAGGGGCACTGACTTCTTTTCCCTTAGATTGTAAAAAAATTTATTTTTCAGTATGCTGCAGAATTTTAGTAATGAGTTTATGTATGCCATGAAATGAAAAGGGTTGAAAATCGATGGTTTAAAGGGCAGCAGAGCAGCAGCAGCAGCAGACCTATTTTAACAATAACATGTTAGATTAATAGTTTTTTATATAGGTTGCCAGTTCCATCCCAGGCCAGAATGCATATGGGAGTCAACCAACAAATACATAACTAAGTGGAACAATGTGGAGAGTGACTACAGTGTTTGGACAGGTTCAAGCCTCGGACTGATGAGAGGGCACAGTCCTCTCATGGCCACATGCAAGTCCCAGCTTGGAGGGCAGAGCTCTCCCAGCACAATTATAGCCAACAGTTAAGCTTGAACCTACGGTCCCAACACGTGGCCCCACGTGCCTGAGTGATGTGGGCTTGATAGAGTTCAGGTGCATGTAATTAGATTCTAAACCCAGAGAATGTTGTAAACATCTTGACCACGCCCTTACTTTGCCTGGTGGAATCTGGCTATAAAATAGAGACAGCTTACAGGCCATGGTGCTGTCTCTCCATCAGAGAGGGCAGCGACCCACTGAGGCCCAGCTTTCATTCTCTTGTCTGTCTTTTCTAATCCTTCACCGCCCCCACTCAGGGTCACTGAACCTGGCTGAGCTAGCATGGCACATAAGGCGCCCTGGGGCTGAGTATACCATGGCCATGCTGGCCCGCCACAGAACAACAAATGGATGTTTCTATCCCACCCCCTCTCTAAAATCAATCAACAAATAAGAGAGACAGTGGCTACTTACCCAGTTAAAGCTAAACTAACCGACTCTATCATCTGTGTAGGTCTGTCCATCTCCCTAGTGGCCATGAGGTACTGGAGGGCACAATTTTTTTTTTAATATATTTTATTGATTTTTTTACAGAGAGGAAGAGAGAGGGATAGAGAGTTAGAAACATTGATGAGAGAGAAACATCGATGAGCGGCCTCCTGCACACCCCCTACTGGGGATGTGCCCGCAACCAAGGTACATGCCCTTGACCGGAATTGAACCTGGGACCATTGAGTCCGCAGGCCGACGCTCTATCCACTGAGCCAAATTGATTAGGGCATGGAGGGCACAATTTAAACAAGGAATCCAGTTAGCCTGTTGAGCAATGAAAGAAAGTTTGGGGGCTCAAAAGGTTTCAATAGAAGTGTTTCATTAGATTGAGAGTATCTTCTGAGATACTTCATCTCCTTGGACCTGGTTCTGTCATGGACAGATCTCTGACTCTCCAACTTTCTTGAGCTGTGGAATTTCCAAAGTCTAGTTAAAGGTAAACATGATGCAATGGTAAATAGTCATGGGTTCATTAGCACAGACAACTCCTTTTTCCCACAGCCCTAGAGCTGGGCGAGTGGGTGCAGGTGACCCCTGAGCTTGCTGATGTGATCAGGAGGCCGTGATTGTTTTATGGGGAGTATAGGTGGGAAGGAGAGGACCACAGTTCAAGGTTGCGAGTGATTAGGGTTTTATTATCCCAGGTTATGAAACTAGACTCTGAGATCTTAGCTGGTGTTGAATTTTCTTTAACTAGTCTTCCATTAGTGACTTTTAAAAACTTTAAACCTTATTTGAGGAAAATGGGAGATATTTATTGTCAACATTTTGAAAGTCCTCTGCCAGTCCCCCAAGTAACCAAAATAACACAGTAAATACTCCTTTTTTTTTTTGTTCCCCTCTTAAGTCTGTGGGTATAGATTTTCATTGCCT
Organism: Plecotus auritus; assembly: GCF_963455305.1. NCBI lineage: Eukaryota > Metazoa > Chordata > Mammalia > Chiroptera > Vespertilionidae > Plecotus > Plecotus auritus. Next base: position 177,265,744 of record NC_137772.1, on the reverse strand, counting down.
TGTTTTACTAAACAGAAATGAATTTGGTAACAAACTATTTTGTTCAGCAAATAAAGAAAAACTTTCTCAATAATATTGTTAAACTAGAGACCCAGTGCATAAAATTTGTGCACTTGTGGGGGTTCCTAAGCCTGGCCTATGCCCTGTCACAGTCTAGGAGCCCTTGGGGGATGTCTGACTGATGGCTTAGGCCCGTGGGGAGTGGACCTAAGCTGCAGTCTGACATCCTTATCGGGGTCATGGAGGTGGGAGAGGCTCCTGCCCACCACTGCTGTGCTCACCAGCCATGAGCCTGGCTTCTGGCTGAGCAGTGCTCCCCACTGTGGGAGTGCACTGACCACCAGGGGGGCAGCTACTGCATTGAGCGTCTGCCCCCTGGTGGTCAATGCACGTCATAATGACCAGTCATTCTGCTGTTCAGTCAATTTGCACATTAGCCTTTTATTATATAGGATTCTTGAAACTAGATTTTTCCCACACTTACCAAAGATATATGTACATTTTACTAGGAAACTGCTAATTTCCAAAATTGTTAGTAAAGTCTTAGCTTTTATTTACATATGTCTCCACCCCACCCTACCTTCCCTCAGTGAAGGGAAAAATGTTGTTCCTTAAGATTAAATTCACAGAGTTAGAAAGCTGCCTCTGACCAGTTTTTAAAATACAGCTAACCACTGCTTATTTGGTATTTTCTCCATGAGTCATATGGCTGTAGTTTGCTGGTTTAAACTGGTTTTAAAGGGAGGGAGAAGCTCTTTTATTATTTATTTATTTTTATTGATTTCAGAGAGGAAGGGAAAGGGAGAGAGAGAAAAAAACATCAATGATGAAAGAGAACCATTGACCGACCGCCTCCTGCATGCCCCCACTGGGGATCGAGCCCACAACCCAGGCATGTGCCCTTGACCGATACAAACCTGGGACCTTTCAGTTTGCAGGCTGACACTCTATCCAATGAGCCAAACCGGGAAGGGCAAGCTCTTGTCTTTTAAAGAATAGGGTTAAAGAGGGACCAGAATGAGCTCAATAGTTACACAATCTCACAGAATGAATCACGCCTGAAAGATGAATTTTTGCATGCCTTTTAAGGGCTCAGCCAGCATATTTTCCAGGAACTGGGGGAAATGGATTGCTCTACTGCAGCTTTGTTTTTCTGAGGTGGGTAGAAACCTGACCTCTAATGTGGCTACAAAGGAAGGGTCTGGTCTCTAGCCTACCTAATAGTTAATTAACATATCTTTGGTTTTCCCAAGCTTTTTTTTTTCTGAATCAGTCTTCCACAGATTGTTGCTTATGCAATAGTCCTGGGGCAGGAGTGGCCTTGAGAAAGTTGATTAATCTATCCTGAAGTTTAATTAGTCATCTTGGTGTGAATCATTCCTAAATGTCCCATATGATGTGTCACATTCTGACATTTTCCTTTCTTCCTACCACAGCGTGAGTGCATCTCCATCCATGTTGGCCAGGCTGGTGTCCAGATTGGCAATGCCTGCTGGGAGCTCTACTGCCTGGAACACGGCATCCAGCCCGATGGCCAGATGCCAAGTGACAAGACCATTGGCGGGGGAGATGACTCCTTCAACACCTTCTTCAGTGAGACAGGCGCTGGCAAGCATGTGCCCAGGGCAGTGTTTGTAGACCTGGAACCCACAGTCATTGGTGAGTTGACCTCAGTAACCCAAGTAAGACCCACTGGGGATCTGGGACACGAGGTGGGTCCAGGGGGCTCTGTTGAGGCCCTGGGGTTGAGCAGGTTGTTAGTGATGGGTGGCTGCTTTGGTTCCCTTTTGCAGATGAAGTTCGCACTGGTACCTACCGCCAGCTCTTCCACCCTGAGCAGCTGATCACAGGCAAGGAAGATGCTGCCAATAACTATGCCCGTGGACACTACACCATTGGCAAGGAGATCATTGATCTCGTCCTGGACCGAATTCGGAAACTGGTAAACACAGTACTTTATTAAAGTGGGGTGAACCTTAGCCAGTTTGGCTCTGGATAGAGCATCAGCCTGCGGACTGAAAGGTCCCGGGTTCGATTCTGGTTAAGGACGCATGCCCAGGTTGCGGGCTGGATCCCCAGTAGGGGGCGTGCAGGAGGCAGCCGATCAATGATTCTCTCATCATTGGTGTTCCTATCTCTCCCTCTCCCTTCCTCTCTGATTAAAAATAATAATAAAAATTAAAGTGGGGTGAGAGTTTTCTCTTAGAGTTTTAAAGAGAGACCAAACTACAACAATCATTCTTCGCACACTAAAATAGGCCTTTTATATATTTTTTATTGATTTCAGAGAGGAAGGGAGAGGGAGAGAGAGGCAGAAACATCAATGATGAGAGAGAATTATTGATCAGCTGCCTCCTGCACACCCCACACTGGGGATCGAGCCCACAACGCAGGCATGTGCCCTGATTGGGAATTGAACTGTGACCTCCTGGTTCATAGGTTGATGCTCAGGCCAATAAAAAATATTTTTAAATTACTAAAAAATAAATGAAATAGGCCTTATTAAATAACTCGATTTCTAAACTACACAGTCCTGGGTGTGGGACTACTATTTGGGGTAGGGATAAGAACGATAGGCAAAAGATTAATGCCTTACAAACAGATTTGGACAATTGCTCATTCAGTGAGGGCATTTTACCAGGAGTCAGGGTGAGAGCAAGGGGGCCTGAACAGTTTGACTGACATATAAGCCCATTAAACATCCTTGTTCATATTAATCAGTCAGCTTCCCTGCTTCAAGCTGAAACATCCCTTTTTAGGATATCTTGGTCACACTGAATGAGTAGGTGGCTGACTCTGACATGTAACTAAACGATCAAACTTTTGAAGAGAAAAATCTGGGCTGGTGCCTTATGTTGGTACAAAAAGCGCAGGGCTCCGGAAGCCAGTATAGCACTGATTAGAAATGGCCAACACGGGAAATGTTGAACAACGCTGAAAGTAGAGTTATTTTATACATATACATTGAGTGGCCAGATTAGTATGATCTCTGAACGCATAATAATCTGGCCACTAAGTATATACACACACACTAGAGGCCCAATGCATGAAATTCATGCATGGGTGCAGTCCCTAGGCCTGGCCGGTGATCGAAGCGTGAGTGTCTGGCATGGAAAGGCAGCTGACCTCTGGGCCCTGAGCAGCACCTGGGCCCCTGGGACCCCGAGCCCCTGTGTGCCCCCCTCCTCCTGAGTCATTGGGCCCCTCCCAGCTCCCTCAGTGCGTGGGAGCCGGGCGGCAGAGCCACCACCCACTTGCACCCGCCTTGGCCTGGTGCCGCCCGCTCACATGCTCCACCATCCTGCTGTGGTCCCCTTTGCACCCACCATGTTTTGCACTGCCCCCCTGGTGGTCAGCGCACGTCATAGCAAGTGGTCGAACTCTTGGTCGAGGGGACAATTTGCAATTTAGGCTTTTATTTTATAGGATATATATTTTTTAATATTTTTATTGATTTGAGGGAGAGGGAGAGAGAAACATCAATGATGAGAATCATTGATCGGCTGCCTCCTGCACACCCCACACTGGGGATCGAGCCCGCAACCCCGGCATGTGCCCTTGACCGGAATCGAACCTGGGACCCTTCAGTCCACAGGCCAACACTCTATCTACTGAGCCAAACCGGCTAGGGCTAAGATATTTTATTGATTTCAGAGAGGAAGGGAGAGGGGGGTAGAGAGAGAAACATCAATGATGAGAGAATCATTGATTGGCTGCCTCCTGCACGCCCCACACCAGGGATCGAGCCTGAAACCCAGGCATGTGCCCTTGACCGGAATGGGACCTGGACCCTTCAGTCCGCAGCCTGACACTCTATCCATTGGGCCAAACCAGCTAGGGCAGAGCTCCCTTATTATAGAAGCAAGTATCAATCACTGAAACGAGGAAGGCATTGAGATAGAAACACAAAAAGCAGCAGGCTTGCTTTTCTTTTCTTTTTTTCTTTTTTTTTTATTAAGGTATTACATGTGTACATATCTTACCATTGCCCCCCCCGCCCCCCCCCCAAGGCTTGCTTTTCTAATAGAGCTCAGGGCAATGTGGACTTGCCCTGTGGCAGAAAAATCTTAGGCAATTGTGTTCACATCAATGATGTTGATAACTGTTCTGTTTGGGTCATTTTAAGAGTCTGGCAGTCAGCTGACTGTTCCTTAGACATGTGGGCAACTTGTAAGTAATTAACCCAAAATCAAGAATGAATGCTTGGGTAGACTAGCTTATTAGCTACTAAGTCCAGCCACAACTGGTCTATTCTAAAAAGAATGGCCTTGCATCATTCATGGCTTGATATTTTTCTAGATGTTTATCATGGTCACCCCAGCAAAACTGGGTTATTGGTTCCTGTGTTTGCAAGTCAAGCTACAAGCACTGACTGGGAATCAGGGCCCGCCTTTAGGGACAAATAAACCTAGTAAAAGCCATTGAGGGTTTATGAGTGAAGTTCATTTACTGCCAATACCATTGTATTTGTCCTTGGTGTTACTTCTGTGTCCATATGAGTAATGGATGTAATTGGTAAACTAGGGTTTGCCTTCTACATTGATCTCATTCAATGCAGGGATCTACTGGAGAAGTGAGCTCTGAGGGGTTGGTAGAGAATGTCCACAAATCTCAGCACTTTTGAGAAGTAAGGGTTGTCAGCAGAATACTTTGTTTGAGAGGTCAAAATAATCTTGGAGTTGGCTAATCAGAACAGCTCAGTTGAGTGGTGAAAGGCCCTCACAGTCTTATGGAACCGTGACAGTCACCTTTCCCGAAATGGCTGGGCTTTCGGGTAACTGGTGCTTACTGTGCCAGGCACTGTTCCAAGAACTCATGTAGTTCTCAACAACCTGAGGTAGATCACTATTCTTCTCATTTACTAAATGAGAAAACCGAGATGAAGAAATGAATTTGGTCAAAGTCACACACAGCAAGGCCCTGGTAGAGCCAGATCCAGACCCAGCCTGATTCCAATACCAGGGCATTCAACGGGGCTGTTCTGTTGTATTCCAGCTCCGAAAGCCTCTGCCAGGTCTCTATAAGACAGACATCTATTGTACGGAGCTGGTGGTCCCAGGCCTGCCCTTGGTAGCTCTCCAGCTGATAAGAGTTGCCCTTGTTCTGCTGTTGCAGCAAGGGCACCAGAGGCCACCCTGCCAGTCACTAAACCTTGGGCCCTGCATCAGTCCCAGACCTCATGATTCCTCTGCCTTCAGAGATGAAAATATTTCACTTTAAAATAGCCTTTTAGAAAAAATAGCCTTTTAGCAGATTTCCCCTTCCCCCAGCAGTTGATTGTGAAAAGTTTCTCTGAATCACTTAGCACTTTGGAAGCTTTTTGCAACTGCTTTCCTAGCAAATATTCAAAAGAGTTTTAAAATCTCAATCAATGTAGTAATTAAGGATTTAAAAAAGTCACTACAGCTTTGACCAAGGCTAAAATTAACACTCTCTCTCTTTTCTGACAGGCTGACCAGTGCACGGGCCTTCAGGGCTTCTTGGTTTTCCACAGCTTTGGTGGGGGAACTGGTTCTGGGTTCACCTCCCTGCTGATGGAACGTCTCTCTGTCGATTATGGCAAGAAGTCCAAGCTGGAGTTCTCCATTTACCCAGCCCCCCAGGTCTCCACAGCTGTAGTTGAGCCCTACAACTCCATCCTCACCACCCACACCACCCTGGAGCACTCTGATTGTGCCTTCATGGTTGACAACGAGGCCATCTATGACATCTGTCGTAGAAACCTCGATATTGAGCGCCCAACCTACACTAACCTTAACCGCCTTATTAGCCAGATTGTGTCCTCCATCACTGCATCCCTCAGGTTTGATGGGGCCCTGAATGTTGATCTGACTGAATTCCAGACCAACCTGGTGCCCTATCCCCGTATCCACTTCCCTCTGGCCACATATGCCCCTGTCATCTCTGCTGAGAAAGCCTACCATGAACAGCTTACTGTAGCAGAAATCACCAATGCATGCTTTGAGCCAGCCAACCAGATGGTGAAATGTGACCCTCGCCATGGTAAATACATGGCTTGCTGCCTGTTGTACCGTGGTGACGTGGTCCCCAAAGATGTCAATGCTGCCATTGCCACCATCAAGACCAAGCGCAGCATCCAGTTTGTGGACTGGTGCCCCACCGGCTTCAAAGTTGGCATTAATTACCAGCCTCCCACTGTGGTCCCTGGTGGAGACCTGGCCAAAGTACAGCGAGCTGTGTGCATGCTGAGCAACACCACGGCTATTGCTGAGGCCTGGGCTCGCCTGGACCACAAGTTTGACCTGATGTATGCCAAGCGTGCCTTTGTCCACTGGTATGTGGGTGAGGGCATGGAGGAAGGAGAGTTTTCTGAGGCCCGTGAGGACATGGCTGCCCTTGAGAAGGATTATGAGGAGGTTGGAGCAGATAGTATTGAGGGAGAGGATGAGGGTGAGGAGTACTAACCTGTCAGCTGTGATGTCACACTCCAATGTCTCGGGATTGTCTTATTTCTGTTCTGTGAAGTCCATTGTGTCCTAAATTTTGCAATAAAGTTTTCTTTTTGAATGTCAAACTGGTTTGTTCTGTATCACAGTAAATACTTGCCCCTCTTATTCAAGGCCAGTCAGGGATGGAGGCTGGCCGACAGACCATCCTGATCATTTGATCAACTTTCCCAGTGACTCTGTGTGTGATGTATTGTGCTAAGTGGTTTGTCTGTTTCACTTAAACCTGATTTGATGAGTGGTGATAAAATCATTTAAGTGAGGCAACAGGCTCAGATTGGGCCAGTTTCTCAAACCAGCATGGATGTGTCACCTGTAGCTATTGAAGTGCAGATCCAAGCTTCAGATAACTGCATTTTTCAACAGGCTTCCAGCTGATGGTCTTGGTCTACCAAAATTCAAGTAACCAGTCAGGCTGCCATGAGGTATGTCAGTATTTAATAAAACACTCAGAGTCACATGGGCAAGCCTTTGGAATTGTGTTGATAAATTCCATATTTAGCCCTGGGTGGTAGCTCAGTGGTTAGAGCATCAGACCATGCACCAAAGGGTCATGGGTTTGATTCCTGGTCAAGGGCAGGTGCCTGGGTTGCAGGTTCATCCCCAGCCCCTGTCAGGGTGCATGCATGCAGGAGGCAATCAATGTTTCTCCCTCCCCACACTCCCACTTTGAAAAAGCAATAAGAAAAATGTCCTAGGGTGAGAATTAAAAATAAAACCATGTTTAGGCAAAACCTACAATGGCAAATATGGTTGTACTTTGCAGATTTGCTCCTTAGAGGAAGTGAAGTTGGCTGAGACAAAATTAGGAGTTACAGGTGGTTGTATTATTGGTACTTGACCCAAGGTATGTCCGGAATATTTGAAGTAGGGGACCCAGGGAAATTGAAGAACGATGTGTATGTAGGAAAGATTGGAGAGGGGAGAGTGCCCTGATGAGGATCCTCTTCCAAGCACCTGTTGGAAGCAGTGTGGTCCTTAAGGGGGGCAAGAGGACTATGAGGTAAGGGTGGGGGAAGGAGGGGCATTAATGTGAGTGGCTGGGGAGCTTGGTGACTGGTACTCAGGTGCCAGTGGTATGGCCTAGCCCTAGAAGGTTGAGCTGAGCAATGGAAAAGGACAGGATGACCAAAGGGCCAGGGCTGGTGCAGAAGGGAGGGGCCAGTTTGGTGCTTGGGTACTGGCCTGGGTGGAAATGCCCCCCCCAGCCCCCCCCAGTGGCAGGAGATGGAGGCCACTGCAGAGCTGCAGACGCGTTGCCTTTGCCCCCTGGTGGCCCTATTCTGATGGTGCTCAGTTGCCATCTCTCCCCCACTGGTTTTCACCCCTAACCCCTTGCTCACCCCCTGGCTGTTAGAGAAGAGCATCTGACATGTGCCTGTTCTCCGAGCACAGGCACTGTGTTCACGGGAGGTGCTGCACCGTTGTGCTCAGGGAGGGTCTCGCCACATTCACCACAAGTGCAGCCCTGGCCTTACGCCCTCAGGCCCGCCCCGTCCTTGAGTACAAAGCCAGCTATTCCTGCTTATCATATGGGACACATTCCTCCTGCTGCCCGAGCATCACGGTCAGGGATGAAAATGAACCTTGGATAAGCCGACCAGCCAGCGCAGCCACCAGAGGGGCACCCTGAGACCTTCCCAACCTAGGAAATGAATCTGCCGATTGTCACAGTGTGAGCCCTGGAGGAAACGGGACACTCACGTGAGAAGGAGCAGGTAAGTCATCCAGCCTTAGCTGAGCGTGATGTCCCGTGACACCTGAGAGGCCCATTCTCTGAGCCAGCACTTCCCGAGCACAGCGCCCTGAGAAGAGGATTTGGGGCTTCCTGGGCCAAGTACCCCTGGCCAGGAGCCCTCAGTAAGCCTTAAGGTAGGTCATTGTCTACATGTGCCAGATGTGGAAAGGTTGGAGACCTGGAAGCAGCTGCCATGGCGTGGGGGTGAAAGAAGGCGAGGACAAGTTTAGTTGAGAAATATTCCAGTTGAACAGCCTGGGGAAGGGCAACGTGCCAGTGGCTGGGGAAGGGTTTCTTGCAGTGATGACATTCCCCTCCTATGTCGGTGAGAGTGGATAGAAGTTTGCCTGCAGCAAAAAACAAATACACCCCAAGGTCTAGGTCACTGCTTTGTGGCTGCCAATCATCTGATCTGCCTTTGAACACAAATGGAAAGTCTGGACGTGGAACTGCAGCCTTTGCTGATGGTGCTGAGGCTCCATGGGGATACATGGAGAAAGCCTGGGAGTGCAGGCTCCAAGATCGGCTGGAGCCCCAGATTCTGGCTGCGCAGACATAGGGCTTAGGCTGCCCTCACCTGCCCTGAGCAGAGAAACAGTCTGCTCCCACCCCCGGAGGCCACTGGCCACTGAGGGCCCAGTAGGCCCAGCATAGCTGCTTAGAGCTGGGTGAGGAGGAGAGAATGGCTGTGAGGGGCAGTGTGCTGGCCTGTCTACCTGACATCCTAAGTGTTTGGGGAGCAGCTGGCAAATGCCTCTGCTCCAGTGGAATTGGCCAAGCATCCCGCTGTCTAGACAGAGGTAGCCAGTGGTTTTGATAGAACCTGTCGTCAGGCCCTAGACTTCTGGAAGTTGTGTGGCAGCCCTGAGTGGGTTGTGGGGGGAAGGGGAGACTGTCCAGGCGGAAGTGTTCCATGATCTTCACCACACCCTGTGAGGAGATGCTGTACCCATTTCCGCAGCTGAAGAAGTCAAAGCTCAGAGAGATTAAGTATCAGCCTAAGGCTACCGAGCAAGTGGATGAACTGAAATTTGACCCACAACTCTGGTCACATCCGTCGTGGGCCTTTCCAGTGCTGGGTGAGGAGGGCCACATGCTGGGGCGAGGCAGGCCTGAGGCCCACAGGGGCCAGCCCTTGTGTGCAGCACTGGATGGAGCCAAGCCACAGAAAGGAGATCTTGCGATGCCACTGATTGTTAGATCAGCACCCGGGAGCCCCATTCTGGTGACAGCACACTAGTCCAAAGGAGCAAAGCAAGCTGGTCCCCACTCAGATGGCCGCCTTCTAGTGAGGGACTCCACTGGCAGGCCTCCCTCTGAACTCAGCGAGCCCATTCTCAGATCGTGGGCTAATGGGTCCCTGCAGGGAAGTTGTTACCACCTTCCTGGACTCCTGCTGACGAGATTGCAGCCACAGGGCAGACAGGACAGCTCACACCTGGAGAACCGCTGCCCTAAGCACAGGGGCCGGAATGGTCTCCTGTCAGCCAAGGACACGGTGAAGCTGGCAGAGATGACCTGGGCAGGTGGCTCCTGGAGTCCAATGCCAGGGCGGCTGTCTGAGAGGCAGGGCAGCATAAGGTGGGAAAGACAGACCCGTGTGTCAGGTGGGGAAGGCTCCCATCTTCAGCCTCGTGGAGAAAGTCCCCCTTTGCTGACATCTCGTTAACCTGTCACTGCCCCACTCATTCCAAGAGCCTGTCTCTGAGTTTATTCCTCCTGAGAGCAGATTCTGGGAAAACGGTTCTTTCCTCTTCGACGCTCCTCACAGAACTAGAGTCATGTGTTCTTTACAGAAAATGCTCTTCAAAAACTCGTCTCACCACTACAAGACTTTTTCTCTCTTTTAAAAAATGAGAACAAGCCTGGGCTGTGTGGCTCAGTTGGTTGGGCGTTGTCCCAGGCACCAAAAGGTTGCTGGTCAGATTCCTGGTCAGGGCACATGCCCGGGTTGAGGGCCATTAGAGGGCCTGCAGGAGGCAGCTGATCCATGTTCTGCTCTCACTCACATCCATGCGTCTCTCTCTCTCTCTCTCTCTCTCTCTCTCTCCCTCTCCCCCCACTTTCTGTTTCTCTAAAAATCAATTTTAAAAATCTTAAAAAAAAAATAAAAAATGAGAACAAAATATTAAGCTTTCCTAATTATTCAAGAGTTTTGTCTACATTCACAAATTAATTTAATTCATTGGGGTGGATATTAAGTCAGTCTCACTGTTGTTAACCCGCCCCCCTCCACTCTGTTCTTCCCAAATCTCATTTGGCTCACAGGAGAGGTCTAGCCTGACGGTAAACTGATACTGAAATGCCCCTGGCCAAAGCAATCACATCCAATTATACTCTCATGACAGCCATTTCCGTTTTTAAGTTTCATTCATTATTTCTGGGAAAACCTATTTGGTATAAGTCACTGTGCCAGGTACTATGGGGGAATATAGTATGTTTCTTGGTCCCCCTCAGGCTATAGTGACAGGTCATATAGGCACAACCCTAATTCAAGGCAGTACACGCCACATGCCAGGAGAGGAAGCCACATGTAGCAGCCATGATTGCATATCTACCCGGAAGCCATCCCAGCTGGTTGTTTTAGCTGCCAACACAACCGGCTCTGTTCCGGAGTTGTGACCATGTGCATCAGGAGAGGCTGGGCCTCCCACCAACAGGATGGATGTAGTCTAAGCTGATCAAGGTAATTCCTAGCCAGGGATTGGTTAAGCATCCAGCATGTGATTCAATTAGGGAAATGAGAGGTGAGGTACTATCTGCTGGTTGGGGGCAGTGGGGGTGGGGGAGGGGGTTGGGGGACAGTAGGGGCCGTGGGGGGGGCGTGTTCTTGGAAAAATTTTCTTGCTCTTAAAAAGCAATGCAGGGAAAGGATTCTCTGATTTGCAACCCTGGGTAATACCGTGTGTGCACATGATTCTTGAAGTTGCTGTAGTCATCGTATGACCATGAGGAGACAAACTATGAGGGCAAAAGCTAGCACTGAGCATGACACAGCAGAAAGATGAAAAAAACCTGGGTCCTTGATGGGATGTTGAGCCCCTGAACTAACTAACCCTGAAACTCCTCTGCCTCTGGGTTTTCCATTATGTGAGATTATTATAAATCTCCTTACTGTTTAGGTCATTTTGAGTTGGGTCTTCTATTGCCTCCTGCCAAAAGCATTCTACCTAATATAAAAGCCTCACATGGTAATGTGGTGGTTCATAGAAACATTTAGTAAAATAATAATAAAAATATTAAGGCCCTTTAAATCTGTGTAGCCCTTTGAGTGCAAACATTGCCCCCTTTCCTTTCCTCCATTTTTGGCCTCCTTCCAGCCGCAGTTCCTAGTCATCCAAACTGATCTGCTGCTTGACAGTGTTTCCAGGAGTCTCGGTTGAGCTTAAACTATAAGTTGAAAGCACACAGAGAACACTGATGGCCCGAAAAACGTCCCCTCTTCCCTTTTACATGCGCCTGTGAATGGAGGCGGAGTCTGACCTGTGGAGGACTAGGCACAGAGCGCCCCCACCCACCCCGGCAACACACACACCAGGAAGCCTGACCCCAGGGCAGTCCCAGATCTTCCAAAGCCCTCAGAGCTCTGCGCTGCTCTTGCAGACAAGGGGGTGGTGCCGGGTGACTTGGGACAAGAACCAGACCAGATTCTGGGGACTCCAGAGTGTGAATAAAGGTCACCTGACTGGCTATTCCCTGTGTGGGGGCACTTGGGTCCTTGAGAGGAAAAAGCCTGAGGAATTTTCTCCTTTTCTGGCCCATTTGGTTTTTCCTACTTTTCCTCCCTTCTCTCCTCTCTACCCCAGCCCTCCCTCATCTGCCCCTCCCTCCCCTTCCATTTCTCTCCCCCACCCATCCTCACTCATCTCCCCCTTCCCCATCTCCATGTTCTCCTTCACTTCCCTTCCTTCCAGCCAATGCTCTGCTGAGAGTTCTCCTGGAGAGTGAGGGAACAGCTAACAGAGGGCCAATTGTCAGGCCCTGGCCTGCTGGGAGGCCACTGGCCCTGGCCGGGCCCGGTGTCAGGCCTGCAAGAGAGGACAGGCAGGGCAGTTTGTAGGGCATCAGACTCTTTTAACGCGTCTGTTCAGCTGTCACCTGGCCGCTCCCTGCAGGAGATGGGATGAGATGGATGGCAGGGTCATGATGGCAGAAAAGAGCCTCCTGGTGGCAGGCCCCCTGGTCAGGAGTCCCTATCCTGTTTCTTGTCACTCAAGCCCTGGCCTGGACAGGGAGGGGTGACCAAGGTTCCTCTAACAGGGACCATGAGCCGGCGCCCTATCTCTCACAGCCCCCTGAACTGTAAGGAGTACCTCCCATCTCAGCAGCTCCATTAGGAAAATGAGGGAGGGATGCCTGGGGGATCCCAGAGTTTCCCACCTGCTCTAACTTGCTGGGGTTCCAGGCTGAAGGGCTCATGGCAGTTGTGTAGAAGGAGGCAGGGAGGAAGTCTGCCATGTGGGCCAGCATAACGTCTGCCTCTCTCACCTGGCCGGTGTGGCTCAGTGGTTGAGTGTTGGCCCATGAACCAGGAAGTCACAGTTTGATTCCAGTCAGGGCACATGGCTGCGTGCAGGAGGCAGCCGATGGATGTTTCTCATCATTGACGTTTCTTTCTCTCTCCCTCTCCCTTCCTCTCTGAAATCAATAAAAACAAATTTAAAAAAACAATAAAGTCTGCCTCTCCCCTGGGCAATCCTAGTAAGTGGAGGTGGGGAGGAAATTCCTGCCCTCCTTGGACTCCCTGACGGTGGTCTACTCTGAACATGGATCCTTCATGTGGGGATGAGACCACATGGATGCTTCAGCTTGCAACATCCCAACACAGGCTGCCTCACCTCCCCAGCCCCGCCCTCCCCTTTCTGAAGAGGCACCGCCTCTCATTCCCACCTGGAGGCTCTTGGGCATCTCCTTGTGAAAGAAGAGCTGAAAGCTCCAGGGGCCAGTGCCCTCAGACCCATCACAACCTTTAACAAATGCTTCTTTTATTACTCACACCCCCACTCAACAACCGTCCTGCCTGGGAAGAGCATCGGAGATGGTTTAATCTAAGCCCCCCCCCCTTTTTTTTTTACCAACGAGAAGCAAGGCCCAGTGACTGGCCCTAGCATGGGACCAGGTTTCTTGCACATCTTCTGCTGGAAGGTGAAGAGAAACCCTCAGCAGGCACAGTCTCTTCTGAGCCCTACAGAATCAAGTGGGGACCAGGATGAGAAGCCCGGGTTCCATTCTGATAAGTGATGTCACTCACTTGGCAACTACTCCTCGTTCTCACTCACCCAGTAGCCAGAGCCATTGCCTTGCACCACATGATGAAGACAATGGGACTGACCCACTAGAAAGGGGTCACAGACAGCTTGCCTCTTCACCCCTGCACCTCCTAAGAACAGAGCATTCCCTTACACAACCACATTCCTATCTTCACACCTAAAAACAGGAATAAATCACTCCACAGCATATAATAGAAACATTTCTTTGCATCCAGGATCCAATCTAGATTTGAACATCGCATTTAGTTGTTATTTCTCTTAGTCTGTCTCTTGTCTAGATCAGTCCCCCAACTGTAATGGGCCCCCCTAAAAAGATATGTCCATATCCCAGAACCTGTGAATGTGACCTTATTTGGAAAAAGGGGTCTTGGTAAGATGTGTTAAGGACCTTGAGATCATCCTGGATTACCTGGGTCCCCAAATCCAAAGACAAGTGTCTTTATAAAGGAGGAGGAGGAGTGTGAAGGGAGAAGCAGAGAGAGACGAGGGATGCAGCCACAAGCCAAGGGCTGCCTGGAGCACCAGCAGCTGCAAGAGGCAAAGGCCTCTCCCTGGAGCCGGAGCTGTTGGAAGCACAGCCCTGCCAGCACCCTGATTCTGGACATCCAGCCTCCAGAACTGTGAGAGAATAAACTTCTGTTGTTTTAATAAGCCACCAAGTTTGTGGTGATTCCTTATGACATCCTTAGGAAACAAACATACCCACCATTTTTCAAAAGAAAATGACAGACTTCTCAAAGAGTCTAGGAATCTTTGTCGTATAGAATGTCCCAAATCTGAAATTATCTTCACATTAACCTTTTAAAGTCATAAATCAGACCAAGTCAGTCCTCTGCTTAAAAACCTCTAATTTAAAATAAACTATAAACTCTTTACTCTGATTTACACAGTCCTCTGTGCTCTGACTCCTTCTCACTCCTCTAACCTCACCTTTCCTCCCTCCTCCTCTCCCACCTCACTCCAGCTCACCGACCTTTCTCCAATTCCTCAAACGTGCCAAGCTCACCCCATGTTTTGGCTCGGTCCTCTGCCCAGGTGACAACCAAGCACAATGCTTGATCTTTAAATCTGGATGGGGAGGGGGGGCAATAGCTATGAAGGACATTATTGGGACAATTGGGGAATTTAAATATGGACTGTATATTGGGTTAATGAGTGGGTGAATAGTACCATTATGGGTTATGTAGGAAAATAGTACCATCCCTGTTCTCAAGAACTGCATGCTGAAGTGTTTGGGGGTGAAATATCACGATGTCTGAAACTTTCAAACAAATTGTAGCAAAATATTGACAATCGATAAATCCAGGAGAAGGGGCTATTGGTGTTCATAGCAGCATCCTTTCAACTTTTCTCTGGATTTTAAAATCAAAAGTAAATGGGGGGAAAGATGGACAATTTAAAGAAAAGAAACCTTAATCCAGGTAGGCTCAAAATTTCATGTGCCTTAAAAATCATGTAGGATGTTTGTTAAAATGCAGACTCTAGGGATTCAGAAGATCTGAGTGGGGAACTGCTCTCTCCAGGCCCCAGGTGATTCTGAGTCAAACCTTTCACCTCCCGCCCCCACCCCCACCCCCCATGAGAAGGAAATTGCACTTAACATTCTGAGGCCATAAGCTGCAGTCAAGGGGTCTGTGGCTGGAAGGGTCAGTCAGGCAGAGGGAGATGCGACCTGACGATGATGGCAGGACTGGAGATTGTGGACAGAGCACAGGCCGGGGGAGGTGAGGACAGATTCTGCTCTCCTTTCCTGGCTTTTGGCTTCTGGATGTGGGGTGGGGGCCGAGGAGGCCCCTAGAGCCCACAGGAAGAATAAAACCAGGGCTCTGAAAGCCCATCACCGGTGCTGCTGTTCCGTTTCACGTGCCCTTAGTTAATTCTCCTCCTTGTAAAAAGGAGGTCATCACTTTGAAGCATCCTCCAAATCCCAACGTTCCTTTTGCTTTGGGTCTTAAATACAAGCCTGGATGCATTTAGACTGCAGACATGTCATTCTGGCTTCTGGCCAGAAGGTGGCAGCAACACATCTCTCGTTATTTTCCAGATTGACAAGCAGAGGTAAGATTTTTTTTCAGGTGCCTCAGGGTTACCCTTCAGTTTAATCAACATTTATCTGACCAAGGTCCTGTGCTAGACACCACAGATGCAAAGGCGAATAAGACCTGATTACTGCCCTCAAAGATCGTATTGTCAGACCTGGCTGGTTGCGCAGTGGTTAGAGCTTTGGCCCAGTCAATGGCACATGCACATACCTGGATCCCCAAGCCCCGGTTGGGGCATGTGGGAGACAACCAATCAATATGTATCTCTCATATCAATATTTCTCTCTCTTTCTCCCCCTCTCCCCTCCCTTCCCTCCACTCCCTCTAAAAATCATTGGAAAAAATATCCTTGGATGAGGATTAACAAAAACAAAGTTCATATTGTCAGGGAGGGAAGAGTCAGACATACAGAGATTACTAGTTTACTAGCTGTGTGACCTGGGTCAAGTTGTTGAACCTCTAAGTGCCTCGGTTTCTTTAACTTTAAAATGGGAATAGTAATAGTACCTATGCATAGGGTTATTGTGAAGATTAAAAGTGGTAACAGATGTAACATGTTGGCCATTACATAAAATACAGTGAGAGAAGTGATGAGATAGAAAAGATACCCAGAGTGTTCCTTAACTGGGGGGAGTGGAACCCTAAGATGGAGACAATGGGGAAAGAATTCTACTCTGGTGGAGCCACTCTGCCAGTGGGGACCCGGCTGGGCCAGCCTGGGAGAGCCCATCTCAAATGGAGCTGGACCCCTGGCTGAAGCTCATCGTGCTCCCACAGGCCCAGAGCACAAACACCGGCAGGGCCTGACCCACCAGGACGAGCCCTCCCAGAGGGGCAGCTGCCATTAGCTCACTGTGCAACTTTGTCCCGTTGAGCTTCAGGTCCTACCTGTGATGGGGAAGGCAATCACGGGAACCAAGGAATGGGACTGAGTTCCACATCTCGGACACTGTGGAGAGAGCGGTAAAGTCAGCCAATTCAGGAGCATCAGGGATGGGGAGCTAAGGATGCAAAGAGGAAGCACTAGAAAGGCAAAGAGATCTTAGGGAGCACACTACATTTTCCCCAGCATGTGGAATGGAGGTTGGGCCAGTCTGAGACCTCAAGGGGCAGGGAGACCCCAGCTGACAGTCACAAGTACTTAAGGTTGTGTCCTTGATCCTCTGTGTCTGTTTCCTCTCTGTCACATGGGAGAGGAAGAAGACAAGCAACAGCGTTGAGCACCCACAAATGGTTTTATGTACAACAGCTCATCTAGAGCTCACAACAACCCTGGGGGAAGGTGTCACCCTCCCAATTACACAGATGAAAAAACTGAAGCTCAGAGAGGACAAGTAACTTGCCCAGGGTCATACAGCGAGGCAGTGCCCAGGCTGGTGTCCTGATCTTTTCTCCCCTGACCTTTTCCTTCAATCCCCCTCAGAAATGCCCTGGGAATCTTCTCATCCATCAATACCCAGCTCCAGAAACACAAATTCACACAGCCTACCCTCTTGGTGACTCTTTCCATTTCTTTGTACTGTGACTGCTCCTTGGCCTAGTCTGGGAGGCCAGCTATGGAACTCTTTACTCTGCCAATCTCCCACACTCCGCTCCTCACCCAGCTTCGAGTCCATGGCCCATCATCATTTGCTTGCACTCTTGCTAGTGACCTAAACTTTGTTTCTCACCTTCCAAGCAAACTTCTGAATGCATCCAATTGTCATTTTTCTCCAAGCCTTCACCAAAGCAGCCAAGGGTGGCAGAAGGAAGAAGGGAAATAATCACACTGGCTAATACTTACACAGCATGTCCTGTGTGCCAAGCGCTAAGTGCTTCACATGTTGTAATTCATTCCAGCCTCCAACACTATGCGGGAGGTACTATCATCCCCACTTGTGGATAAGACAGTGGAGTGAATTGAGGTTAAATCACTCACCTACACCCAAAGCACACAGCTAATTAAATTGAGGAGCCTTGATTGAACCCAGGCAACCTTACTGGATCTCAGCGCCCATGTCTTAGGCAGTATACTATCTGCCCAGTACAGAGGAGATGAGGCCACCTTTCCCTCTCTCCATCAGCCAGCAAATACTTGGCTCCTTCAGCCCTGGGCCTAGCACTGCTTGCAGCCACTAGTGGGGATAATTTTTAAAAAACCACCCCTGAGGACATGCTTAGAGAGAGAGAGAGAGAGAAACATCAATCAGTTGCCTTCCGTACATGCCCTGACTGGGAATCAAACTGGCAACCTTTCAGTGTACAGGATGATGCTCAACCAACTGAGCCACTCTGGTTGGGCCAGTGGGGATAATTTAAAAGAAGTCCAGATCCTCACTGCATTAGGGGCTGACAATATCAATTGGGAGATCAATAATATTAATATTAATAATAATAAAACTAGCTTACATTTTTAAATATATATATATATATATATATATATATATATATATATATATATGTTTTTATTGATTTCAGAGAGGAAGGGAGGGAGAGAGAGAAACATCCATGAGGAGAGAGTATCCTGGACCAGCTGCCTCCTGCACGCCCCACACTGGGGATCAAGCTGCAACCCAGGCATGTGCCCTTGACCGGGAATCGAACCCGTGACCTCCTGGTTTCTAGGTCCATGCTCAACCGCTGAGCCACGCCGGCTGGGCAAACTAGCTTACATTTTATTTTTTTAAATAAATCTTTATTGTTCAGATTGTTACAGGTGTTCCTCTTTTTTTTCCCCATAGCTCCCCTCCACCTGATTCCCCACCCCACCCCATGCCCTCACCCCCCGCCACTGTCTTCATCCATAGGTGTAGGATTTCTAGCTTACATTTTAAAATATTTTTAAAAATATATTTTTACTGATTTCAGAGAGGAAGGGAGTGGGAGAGAGAGATAAAAACATCAACAGCCCTAGCTGGTTTGGCTCAGTGGATAGAGTGTCGGCCTATGGACCGAAGGGTTCCAGGTGCGATTCCGGTCAAGGGCACATGCCTGGGTTGCAGGCTCGGTCCAATGTGCAGGAGGCAGCCAATCAATGATTCCCTCGTCAACGATGTTTCTATCTCTCTCTTCCTTTCCCTTCTTCTCTGAAATCAATAAAAATATATATATTTTTAAAAACACAAAAAACAAAAAAACATCAACAGCTGCCTCCTGCATGCCCCTACTGGGAATTGAGCCCCCAACCTGGGCATGTGCCCTGACCAGAACTGAACCATGCCTCCTGGTGTATAGGTCAATGCCCAACCACTGAGCCACTGTGGCCAGGCTTACATTTTCAGCTATTATGTATTTTCTAGACATTTTACTTATTCATTTAATCCTCCAAACAACACTATGAGGTGGAAACTACAATTATCCCCATTTTACTGAAGGACATGGGAGAACATAGTATCAAAACTAAATTCATTCAATAGAAAGTATTGAGTCAGATGGGAAGCTTGGCAACTGGATGCCAGAGCCCTGAATCTTAACTGTGACCCTTCCCACCTTTCTTCCCACCCCAAGATCTCCTGGGCCTGGCTCTTTCTGAGTAAGTGGGACGAGTCTCCTCTGCTTGCCAGCTGGCCTTTCCCCACCGAGGCCCTGGCCTTACTCCCTCCACAGCTCCCTCAGCCCTGCTGAGGAGGCCCTGGCCTGCTCACTCTAAGGCATCTGGGTTGTGAGCTGGGAGCTCAAGCAGAGGAGGGAATGGGAACCCCAACCGGAACTCCCTGGTCCCAAGCCCGAGGGGCCTTTACTCTCAAAGACCCAGGTCTACCAGCAGCTCCTTATAAAGACAGGGCCTGAGCTGGTCCTCCCAGGTCTTGCCTGCCCCTCTGCATGCAGTACCAGCTCAGACTACCAGTTTGCACCCTGAGGACAGCAAGCAGGGGCAGGGCAGGGTCTAGGCTGGAGTAGATGGGGCTCCAGGCCAGTAGCAGCTGGGACTCAGAGCCTAGGGCTGTGGCAGAAAGCGCCAAGGTTTCCCCAGCCCCCTCCTCACATCTACCAAGACCCTTATTCCCAGCCCAGGCAGGACCCGCTCCCTCCCCACTCCTAGGGGTTCCAGGGGTTCCAGGGACAGGTCCTGGTATGTCTATTCCCTCTCTCCCATCCTCCCTCTTCCCATTCCCCTGGCAACCAGAACAGACCCATCAAGGAGAAGGACCTGGCAGCTGTGCCGGGAGAGACTAATGGCCCGGAAGGAAGGAGGGGCCTGGAGAGAAGAGGGATGTGAGCCTGCGGTTGGGCGTTGGCCCTTCTCAGAGGACACACAAAGAGGGGGAGGCTGCTCTGCCCTGCAATGCTGAAGGAGCTGGCAGCCAGGGAGCCACCCTCCTCACCGCCTCAGCCAGAGAGCCAACCCGGAGTCCCAAACCTGCCTCCCCAGATGCCCAGCTCTTGTCCTCAGGGTCAACCCAAGGCAGACTTGTCCCTTCTGGAGAGCCCTGGAGTCCTCCGCGGCAGCAGCCCCATGGCTCCTGGCAAACACCAAAGGTCTCAGCACCCTGGCTCCTGCAGACCCCGCGAGCTGCCCCTGTCCACTCCCCGGCAGCCTGTGCCTGCGTTCTGGAAGCCATTTGACATGCAAAGGCCGGACCTCAGCCTTCCAGCTAACTCCAGGGTGGGGCGGGGAGGAAGGGGTGTGGTGTGTGTGTAATGTGTGTGCACATAGGGATGCAGTGCTATTATACACATGCATCTGCTTGTGTGCACAGGCTTGTGCATCTGCTCTGTGGCCTTCTTTCTCCTCTTCCAGTCCCTGAACCGTTGGGGATGGGCACCTTCTCTTTCCCCATCTCTTCCCCATCCAGCCCCACCCATCCTTGGGTACCTGCACCTCCCTAATACTGGAAACCGGTTCCTGTCAGTCCATCCATCTCTCAGCCTTGGCAGCAGCCGCCACCCCTCAGCCCCCTCCCCTTCCTACCTCAGGAATCGTCCTGGTTCCCGTAAGGCCATGACTGCGCAGCAGTTGGTTGGGGGAAGGGAGAATCCAGCAAAGCCAGACAGCGTACACTGGCTCAGACACTCAGCTTCTGGCAGTGGGTCCCAGAGCTGGGCCCCGTCACCCTCAGCCCCTTCTGATGTGCCCACCCTGTTAGGGCCTGGGTGGGCCCAGGTTTGGGAGCTGTGTCTTCAAAGCTGAGACATAAGCAAGCACCCCCTGGCCAAGTGTCCCGGGAGGGGGAGGAGAAGCGCCCAGTCCATTAGCCGCAGAGCTGGCGCCAGGCAGCAGCCCTCACTGGGCCCTGGGGATTACAGAGAGGCAGCCCTTCCCCACTCCCCTAACCGCATCTCCCCTCCTGTTCCCCAAATCTCCTGGGTGTGGTGACAAAGGAGGTAACTGACAGCAGGTGAACGCAGAGCATAGCCTTCAGGGGAAAAGTGGAGACACAGGCTCTGGGGCGTAAGCCAGGCCAGCTCTCCATCTACCTGAGCCACCTCCTCCCTACTGTGCCAGAAGCCCTCAGTCCTCCTATCCCCCAGTTTTTACCAGGTCTTTCAGGCAGGGACCCCAGCTCAAATCAGCCCTCCCATCCTATTCTCCAGCTCTGGATGCTTGCTGAAAAGCGCTGACCTCCAACCCCTCCTGCCTGGGGCCTGTAGTCGCCATCCCTGCTTGCTTCCCTACCAGCAACAGGGGGAACCAAGTAGGCAGGGCGCCAGCAACCAGGGAGGGAGGGTGCGGCGCTCCCGCTGCTGCAGGGGTGGGGCGTCCCCCTCCCCACTTAGCCGCACAGTCAGGCCAGTGGGAGGAGCTGCCCGTGCCCCCGCTGAGCCTGCAGGATTATAAAGCCTCCTTGCCGCGGTCTGCGGCTCTGGGACCAGCTCTGCCAGCGGTGACTGCCCATCCTTGGTCACCATGAGCCACCCGTCGGGCCTCCGGGCCAGCAGTATCAGTTCCACCTCCTATCGCCGCACCTTCGGGCCGCCGCCTTCACTGTCCCCCGGGGCCTTCTCCTACTCGTCCAGCTCCCGTTTCTCGGGCAGCCGCCTGCTGGGCTCGGCGTCCTCCAGCTCCTCCGTGCGTCTGGGCAGCTTCCGCGGGCCCCGGGCCGGCGCGGGCGCCTTCCTGCGCCTGCCCTCGGAGCGCCTCGACTTCTCCTTGACCGAGGCCCTCAACCAGGAGTTTCTGGCCACGCGCAGCAACGAGAAGCAGGAGCTGCAGGAGCTCAACGACCGCTTCGCCAACTTCATTGAAAAGGTGCGCTTCCTAGAGCAGCAGAACGCGGCCTTGCGCGGGGAGCTGAGCCAGGCCCGGGGCCAGGAGCCGGCGCGCGCCGACCAGTTGTGCCAGCAGGAGCTGCGCGAGCTGCGCAGGGAGCTGGAGCTGCTGGGCCGCGAGCGCGACCGGGTGCAAGTGGAGCGCGACGGGCTGGCGGAGGACCTGGCGGCGCTCAAGCAGAGGTCAGGGGGCAGGGCCGGGCGGCGACCTCGAGGAGGCTGCCCCACCCTTCCCTTCCCTCTCCCCCAGCCACTCCAGCGAGCTGCTTCCAGGCTCAGCCCGGGAGGGCGTGTGCTGGCAGCATCCTTGCCCTCCCTCTACCACTTTGCTGAGTCTCTGGGGAGGCAAAGTGGCTATGTCTCTTCGTGTATAAAGCGGCCTCCGCTCAGCTCCCAGCCCACTAGACAGAAAATGGGGCGCGCCCACCAGGCAGCCTGAAGACCCCTCCTGGGAGTCCTGGGCAGTACCCCAGATCCTGGGGGGGGGGGGGGGCTGTGGGGAGCGGGAGGTGCGGGAGGATGGTGACCCTGCAGCTCAGCCTCTGCGCCTCTGCCCACTCTTCCCACCAGGCTGGAGGACGAAACACACAAGCGGGAGGACGCTGAGCACAACCTCGTGCTCTTCCGCAAGGTGAGCCCAGGCCCCGCGTGGGTTTCCTTCTGCCTGCCTCTACCCCGGGCCTGTGTGTCCAGGGTAGCATCTGTGGGTGCGGGGAGGCCATCAGAAGCCTTCAGAGGCTCTTCCTCGTGCTGAGCAGCCCCTCCCTGCTCTTAAACCCCCACTGCTACCCCATGAAGGACGTGGACGATGCAACCCTGGCCCGCCTGGAGCTAGAGCGCAAGATTGAATCTCTGATGGATGAGATTGAGTTCCTCAAGAAGCTGCATGAGGAGGTGGGTGAACCCGGATATCAGGGGAGGCTTCGGAGGTTGGGAGTGGTCTCTTTGGAGCTAGGAGGCAAGCCCTGGAGGAGACTGGCAGATGCAGCGGAGGAATAGCCCTGGGGAAGCGAAGTGAGAGTCTGTGGATAGACACAGCCCCTCCACCTCGGCCTACAGGTGGTTTGTCTACCGCCCATGCGCCACCTGGTGGCGAACAGCGGAGCTGCATCCGACAACCTAGCCGCGGGCTCAGTGTGGGCCAGGCTCAGGCTGCGCCGTCCTGTGCGCTGCACTCCTTGGCGCCCCCTTTTGTTCACTCAAGTGTTTGTGCTCTTTTCTGTGCGCCAACTACACGGCCCGCGTGGGATCTGCGCGGCGAACTCGACGTCTTGTTGTCCTGGGCGGCAGGAGTTGCGAGACATGCAGGTGAACATGGATAACCAGCAGGTGCAGCAGGTCGAAGTGGAGGCGACCGTGAAGCCCGAGCTAACAGCAGCGCTAAGGGACATCCGCGCGCAGTACGAGAGCATCGCAGCGAAGAACATGCAGGAGGCAGAAGAGTGGTACAAGTCCAAGGTGGGAGAGCCCAGAAGGCTTGGGAGGACTCCAGAGGGTAGGGCGCTTGGGCGGCGGCGCATCCTGTCGGCCCACACCTGGGTTGCCCTCCATCCTTTAGTACGCAGACCTGTCAGACGCCGCCAACCGAAACCATGAGGCCCTGCGCCAGGCCAAGCAGGAGATGAATGAGTCGCGACGCCAGATCCAGAGCCTGACGTGCGAGGTGGACGGACTGCGAGGCACGGTGAGTACCAGGCTGCCCGCCAGCTGGGGCGTACAGTGAAGGCTGTTCCCTCCCTGACCCGTGCTCCCACCCCCACCCCAGAACGAGGCGCTGCTCAGACAGCTGCGGGAGCTGGAGGAGCAGTTTGCCCTGGAGGCCGGCGGGTACCAGGCGGGCAATGCACGCCTCGAGGAGGAGCTGAGGCAGCTAAAGGAGGAGATGGCGCGGCACCTGCGCGAGTACCAGGAGCTCCTCAACGTCAAGATGGCCTTAGACATCGAGATCGCCACCTACCGGAAGCTGCTGGAGGGCGAGGAGAGCCGGTGGGGGCGGGGCTGCCGGAGGGTGGCAGGGTGTGGTCATGGAAGGGATGTGTTGGGGCTGGGCAGAGGAGCTAACCACTTGCTTCGCCCCCAGGATCTCCGTGCCCGTCCATTCCTTTGCATCCTTTAATATAAGGACGACTGGTGAGTCTCCCACACCTGGCCTCCAACCTGTCTGTCCCCTTGTCCTCTTCTGCCCTGACCCGACTCTTGCTATGGCTCTGCTCAGGGATTATGTCTCTCTGTGAACTATTGAATCCTGGTCAACTGTCGTCCTTCTTGTTAAGTCCTGCCCCTCCCCTCACAGTCGGTATGAGGGCTTAAAAGAAGGTAATCGCCAAGCCTTTTCCACCCTCGCCTGCTTTTTCCAGTGCCCGAGGTGGAGCCTCCTCAGGACAGCCACAGCCGGAAGATGGTTCTGATTAAGACCATCGAGACCCGGAATGGGGAGGTGAGATGGGACACTTGGGACCAGGACCCCATCGTTTTCAGTATTATTTCTGAGCCCCAGCTTGGCTGCAGCTGATGTTAGGATATTGTGGGTTAGTGGTTCTTGGGGTGGGAGGGAGACAGAGAAGGTAGATGGATAGACTGGAGCCTTAGCTTTTTATGCCAGAGGGGAGATACCAGGTCCCAAAGGAGCTGGGGGGAAGTGGTACTGAATGGTGTGTGCCCTTCACCTGCCTTGCCCCCAGCAGGTGGTGACAGAGTCCCACAAGGAGCAGCGCAGTGAGCTGGACAAGTCCTCTACTCACAGCTACTGAGCCCCTTGGTCCAGAACTGCCGGCCCGCCCTAGGCCCACTCAGAGCCAGTCCTGAATGAGTCTCCTCTCCACCTGCATGCATCTAGGGGGTGTGCCAGTCGCCCCTTCCCTGGCCTCTAGCCAAACCCTACCCAGGCAGCGTATTTGAGCCTATCCCTGCCCTGAATATAGATATGACCCATATATTCCCCTTTTCTGACCTTGGTAAGAGGCCAATGATTCCCAAGTCTACTTCTGCCACGATCCCACGATCAGGGGGTGGGCCAGGGTCTGAGTTTAACTTATGAATCAAATAAAACTGCTGTCAAAGAAACCTCTGTAGTGATTTGTGTCTGTGGGAGTGGTGGTACCTGTGAGGAGGAGGCTCAGCAGTATTTTCTCCTTGTCTCTAGCCATTTCTTTTCTGCATCCCACTAGCCGTGCATCCCACTAGGAGGCATCAATGACTCCTATCTACCTTTCTGGCTTTTCTCCTGCCTCTCTGTCCATTCCTTCCCCTCTGCAGCCCTGAGTGCCCAGGTGCCTGTGGGTGTCCCATAGGCCCACAGATTCAACATGTCCCAAACTGAGCTCATCTCCTTCTCTGCCATCTGTAATCATGTTCTTCCTTCTGGATTCCCCACCTTAGAAGAAGGCACCACTAGAACCCCTATTGCCCAAATTAGAATTCAACTCATCTTACACCCTTTTCTCTTCTTTACCGCCCCACCCCAGGCAATTCTGTTAATTTTTTTCTTAATTCATTCAAGCCTGTCCAGTTCTCCCCATCCCCCCTGCCACCATTCTAGTCCAGGCCACTATCATCTCTGGCCTGGGTCACACTATCTGCCTCAGTAGTCTCTCCCCTAGCCTGTCCCTGCAATCCACTTAAACCTAATCAACACGTAGCCAGCAAATCAGATTCTGCCACCACCACCCCTCCCCCTACTTGAAAATATCCACTTCTGCCCTGGCCAGGTAGCTCCGTTGGTTAGCATCATCCCAATATGCCAAGGCTGTGGGTTCAATGTGGTTCAATCTCCAGTCAGGCACATACTAGAATCAACCAATGAATGCATATATAAGTGAAACAACAAATCAATATTCCTCTCTCTCTCTTTCTCTCCCTCCCTCTCTCTCTCTCAATCAAGACATTTTTTAAAAATTGCAAGAAAAGAAAATGTCGCCCTAGCTGGTTTGGCTCAGTGGATAGAGCATTGGCCTGCTGACTGAAGGGTCCCAGGTTCGATTCCGGTCAAGGGCACATGCCCAGGTTGTAGGCTTGATCCCCAGTAGGGGGCATGCAGGAGACAGCCAATCAATGATTCTCTCCCATCATTGATGTTTCTATCTCACTCCCTCTCTTTTGCTCTCTGAAATCAATAAAAATGTTCTTTAAAAAAAGAAAAGACATGTCCATTTCCACTCTGTCCTCCAACTCCATTCCACCTTACCCTTGCCTTCAAGTCAAAATCTACTTCTGGATTGCCCTAGCTGGGTAGCTCAATTGATTAGAATCAACCAATGAATGCATAAATAATTGGAAAAACAAATCAATGTTTCTCACCCTAGCCAGTTTGTCTCAGTGGATAGAGCATTAGCCCACAGACTGAAGAGTCCCAGGGTTCTATTCAGGTCAAGGGTGTGTACCTCGGTTGCAGACTTGATCCTCAGCCCTGGTTGGGGCACATGTGGGAGGCAACCAATCCATGTGTTTCTCTCACATTGATGTTTCTCTCTCTCTCCCTCCCTTCCACTCTCTCTAAAAATCAATGGAGAAATATCCTTGGGTAAAGGTTAATAAAAACAAAACAAATTGGTGTTGTCCCTCTCTCTTTCTCTCTCTCTCTCAAAATCAATAAATAAATTTTAAAAATATTTAAAATCTACCTCTGGATTTTAAATGATCTTCTTCACTCAATTACAGTGCTAGGTGAAGGAAATAAGCTAGAATCCCCTCTCAAGAAGCTAGCACTGTAAACTAAAAAGACAATTCCAACCTGGTGAGGAGTGCTGTGACGGGGGAAGGAGATGGATTGTAGGAACATGAAGAGGAGCACCTAACACAGCCTCGAAGTAAGGATTCTCAAAGGAGGTGCCCTCAGGTGGAGCGCTGAGGAACAAACAGGAGTCATTCAGGGGAAGCAGGGAGGGGAGGGCTTTCTACGTAAATGTCAGCCAAGAGGTAAGGGAGCAAGTTTGGAAATTAAAACTATTTCTATAATGCTGGAGTGCAGGTTAGAAAGGGAGGAATGGCGTTGAGGTTGGAAAGATGAAATGAGAACCGGTCATGGGGGATCTTATATGCCCCATTAAGGCATTCAGAATGTGTCCTAAAGGAAAGGGAAGAAAAGGATTTAACCAGGAGGATAAAGTATTTAGATCTGCATTTTAGAAAAATCAGTCTCTCTGTAGTGTGCAAAAACAATTGGAAGGAGATGGAGGACCAGTTCAGAGGCTGTTGCAGTGAAACATGCAAAAGATGATGTTGGGCAAAGAAGTGGATGGATTTGAGAAATATTCAAGGAGTAGAATCTGCAGTACCCAGGGAGAGATTGGCAGGTGAGGGAAAAGGAAATAGCAAAGGTGACCCAAGGGTTTGGCTTGAACAAACAGGCAGATGGTGAACCTTTCACAGAAACAGGAAAGATTAGAGTAATGGGAGAGGGGGCCCAAGACAACAAAGTCAGTTTTGGACTTACTGAGTCTGAGAACAATCAAGAGGACGGGCTGGCAGGCCGTTGGAGCCACAGGTCCGGAGCTCCGGTGTGATGGGATAGTTTAAGATACTGAATCTTTCAGAATCTTTCTGCTTTGATGCTTTCTTCTACAAGTAGCATATAACCCCATTTTTAAAAAAGAACAAAGGAAGTAAAGAAATATCTCATGTAACAAGAGCCAGAGGCAGGCCGACTGAGATGGTTGATTCGGCAGCTCAATGATGTCATCAAGGGCCCAGGCTCTATCCACTGTTCTGCTCAGCCTCAGGGGGAGCTCTGTCCTCGGGATGGCCTCCTTGGGTCCCAAGTGGCTGCTAGAAGCTGCTGAGTGAGGCTTCTCTCTTCACAGCCAGTGGAGGAAAGAGAAAAGCCTCATCACCTTGTAACTCAGACCTCCCAGGTATGAGTTAGGAGTCCTTTCCCTTAGTCTGTCGGCTAAGGCTGTTGGTGTGTCCACTCCTAGAGCAATGAAGTTGCCAGGGAAAAGGCACCAATTGGTTTGGGCTAATCGTCTGGTATGGGATAGATGTGAGGAACCAACCACAGTGTCCGTTGTAAATATCGCCAGGATCTCCACCTCCATCAGTCACCCTCCACACACAGGCACACATATATTCACATTCTCACTTCATTTTTTTGTTTGTTTGTTTAAATTTTTTGTTGAGGTAACATCCTATCTAATAAAAGAGTAATATGCAAATTGACCATCACTCCAACACACAAGATGGCTGCCCCCATGTGGTCAAAGATCCTGCCCCCATGTGGACACAAGATGGCCACCACAAGATGGCCAGCAGGGGAGGGCAGTTAGGGGTGACCAAGCCGGCAGAGGAGGGAAGTTGGGGGCGACCGGGCCTGCAGGGAAGGGAAGTTAGAGGCAAACAGGCTGTCAGGGGAGCAGTAAGGCATCAATCAGGCTGTCAGGGGAGTGGTTAGGGGGTGATCAGGCTGGCAGGCAGAAGCGGTTAGGGGCAATCAGGAAGGCAGGCAGGCGAGCAGTTGGGAGCCAGCAGTCCTAGATTGTAAGAGGGATGTCCGATCCTACCGGCTTAAACGGGCAGTCGGACATCCCTCGAGGGGACGCAGATTGGAGAGGGTGCAGGCTGGGCTGAGGGACACCCCCCCCCATGGACAAATTTTGTGCACCAGGCCTCTAGTTGGTTAATAACATTATGTAAGTTTCAGATCTACAGCTTTATAATACATCATCTGCACATCCCATTGTGTGCTCACCACCTAAAGTCTAGTCTCCTCTCATCACCACAATTTTACCCCCTTTATCCTCTTCATCCTCCCTCCACTCCCTTCCCCTCTGATATCCAAAATACTGTTGTCTGTGTCTAAAAGTTGGTTTGTTTTGTTTGTTCACTTGTTGCTTTTTGTTTAATATCCCACATCTGAGTAAAATCATGTGGTTCTTGTCATTTTCCGTATGACTTATTTCACTTAGTATGATAGTCTCGAGATCCATGTGGTCGCAAATGGCATCACTTTTTATGGCTGTGGACTCACGTTCTTTATACCACTTGCCTTCTCTCCCTTTGATTCAGCGGCAATTATTACCTCAGAGGAGAAATGTCACTACAGAAAAGCAGACAAAAGCTTTATTTATTTATTTATTTATTTATTTTTAAATATATTTTATTGATTTTTTACAGAGAGGAAGGGAGAGAGATAGACAGTTAGAAACATCGATGAGAGAGAAACATCGATCAGCTGCCTCTTGCACACCCTCCACCGGGGATGTGCCCGCAACCAAGGTACATGCCCATGACCAGAATCGAACCTGGGACCCTTCAGTCCGCAGGCCGACGCTCTATCCACTGAGCCAAACCGGTTAGGGCAGACAAAAGCTTTAGAGTTACAAATGTTTTCAAGTGAGCAAAACTTCAAGTTTGGAAATTTCCCTATATCAGAGTCTGTGGCCTGTGATATGCATGGGATAAAAGGAAGAGGTTGAATTGAAGACAGGGGCATGGGGCCTCTCAGGTGTGCTATGTGAGAAGAAATGAAATTACCTAAGAACGGTGTATAAAGTGAGGAAAGAGAAGGGCCTTGGGAGACTCCTAGAGTAGCAGCAGAAGATAGTCTTGAGGATTAAACAGCAGAGATGTAGGGGGAGAATTAAGAGAGTGTGGCCCCAGGAAGCCACTGTAAGAGCCAGCTCTCAGGAAGGACCGGCTGGACGCCCAGGCTGGATGACAGTTGGAACATCTGGGTTTTATCAATAAGGAAGATGTTTGAGACCTCCGTGAGATCCAGCCAGGGGAGGATCAGAGACAAACCTGCTCAAATGAAGAGTGAATGAGAGATGAGGGACGGGGAGCAGACTGGCCTTGAGATGTTTGACAGTTAAAAGGAAGAACCAGAGCAAAGAGACCTGTGTTTGAGAAGTGAGACTTTGAAAAAAAGAGAAACTAGACCAATAATTTTCTTTTTTAATAAATCTTTATTGTTCAGATTATTACAGGTGTTCCTCTTTTTTTTCCCCCATAGCTCCCCTTCACCTGATTCCCCACCCCACCCCATGCTCTTACCCTCCACCACAGTCTTCATCCATAGGTGTAAGATTTTTGTCCAATCTCTTTCCGTACCCCTCACACCCCCTTCCCCCTGAGAATTGTCAGTCCACTCCCTTTCTATGTCCCTGATTCTATTATATTCACCAGTCCATTCTGTTCTTCAGATTTTTTATTCACTTGATTTTTAGATTCACTTGTTGGTAGGTATGTATTTGATGTCATTTTGTTATTCATAATTTTTATCTTTACCTTTTTCTTCTTCTTTCTCTTCTTAAAGAATACCCTTCAGCATTTCATGTAATCCTGGTTTGGTGGTGATGAACTCCTTTAGCTTTTTCTTGTCTGTGAAGCTCTTTATCTGACCTTCAACTCTGAATGATAGCTTTGCTGGGTAGAGTAATCTTTTTTTTTTTTTTAAATATATTTTATTGATATTTTACAGAGAGGAAGGGAGAGGGATAGAGAACTAGAAACATTGATGGGAGAGAAACATCAATCAGCTGCCTCTTGCACACCTCCCACTGGGGATGTGCCCGCAACCAAGGTACATGCCCTTGACTGGAATCGAACCCGGGACCCTTCAGTCCACAGGCCGATGCTCCATCCACTGAGCCAAACCCGTCAGGGCTGGGTAGAGTAATCTTGGTTGTAGGTTCTTGCTGTTCATCACTTTGAATATTTCTTGCCACTCCCTTCTGGCCTGCATAGTTTCTGTTGAGAAATCAGCTGACAGTCATATGGGTGCTCCCTTGTAGGTAACTAACCGTTTTTCTCTTGCTGCTTTCAAGATTCTCTCTTTGTCTTTTGCCCTTGGCATTTTAATTATGATGTGTCTTGGTGTGGTCCTCTTTGGATTCCTCTTGTATGGGGTTCTGTGCGCTTCCTGGACTTGTAAGTCTATTTCTTTCACCAGGTAGGGAAAGTTTTCTGTCATTATTTCTTCTAATAGGTTTTCAATATTTTGCTCTCTCTCTTCTTCTGGCACCCCAAAAATTCGGATGTTGGTACGCTTAAAGTTGTCCCAGAGGCTCCTTACACTATCTTCATATTTTTGGATTCTTTTTTCTTTTTGTTTTTCTGGTTGGGTGTTTTTTGTTTCCTCATATTTCAGATCTTTGGTTTGATTCTTGGGGTACGTTGATCTACAGTTGAGTTTCTGTATATTCTTTATTTCAGACAGTGTATGCTTAATTTCTGACTGGTCCTTTTCCATTTTTTTTGGCATTCTCATCAAGATCCTTAAAGGTCTCACTAAATTCCTCAGAGGTTTTTAGAAGATTCTTGAGTAACCTTATAAATGTGGTTCTGAACTCTATGTCGTCCAGTAGTTTGCTTTCCTCCATTTCTTTCATTCGTGACATGTTTCTTTGTCTCCGCATTTTGGCTGCTTCCCTGTGTTGATGGAGTGGCTTTGTGTGGTAGGTGACCTATAGGGGCCAGTAGCTCAGCCTCCCCAGTCACCTGAGGTGGACGCCTTTGGTACACCCCTTTTTGGGCTGAGTGCAAAGTCTTGGTGTAGTTAGGCCTTGATTGCTGTTGGTACACTGGGAGGAATTGACCTCCAGGCCAATTAGCTGTGAGGACCCGCTGTGTCTATAATGGAAGAACTGCTGTGCTGGAGACACGCTTATGGTGCAGAACTTGTTTCAGTGGGGCTTTGGTGCTCACTGAGTCTGCCTCTTGAATGTGTCACTTATAGATGTGAGGAGTTGAAATCTGGTGTCTCACACTGACCACTAGGTACACTGGCTTCTGGATCTCTAATGGGGTGCAGGTCAGCTACTGTCTGAGGCCACCCAGCAAGCGCTACAGCGAGAACTACAGTTTTCTCTTTGCTTGGGGTTTGGAGGTTTTGGAGCTGTCTGACCCGGGCTGCAAGTTTGCTATGTTAAGCTGCGATAGGGCAGGCCATTCATATGCTAAAGCCGCTGCTTGGAGCTTGGGTGGGTTTGTAGATTGTGCGGGGCGGGGTCTCAGGGCGTCACTAGGCTAGGGCGTGGCAAACAGTGATGGCTGCCAGTTAGCCGGCTCTGCATCTCCAACTGTGTCCCCGAGTCCCACGCCTCAGCACAGTAAACAATTATTCCTGCGCGCAGCCCTGCAAGCAAGCCACCCTCACTTTCCGACCTGATGGCAGACAGTCCAGCTTCTCCCCGTAGGAGTTTGGGTCCCCCGTGTCTCCCCAGAAACTGGAGTTTGGAGTAATTGGGAGCTTGTCTCCCTTCGGGTTGAAAAAAGCAGCACTCCCAGACGCCCGTCGCCAGCCCCATTTGCGCGCCTCCGTACCTCAGCTTTTCAGCGCTTGTGCACGTCTCACTGCTCTTTTCTCTTTCCTTCTAGTTGTAGAACTTCCACGCAGCCAGCTTTCCCGTGGTTCTGGGTGATAGACGTTTTGTCTTTTTTTTTTTTTTAAATATATTTTATTGATTTTTTACAGAGAGGAAGGGAGAGGGATAGAGAGTTAGAAACATCGATGAGAGAGAAACATCGATCAGCTGCCTCTTGCACACTCCCCACTGGGGATGTGCCCGCAACCAAGGTACATGCCCTTGACCGGAATCGAACCTGGGACCCTTCAGTCCGCAGGCTGACACTCTATCCACTGAGCCAAACCAGTCAGGGCGACGTTTTGTCTTTTAGTTGTAGTTTTGAAATTGTTGTGCGAGGCAGGAGTTTAGGTGTTTACCTACGCCGCCATCTTGGATCCTCCCCTAGACCAATAATTTTCAAACTGTGAGTCGTGAAACACTGTTATACAATTATTGTGTCAAGATCAATATTTTTAAAGGATAGAAAAATTTTAGTGTGGCAAAACTTTTATTTTCAAGTATTTATGTACATGTGCACTGGGTTGCTATAGAAAATTCATTTTTTGCCTTGGATTTTGGTAAGAAAAAAAGAAGGAAGGAAGGAAGGAAGGAAGGAAGGAAGGAAGGAAGGAAGGAAGAAAGAAAGAAAGAAAGAAAGAAAGAAAGAAAGAAAGAAAGAAAGAAAGAAAGAAAGCCAGACTGGAACCTGTTTAAATGCCGAGGAGAATTAGAAAGAATCAAGTTGTCATGAAAGGGCCCAACCATGTACAAAAGACATCATCCCAGACTTGGCTGTGATTGAAGAGTTTTAGGAAAACTCAAAATCCAATTCCAATCAAGAGGATCTGATGCTAACCTCAGGAAGACAAGGTGGGATTTGCCTGTAATTAAGAAAGCTTATACCACATTGATTTTATTGTACTCTGCCTGTTGGAGAAGGGAGGTAGTTTTCAGGACATCTATAAGAAGGTCATCTCAAAAGCAAGGATGTGGCCACATTCACTTCATACTCTTCCTGGAGAGAATCAGGCTGTGGCGGGCACCTAGATCCTGGGCCCCAGGGAGTGCCCGCTGTGGCTGTGGAAATTCTTCAGGGGCCACTTGCTGTGAGTGGAAGAGGCAGTTCAGTTATTGGGGTTGCAAAGAACAGAATATAACCAACTATCTCAGGCAGTTCATTGTGAGGTTACACACAAAGGTAAAGGGGATAAGAAATGCAGCTGCCTGGGGTGGAGTGGCAGTTGCTTCACTGGAGCCTAGAAACACCTGTGTGACCTGGCCTCACAGGAAGAATGGGTTCTGCAGCCTCGGGCCTCACGGAGGCTCAGAGGGGAGAGGAAGCGCCCTCAGCAGCCGGAGCACACTGCTCTAGGGCCCAGGGTCCTGCTGCTTCTACGGCTCCTGTCACAATGAGCGAATGAGCTCACCCTCCACTCTGGTTTTTGCTTACTCATAGTTTCTTCTTACTCATGGCTTCAGTTGTCCTAGGGCTTCCATGCCTGGTAGCAACGGAATAACAACTTCTAGGGCTTCCTTTGGTTCTGCTCTCACCACCTTTCACAGAAGATGCCCACTGTCCCAGCCTTGCAGATTAACTGGCACTCTTCATTCCTTCTGTGAGACATAACAGGTATCCAAACACGAGCTCTTGTTGGAGCCAATAGGCTGCTTCGTCCCTGTTCACAGGCTGCTTCATCCCTGTTCACCTCCGCTCCCACCAGTTAACAAATGTTGAATGCATAACATGTTGACTGTATGTGTTCCTAAACCTGTTTTTGACACTTGTTACAAAAATCTCACAGTTCAAGCAAATATTTTAAACTAATGAAGAGAGTGAAACATACAATTTTTATTTAACACATGACATCGTGGTTAAAATCTGCATTTAAATCTTGGGATCTTCTACTTACTAGATGTATGGCCTTGGGAGGGGTACTTCACCTCTCTTGACCTTGGTTTCCTCATCTGCAAAATAAATAGCAGCTACTCCATAGAATTGTTGGGAAGATGAAATGAGATGATTCATGCAGAGCTGAGTGGACTTGCTATTCTGGAGGCAGGAGAATGGGTGATATGGCCCCTAAACTGCTTCCCTCAGCAAGGTAACAAGAGACCTTATAAGTTGTTAACTAAGGATCGCAATTCCAGTTATTCTTTTTTAAAAATACATTTTTATTGCCCTAGCTGGCTTGGCTCAGTGGATAGAGCATCAGCCTGCGGACTGAAGGGTCCCAGGTTTGATTCTGGCCAAGGGCACACGCCTGGGTTGCGGGCTCGATCCCCAGTGGGGGGCGTGCAGGAGGCAGCCAATCAATAATTCTCTCTCATCATTGATGTTTCTACCTCTCTCTCCTTCTCCCTTCCTTTCTGAAATCAATAAAGAAATATATAAAAAATACATTTTTATTCATTTCAGAGAGGAAGGGAGAGGGAGAGAGAGATAGAAACATCAATGATGAGAGAGAATCATGGATCGGCTGCCTCCTGCACACTCTACAGTGGGAATCAAGCCTGCAACCCGGGCATGTGTCCTGACTGGGAATCAAACTTTGACCTCCAGGTTCATTGGTCAGCACTCAACCACTGAGCCACGCCAGCCGGGCTCCAGTTATTCTTTAACAGTGTAAACATCAAAGTGTTGTTTCTGTTTCAGGGGGAAAGCTCAAGCATGTGCAGCAACCTTTTTTCATACTGTATACATTTCCTATTGCTGTTGTAATACATTACCACAAAGTTAGTGGCTTAAAACAACCAATTTATTACTGTGCTGGAGGTCAGAAACCTAAAATGGGATGACAGTCCTAGTCAGTTTGGCTCAGTAGATGGAGGGTCAGCCTGTGGACCAAAGGATCCCGGGTTTGATTCTGGTCAAGGGCACATACTTTGGTTGCAGGCTTGATCCCTGGCCCAGGTCAGGGTGAAAATATCCTCGGGCGAAGGTTAACAAAAACAAAACAAAAAATTCACTTAAAATGGGATGACAGATCGATGGTCCGGCTGGAGGGTCTAGAGAATGCCCACTTTCCTTGGCCTCTGGCCCTTTCCATCTTCAAAGCCAGGGTGTCACTCTGACCTCTGCTTCAGTTATTATCTCTTCTATGACTCTGCCCACCCCCCTGCCTCCCTCTTATAAGGATCCTTGTCATTACATTGGGTGCACCAGATAATCCAGGATAATCTCCCCCATCTCAAACTCCTTAACTTAATCAAATCAATAACCCAATGGGCAAAGAACTTAATATATGTTTTCCAAAGAAGATATACAAATGACCAACAAACACATGTAAAGATGCCCAACATCATTAGTTATTAAAGAAATGCAAAGCAAAACTTGAGATATCATTTCACACCTATTAGAATGCTATTAAAAAGAAAAAAATAGAAAATAACAGGTGTTGGGGAGAAGGGAGAGAAACTGGTACTCCCATACATTGCTGGTGGAAATGTAAAATCATTCAGTTGCTGTGGAAAAGTTTGGCAGGTACCCAAAAAGTTATAATATCCATGAGTGCAGCTGAACCAGCAGCTGCACTCATGGATATTATACCTGAAAGAATTAAAAACAGGTACTCAAACAAGTGCATGTACATGCATGGGAGCAACCCAAATGCCCATCAAAGGGTGAATGGATAAACAAGGTGTCATATATACATATAAGGAAATACTATTCAGCTATAAAAAGGAATGAAGTACTTATGCATGTTACAACATGGATGAGTCTTGAAAACATTATGCCAGGTGGAAGAAGCCAGACATAGGAGGCCACATATATATGATTCCACTTATCTATACTAATAAAAGGGTAATATGCAAATTAACCATAACTCCGCTACACCCACAAGCCACACCCACCAGCCAATCAGGAGCAAATATGCAAATAAATCCAACCAAGATGGCTACGGCCACAGAGAGCAGGAGGGAGGCTTGGGTTTCCCCGGCAATGGAGGAAGCCAAGCTTTCCCCCTGCCCTTGCCGGCCTAGGCCTCTACTCAAGGCTACAAAGTTTCAATGATAGAAGATACATAAATCCAAACAGAAATGGTGGCAGCCACGGAGCTGGAAAGAGCAGGAGGCTAGGGTTGCCCCCGGTGATGGAGGAAGCCAAGCTTTCCGCACACCCTGGCTGGCCCAGGCCTCGCTTAAGGCTACAAAGTTTCAATTATAGAAGATACATAAATCCAAAAAAAAAAATGGTTGCCGCCACGGAGCAAGCAGAAGGCTTGGCTCCGCTCCAGGCTACAAAGTTTCAATTGTAGAAGATAAATAAACCCCAGATCCCAGGGCCTCTGCTTGGGTTGCCAGGGGGCGTGGCCGGCCTGCAAACCACCACAGGCCCCTCGCCCAGGCCGCCTCACGCCCCAAGGGAACCCCCACCCTGATCCAGGGCACCCTTCAGGGCAAACCAGCTGGCCCCCACCCGTGCATCAGGCCTCTATCCTATCTAATAAAAGAGTAATATGCAGATTGACCATCACTTCAATACAGAAGATGGCTGCCCCTATGTGGACACAAGATGGCCACCGCAAGATGGCCAGCAAGGGAGGGCAGTTGGGGGTGATCAAGCCTGCAGGGGAGGGCAGTTAGGGGTGAGCAAGCCAGCAGAGGAGGGAAGTTGGGGGCAACCAGGCCTTCAGAGAAAGGCAGTTGGGAGGGACCCAGGCCTGCAGGGGAGAGCAGTTGGGGGAGACCAGGCCTGCAGGGAGGGCAGTTAGGGGTGACCAGGCCTGCAGGGGAGGGCAGTTAGGGGCAAACAAGCTGGCAGGGGAGCAGTTAGGCATCAATCAGGCTGTCAGGGGAGTGGTTAGGGGGTGATCAGGCTGGCAGGCAGAAGCGGTTAGGGGCAATCAGGAAGGCAGGCAGGCGAGCAGTTGGGAGCCAGCAGTCCTGGATTGTGAGAGGGATCCCAGACTGGAGAGGGTGCAGGCTGGGCTGAGGGACACCTCCCTCCCCCGTGCATGAATTTCGTGCACCGGGCCTCTAGTCTATACTAAAAAAGGGTAATATGCTAATTAGACCAGGTGACTGAACATCTTCCGAACATCCAACTTCCTTCCAGACAGTTAGGGGGCAAACAGGCAGGCCGGCAGGGGGCAGTTGGGGGGCAACCAGGCCAGCAGGCAGGCGAGTGGTTAGGAGCCAGCGGTCCCGGATTGTGAGAGGGATGTCCGACTGCCCTCAAGGGGTCCCTGATTGGTGCAGGCTGGGCTGAGGGACCCCTCCCCCCATGCACAAATTTTGTGCACTGGGCCTCTAGTGTGAAATATTTGGACTAGGGAGACAAAAAGCAGATTGGTGGTTGCCACGTGTTGGGGGAGGGGAGAATAAGTAGTAACTGATTTATGGGTATGAGGTTTCCTTTTGAGGTGATGAAAATGTTTTGGTGATAGAGATAGAGATGGTGATTAAACAATGCTGTGAAAGTACTAAGTGCCACTGGTGCTCACTTTACAATGTTTGATTTTATGTTATATGAATTTTACTTGAATTATAAAAAAAATACTAAAAAGAGCTTATAGCTAAGACCAAGTAGAACCAATATTTCAAATGAATATAATTAACATTCTTAGAGAAATAAGGAATAATCTAATCTCCATAAAGATAGATAGTGACAAGAAAAGAACAATTAGAGACCTTGGAAGTAAAAATTATAATTGTTGAAATGTAAAATTCAGCTTTTGTGTTCCTTATGATGGTCAGTCAAGTTCAGCTCCAACAGGAGACACAGAAAGGCATAGGAAAACAAAGTTGATTATATTCAGAGGTCCTAGAGAGGGGTCACCACATGCCACACAGGGTCACAGGGGAAGCGATGGGTTTTGGTCCAGTGGCAGAAGGCAGGAGGGAGAGAAGAGGTTAGGCCACCACATTTATTGGAGTTCCCAAGGGAAAGGCCAGGCAGGGCAGGGTGAGTAGTTTGGGGTTGGCTAGAATTAATATTTTCTTCAGGCTCTAAACTATAGAGTGGTAATTTGCATATGAAAGGAATGCTCCAGGGGGAGTCCTTTGCTATCTTTAAGAATTAGCTGGTGCTGGGGAAGCAGTCTCTCCAGTTTGAAAGGTTTTGTTGTTTTGGTTTTTTTAAAAGATGTCAAAATGTTATCATAAGTAAGAAAAAGAAAAGAAACATTATCATAAGCAAAAATATATATCATATATTATATCTAAGTTATATATATAACACATACTAGGGACCCAGCGCACGAAATTGCACGAGAGCCAGGACCCAGAAAGAGTTCCACGGCACTGCCACCACACCGCCGCGGGAGGCGGGACCCAGAAACCCACCCGCACCTCCAGTCAAGTCCTCCAGAGTCAAGTCGCCGCCCACCCGCGTGTGCCTCACCAGGCACACAGCCCCACCCACCCCACAAACACAGCCTCCTGCTGATCATTCGATACAGTGTGATGCCTGCCCCCTCTCATAGTCCGGGAGCCCTCAGGGGTGGGAGGTGACCTGGTGATCAGGGGAAGGTGACCCCCCCATCACATCTCTGCTGCTGCCACTACTGGCAGTGCAAGCCTCAGCCAGCCCTGGTTACCTGAGCCTCAGGAGGCCCTGGGTGGCTGGGCAGCTGACATCCGAGGCTTGCCTGAGCCTCAGGCCAGCCCTAGATGGCTGAGGGGCTGAGGGGACTGGAAGATTCCAGAGGCAGGCGCACCGAGCAGCTGGACCCGCCAGGGAGCGGGCCGGCCATGCCGTGCGCCTGCCACCCCGGCAGGGCTGAGGGGACTGGGTGCCACCATCTTGTGGCTGTGGGCGCTGCCATCTTTGAGGGCGTGACAGTCAATTAGCATATTCCCTCCTTATTGGCTGTGGGCACCACCATCTTTGTGAGGGCATGATGGTCAATTAGCACATTCCTTCTTTATTAGATAGGATTACAGAGCTGACTTGAAGAATACCAGAATGCTCCTATTAAAAACTAAAATAGTCCCTGGACCATGTGGATAAGTGGTTAGAGCATCGGCCTGCACACCGAAGGGTCTCGGGTTCGATTCCTGACCAAGGGCACATAACTGGGTTGCAGATTTGATCCTTGGCTCGGGTCAGAGCATGCGCAGGAGGCTCTTTTCCCATCTCCTCCCTTTCTTTCTACCCCTCCCTCCCTCTTTTCCACTCTCTAAAAAATCAATGGAAAAAATATCCTCCAATGAGGATTAACAAAAATTCTATATAATAAGAGAGGAATATGCTAATCATCCATTATGCCCTGAGGCATAATGACCAACCATGTAATGACTGGATCACGGATCTGCAGGAGGGTGGGGCAGCAAACTACAAGCGGGCGGGGAGGGGGCAGGGCAGCAAGCTATGAGGGGGGGTGCGGGGGGAGCTACAGGAGGGCGGCAGTGACCTACTGGTGCTTGGATTCGTGCGCAGGGTTACTAGTAAATAAATAAAAGTAAAAACTAAATTAGGACTGCATTCTTCCAGAATTTACAAAAGGATGAAGAGAAAGTATAAAAGTGAAAAACATGAATAACAGATGCAGAAAATCCTAAATCTGTCCAACAGGAGTTTTAGTGGGAGAGAATAAACTAGTACTTCCCAAACTTTAGCAAGTATCTGAATCATGTGAGGATCTTATTAAAAAGCAGATTCTGATTCAGAGGATCCATGAACCATACTTTAATAAAAATTCTCCAAAACAGAAGATGGGTATAAGTCTTGAGGTTGAAAGGCTCTTCAAGAGCTCATTTGAATAAATTCAAACATATATCAGAATATAATGAGAGAGGAGAGAGGGCTGAGATGAAGTTGGAGAGGAGACAGAGAAAATCAGGAAGCCCCTTATAAGCCATAAACTCTGGAAAAACTTGGGTTGATTCTGACTGCAACTACAAAGGACTCTTCAGAATAAACCATGTTATAGTATTTCTGGAGAAGAAATAGAATTGATAAGTTACATTTTTGTTACTGGATTAAGATCTGTCTAGTTCAGTGGTCGAGAGCCACATGCAGCTTTGCCGCTCTGTTGACTAATGAGTTTGCCAACCACTGTTGCAACATACAACAAAATTCTTGCAACTCTTTGCCCAGACTAGTATGCTTGCTACTTTTTAAAAATATATATTTTTATTGATTTCAGAGAGGAAGGGAGAGGAAGAGAGTGATAGAAACATCAATGATGAGAGAGAATCATTGCTCAGCTGCCTCCTGCACACCCCCTTCCCTGGGGATAGAGCCCACAACCTGGGCATGTGCCCTTGACCAGAATCGAACCCTTCAGTCCACAGGCCGATGCTCTATTCACTGAGCCAAACCAGCTAGGGCTGCTTGCTACTTTTATTAAAGATTTCTGTTACAGAATGGAAAATGCTGGCTTCTTAATACCTCTGCACTTTATTATAAAAGGGGAATACTGAAACCTTATTTCTAGGAAACAGTTACCAGGCCACATCCATAGAACGTGACCATAAATGAATCTCTCTTTGCTACCTCCTTTAAGACAAAGGAGCCTCAAATATTTGAAACGAAAAAATAAACTTCACCAGCAGAGGGCTAAGAAACCACTGCAAGTTATGTCTGATGCTTACTTAGCATCTGGATATATACACTGTAAAATAAAACAACTATTACCCTGGTCAGTGTGGCTTGGTTGGCTGGGCATCGTTCCATGCACCAGGAGATTGCCAGTTCCATTCCAAGTCGAGGGCACACGTCTGGGTTGTGGGCTCCATCCCCAGTGTGGGGCCAGCACAAGGCAGCTGATCAATGTTGCATTCTCACATCAATGTTGCTCTCTCACACTCTCCCTTCCTCTCTCTCTCTAAAAAATAAAAAATGAATTATTTTAAAAAAATAAAACAACTATAGAAAAACCTTTTTTGGCTGATCTCTGTATCTCTTTTTTTTTCTTTATTGATTAAGGTATTACATATGTGTCCTTATCCCCCCATTGTTCCCCACACCCCCCTGCTCATGCCCTCACCCCCTAGTGTCTGTGTCCATTGGTTAGGCTTATGTGCATGCATACAAGTCCTTTGGTTGATCTCTCCCCCTTCCCCCTGTCCTCCCCTGCCCTCCCTCTGAAGTTCGACGGTCTGATCAATGCTTCTTTGTCTCTGGATCTGTTTCTGTTCATCAGTTTATGTTGTTCATTATATTCCACAAATGAATGAGATCATGTGATATTTATCTTTCTCCAACTGACTTATTTCGATTAGCATAATGCTCTCCAGTTTTTTATCCACTCATCTGCTGATGGGCACTTAGGCTGTTTCCAAATCTTAGCTATTGTAAATTGTGCTGCTATGAACATATGGGGTGCATACATTCTTTCTGATTGGTGCTTCGGGTTTCTTAGGATATATTCCTAGAAGTGGGATCACTGGGTCAAATGGGAGTTCCATTTTAGTTTTTTGAGGAAAGTCCATACTGTTCTCCACAGTGGCTGCACCAGTCTGCATTCCCACCAGCAGTGCATGAGGGTTCCTTTTTCTCCGCATCCTCGCCAGCACTTGTCGTTTGTTGATTTGTTGATGATAGCCATTCTGACAGGTGTGAGATGGTAGCGCATTGTCGTTTTGATTTGCCTCTCTCGGATGATTAGTGACTTTGAGCATGTTTTCATATGTCTCTTGGCTCTATCTCTTTTTAATCTCAATTCATTAATTGTAGCAAAAAGAAGAGAGCCTACTTTATTTTAGCAAGTTCCTAAGTAAGATATTTGTAAAAACAATAAAAAGCCATTGAAGTATTTTAAAGCAGACAACATGTTGGTTTTTTTTTTAATCATATTGTTTTTTATTGATTTTAGAGAGGGAAAGGGGGAGAGAGAGATCACTTTTTGTTGTTCCACTTATATATGCATTCATTGGTTCATTCTTGTATGTGTCTGAGCAGGGCTAGAACCTGAAACCTTGGCAGGGGAGATTAGGACGATGCTGTGGATAAGAAGGGGTCACATGCCCGGCTGGTGCGGTTCAGTGGTTGAGTGTCCACCTATGAGCCAGGAGGTCATGGTTCCATTCCCCATCAGGGCACATGCCCGGGTTGCAGGCTTGATTCCCAGTAGGGGGCGTGCAGGAGGCTCTCATCACTGATGTTTCTCTCCCTTTCCCTTCCTCTCTCTGAAATAAATAAAAACATATTTTTTTTAAAAAAAGAAAGAAAAGGGGCCACATACTAAACCTGACAAATTCAGGGGAGGCCTGTGTGGTGGCCTTACAAACTCAGAAACCTAAAATAACTACATAAGATGGTCTGAAATTAAAACTTTTGAACTAAAAGCAATTTATGACAGGTACTAGTCATCATATCCTAGGCTAGGATCTTCCCTGACAAAAGCCAATCTTTACCTTACCGGAGCTTGCCTATTGTCTTTTTGAATCTACAATAACATACCTTTGGGATGTCAGAGTAATTTCCTTTTTTCTGGACTCCTTGCCCTGACCAGTGTGGTTCAGTTTGGACCCATCAAAGCACAGGCACGGCACCAGAGTGGAGACCACAAATCCCCTCATTGTTATTTTTATCATGTTAATTGTTGACTGATAACTATCCTGTGTCCACCTATATAAAAGAAGTATTGTCTGCCCAGCCCTGGCGTGGCTCAGT
Organism: Plecotus auritus; assembly: GCF_963455305.1. Classification (NCBI taxonomy): domain Eukaryota; kingdom Metazoa; phylum Chordata; class Mammalia; order Chiroptera; family Vespertilionidae; genus Plecotus; species Plecotus auritus. The sequence continues at coordinate 177,223,197 of NC_137772.1, read as the reverse complement.
GGTTGAGTGTTGATCTATGAACCAAGAGGTCACTGTTCGATTCCCAGTCAGGGCATATGCCCTGGTTGAGGACTTGATCCCCAGTGTGGGGCATGCAGAAGGCAGCCAACCAATGATTCTTTCTTATCATTGATGTTTCTATCTCTCTCTCCCTTCCTCTCTGAAACCAATAAAAATATTTAAAAAACAAACAACAAAAAACATCACTATCAGTTATGTTTTAAAAAATTGTGTCTATCATTTTACTTTTTATCATTTTATTTATTTGTTTGTTTGTTTGTTTGTTTGTTTGTTTATTGTTAATCCTCACCCTAGGATATTTTTCCATTGATTTAGTTATTTATTTACTAGTATTTTTTAGGAAGAGTGGAAGAGAGAGAGCAAGACAGAGAGAGAAACATCGATGTGAGAGAAACACATCAATTGGTTGCCTCCCCCACGCCCGCACCCCGATCAGGGCCAGGGCCAGGGCCCAGGCCTAGGAGCCTACAACCAAGGTATGTTGACCAGAATCAAATCCAGGACCCTTTGGTCCACAGAACCAAACCATCTAGGGCTATCATTTTACTTTTAATCCAATCCTAGAGGTTTCCCTGCTTTCCGTCCCTAATCTGTCACCAATGTATTCATGTAACCCACTTACTTGTAATCTTATATAATAAAAGAGTAATATGCAAATCCACCAAAGGGTGGAATGAGTGGTCGCTATGACCCGCATTGACCACCAGGGGGCAGATGCCTAACGCAGGAGCTGCCCCCAGCCCGCAGGCCCCAATCATCTGATTAAGGCTTGCTGGACAACCACTCAGTCCCTTCCACTGGCTGGCAGGCTCCAATTGCCGGATGGAGAACGGGGAACCGGGGGTGGGTGGCAGTAGATGCGGGAGGCACCAGGCCAAGGCCCCCGCCCCACCAGTCACCCCACACACAGGGCTACTGGCATAGGGGGACAGGGCCAGCGAGTGGGCGGGATCCGCCAACCTCTTGGTCTCTCCCCCAGGCCAGCAGGCTCTGATCGCATGATGGCAAATGGGGAACCGGGGTCGGTGGCAGAGGCGGGGATGGAGGGTGGGGCCGGCTGCTGGCAGCTGGGGAAGATGGCCCTGATCATAGGTTAGGCCTAGGGACCATACCCATGCACACATTTCGTGCGCCAGGCCTCTAGTCTATATAATAAAAGCCTAAGCAACCATTATGGTGAAACAACCAGAATGACCGATTGCCATGATGTGCACTGACCACCAGGGGGCAGACACTCAACGCAGGAGTGGTCAGTGCGCTCCCACAGGGGGAGCACCGCTCAGCCAGAAGCCGGGCTCATGGCTGGTGAGTGCAGCGGCGGTGGCGGGAGCCTCTCCTGCCTCCACAGCAGCGCTAAGGAGCAGCAAGCCAAGCAGTAAGGAGCAGCGAGCAGACGGGTGGTATGGAGCGAGGGGTCCCGAACTGCAAGAGGGATGTCCAACTGCTGGCTTAGGCCCACTCCCCGTGGGCATCCCCTGAGGGCTCCCGGACTGCGAGAGGGCGCAGGCCGGGCTGAGGGACCCCGTCCCCCAACCCCCGCAGTGTACAAATTTCATGCACCAGGCCTCCAGTGTATAATAAAGCAGGGTGCAGAACATCCATTTTCTGAAGCATTTTCTCAATTCATTCAGATTTGCTTTCCAGCAATTGTCGTTAGTTTGGCTCAGATAAACTGACAAAAATTATATACAGTTTTGAATGTTTCTTATGTTAACAATACTCTAACCAAATGAGCTGCTTGGCTAGGGCAAAGCAGGTAACATGGTTTGTATTTATTTATTTTAAATGTGTTTATTGAATTTTTTAGAGAGAGAGAAAGGAAGGGAGAGGGATAGAGAGATAGAAACAGTGATGTGAGCTCTGGATGGTTTGGCTCAGTGGATAGAGCATCAGCCTGTGGACTGAAGGGTCCTGGGTTCGATTCTGGTCAAGGGTACATGCCGGGTTTGGGCTCGATCCCTAGTAGGGGGCGTACAGGAGGCAGCCGATCAATGATTTTTCTCTCACCATTAATGTTTCTATCTTTCTCTCCCTCTCCCTTCCTCTCTGAAATCAATAAAAATATATTTAAAAAATAAAAGAATGTTTAAAAAAAGAAACATCGATGTGAGAGAAACATCAATCGGCTGCCTCCTGCACACCCCCTACTGGGGATTGAACCCACAACCAGGCATGTTGCCTGACCGGTAATGGAACCAGTGACCTCTTGTTCATTGGTTGGTGCTCAACCACTGAGCCACACTGGCTGGGTGGTAACATGGTTTGTAAAGGTCAATCTTGAACTCATGGTTTTCAATATATTTAGATATAGAAATAAATGTAAACGTGGTGTGTGTGTGCACATGTGTGCCTGTGCAGTGCATCCCTTAGCTCTGTCCACTGAGAGAGCCTGGAGCAGCAATATCCCAATGGCAATGAGCACAGCTAGTATCCAGCTCTTGGTTTCAAATAACATTCTCTATTAAAAGGAACCAGAGCTCCTTGGAGAAATGGCTGATTCCAGAGCTGATGCAGGGAATGTATAAATTGAGCCTGAAACATGTTCCTATGCCAGAAAGAAAATAAAAATAAAAATGATGAATGCTGCCCTAACCGGTTTGGCTCAGTGGATAGAGCGTCGGCCTGCAGGATCAAGGGTCCCAGGTTCGATTCCGGTCAAGGGCATGTACCTTGGTTGAGGGCACTTCCTCAGTAGAGGGTGTGCAGGAAGCAGCTGGTTGATGTTTCTCTCTCATCAATGTTTCTAACTCTCTCTCCCTCTCCCTTCCTCTCTGTAAAAAATCAATAAAATATATATATATTTTTAAAATGATGAATGCTGAAACAATATTTGAAGGAAACCAAAGTTTTGCCACCCTGAAGCTGCCTTTTTGGGATATTGATTTTAAGCTGTTTATTAAGAAACTAGAGGCCCGGTGCACGAAATTTGTGCACGGGGGAAGGGGGTGTCCCTCAGCCCAGCCTGCACCCTCTGGCAATCTGGGACCCCTGGGGTAGGGTCCCTAGGCCTGGCCAGTGATCAGGGTCTATCAGGGTTTTCCTTCCCCCAGCTGCTGGCAGCTGGCCCTGTCCCTGCCACTGCCACTGCTTGCCATCTATTCAGCACTGCCCCCTTCCCCCACCACATGTTGCCTCCCTCTGTAGGTGACAGGTGTGGGGTGCGATTGCTTTGCTGGCCTGGGCCTCCCTCTGTGGGGCGATTGATCACAGCTCCCAGATAGATAGCCTGCAGAAGGAGGCCCCGCCCACCCATCGCAGTGCCACCAGCCAGGTGGCCTGGGCCTCCCTCTGCCGGACAATCTATCTCAGAGCCCTGCAATTGATCGCCTAGCAGAGGGAGGCCCTGCCCACCTGGCTGGGGCTCCATGATCAATCTCAGCACAGAGGGTGGCCTGGGCCTCCCTCTTTGGGATGATCGCAGGCCCCCCCCCCCCATCTATCACCCCGCAGAGGGTGGCCTGGGCCTCGCTCTGCTGGGCGATTGTGGGGTGATGAGGGGGCCCCCCCAACCAATTGCATAGCACCCACCTTGGCTGGCCTGGCGCCAGTGCATGTCATAGCGTGGTCCTCCAGAAGGTTGTCCAGACGGTCGTTCTGCTGTTCGGTCATTTGGTCGATTTGCATGTTATGCTTTTATTATTATAGATAGAAGACTCAGAAAGAACCTTTGACCATCCTCCCTTTTCCTGCCCCAAAATTTCAGTCAGAAAAACCTACTTCAGGAAGGAAATCTAAGGATGTTCGACTTAACCGAAATACCCTACCTTGAATTAAGTATGCTAAAGAAGAGGGCTCAGGCAGGAGCCTGTTAGACTAGAAATCCCAAGTGCCATTGTTTCTGAGTTGCCCAGCAAGAATTTGCCTGCCATGTATGTTCTGCTCTTCCTCAAAACCGGTAAGTCGCTCATTCTCACTTCTGAAATCGAAGACTCCGTTTCTCTCCCCACTTTTCTTCTTTGTCCAACATGTCACATATATCCAATGTTGCTTCACTGTCTGGAATTGTCATGCTTATGTGAATTCCCTATGCACACATATGTATTGAAATATTTTATTTTCTCTTGTTAAATCTGTCTCTGTTAATGTGATTATAAGCCCAGCTAGAAGAACTTAGAAGGTGGGAGGAAAAGTATTAATTTGTTTTAGCTCCCATGCAGTCATGCTGAAGGATACAGAATACAACTTGAAATGACTCCCGGTGACCAAATCAGACAACTCGAGTATCAAAATAAACAATATTAGTCATTGGATAATAATTCACTGAATGTAATAGGACTTTGAGTCCATACTGATGTAATTAAGTAAAGTGAAAGCATGATGAGGAATGGAATATTACATAATCTCAAAGCCTCCCCCCCAATACTTATTAATTACAAAAAGGAAAGAGTAATGTACAGTAGAGAAACCTGGCAGATACCCCTTTAACCAAGTAGAGTAAAAGGACATGGGAACAGGCACAGCCTGATAGGACCAAGTAGGAAGAAAACAGCATCATTTCTGTGACTGTCCTGCTGATGATGCGTAACCTGAGTCTAATTATAAGGAAATTTCAGACAAACCCAAATTGAGGGACATTCTACAAAAAAATGGACAGTAAACCTCAAAAGTGTTAAGGTCATGAGAGTCAAGAACGAAGCCCTGTTGCAGATTGAAGGAGATAAAGAGACATGACAACTAAATGCAGCATATTACTGTGGACTGGATCCCTTTGCTATAAAAGACGTCACTTGGAAAACTGGTGACACTTGAATGGGCTCTGAGGTTTAGGAATGCATCAACGTTCTTTCCCTGGTTTTGATGGTTGCATTGTGGTTAAGTAGGAAAATGTCCTTGTTAGCAGGAAATATACACTGATGTATCAGGGTAGGGAGGGGATGGGCAACACATTGACAACTTACTCTCAAATGGTTGAGGTAAAAAGTTCTTTGTACTGTTCATGTAAATTTTCTGTTTGATATAATGTCACAAAAACAGATTTTTTGTGAAAAAGCCCTGGCCAGTGTGATTCAGTTGGCTGAACATTGTCCTGTGCACCAAAAGGTTGCTGGTTCGATTCTGGGGCTGGACACATGCCCGGGTTTCCGGCTCAATCCCCAGTAAGAGGAGGGAGCCAATTGATGTTTCTCTCTCTCATTGATATTTCTTTCTCTCCCCGCTCCCTCCTTTCTCACTAAAAATAAATAAAAACTATACTTTAAAAAATAAAAAAAGGGTATTCTTTGGAAAAACTTTAGATGGTTTCCCACAATCAAGTTGCCCCTAGTACTGCTACTGTTTAATATAATAATGGAAGTTCTATACCAAGATTTAAGAAAAAAACAACAAAACCAAACAAAACACAACAAGAATAAGAAACCCATGCCTGGCCAGTGTCACTCAGTGGCTGGGCATCAACCTATGAACCAGGAGCTCATGGTTCAATTTCTGGTCAGGGCACAGCCTGGGTTGTGGGCTCAATTCCCAGTGCAAGGCCTGTAGGAGGCAGCTGATTAATGATTCTCTCTCATCATTGATATTTCTATCTCTCTCTTCCTCTCCCTTCCTCTCTGAAATCAATAAAAACAATTTTTTAAACCAACAAAGTGAAAAAACTGAAAGGGACATATAAAACTTTTTATTTGCAGAAGATATAATTATCTCTATAGAAACCCCAGCAGAATCAATAGACAAACTAGGAAAACCAAGAAAAGAGTTCATTAAGGTTGCCAGCTACAAATTCAATTATCTTCTTCTACAGACCTAAAGGAAATATTTGCAATATCTAAAATGGATATGGGGTTAATATGTGAATATACAGTGAAATATTTTAAATCAACAAAAATAAAGACAGGAAAGTCAATTGGGAACAATGTGCAAAGCATGTGAGTAGGCATTTCAAAGAGGATGAAGCTCTACTGGCTAACAAGAATATGAAGTAACACTCAATATAATCAGAGAAATACAACCGTAAACAACTAAAAGTTCACTTAATATCCATTAAAACTGTAAAAATTAGAAAGTTGTATAATATCAAGTGTTGGAGACGGTAGAGATGATAAGAACTTTCAATTAACATTAAGAATGTAAATATGCCCTGGCCAGTTTGGTTCAGTGGATAGAGTGTCAGCCTGTGGGCTGAGGGGTCCCGGTTTCGATCCCAGCCAAGGGCACATGCCTGGGTTGCAGGCTCCATCCCCGGTGGGGGGTATGCAGGAGGCAGCCAATCGGTGATTCTCTCTCATCATTGATGTTTCTATCTCTCCCTTCCTCTCTGAATAAAGAAATATATATATTTTTTAAAAGAATGTAAATAGATACAGACATTCTGAAAAATTATTTGGCAATAGTTAGTGAAGTTAAGTGTGCATAACCCTCATGACCCCAAAATTCCATCTGTATAAGGTATGTATCCCAGGAAAATTCTTGAATAGGTTCAAAGGGGATCAGGTAAGAAGATATTTCTCTAGAATTGTTTGTAGAAGTGCAGAATGGATAAGTAAACTATGAAACTATGTTGGATATCTACTTTGGACTCCTATGCAGGACACAGTCGGAAGCTGTCATAAGCAATAAACTTGATTATATATAGCAATAAGGATGGATCCTAGACACAGTTGACTGGGAAAAAGTAAAAATAAAATAAAATGGCAATGCCACTTATGCAAATTTAAAACGCATACACTAAACAACCTGTACTAGGTTGAATAATGTCCTCCCCCAAAGATGTCCACATCTTAATCCCTGAATCTGTGATTCCCCTATATATGGCAAAAGAGATTTCACAGGTGTAATTAAGTTCAGTCTCTTGAGATGGGGATATTATTCTGGATTATATGGTAGACCTGATTTGATTACAGGGTCTTTATAAGAGGGAGGCAGAAGTGAATGAGTAGTAAATGTGATGATAGAGCAAGAAGTTATAGAGAAGGAAGAAGGGGCCACAAACTGAGGAATGTTGGGAGCTTCTAGAAGCTGGAAAAGGCAAGCAAACAGACTCTCCCCTGAAGCCTCCAGAAGGAATGGAGCCCTGCCAATACTTTATTCTAGATTTCTGACCTCCAGATCGGAAAGAGAATAAATCTGTATTGTTTTACAAAGCCACTAAATTTATGGCAATTTTTTATAGCAATAATAGAAAACTCAAGCATACATGCATAGTTAGGAACATATGTCATTCGCATTTGAGGGGGTATCTATGGGGAAGAAGAATAGGAGAGCAGACAGAGAATGAAAGGAGGTGATAGAAAAAAACAAGAGAGATGGCTTGTGCATCAATGAAAACACTATGTTATAACCTGAATAAGATTAACTCAAGTCTCTGTAGGAAACGTCCAGCAAAGACAAACAGAAGCAGACCACTCTGATTGTGTGTAGAAAACAGGTTGTATGCTCTGAGAGGTATGGCAGATATTTTGAGTATTGGCTCTTTCAAAGACTTCTGATATAAAACCAGTCTCCCTTGTGCCTGGATTCTGTGAAGCTGGTGCCCTGAAGACTAGGCATAAATATTTTGGTTATCAAAAGGTATACCACTCATAAGAAATCACTTAATTTCTCTTACAAATTTGATTAGTGTGTCAGTTCAAAGATCTACCCTAGGTAGCCCAACAAATTCAAGTTTCCAAGTTTGTGAAGATGAGGACCAACCCGCACTGTGCTGACTACCTTAAATGGACATAAAGACATGGGGCAGCCAACCTCCATCCCGATGCTTCCCCATCCTTCAAAGCCTCATTCCTTCTGGTATCCCAAATGCCTAGCAAAGGGCCTTACACACAGTAGGCACGCGGTGCTTGTGGTTAGGATTTAGGATTTGGCACATGTATAGCACCTGTTAGTGGAATAAGGTGACCTTCCCTTTCCCTCAGCTCAGACCATCTTTCTAGTTTTATTTCCTATGTTGCATCTACCCGTAAGGACTCAGTATTCTCTGAACACTCCATATTCTTTCATATTTGCTTGATGTGAATAATCTTCTATTTTAAAAGAGGAAGTTCAAATATTACTTCTTCTTGGAGATCTTTCTTGTCTTTCCGTGCATTCATTTGATCAATTATTCATTCATCTAGTGACTCATTCAACAAATATTGAGCACCTTTATAAGCTGGGCACAATGCGAGGCATTGAAAATGTGATAGTAAGCCAAACATAAAGGCTCACCACCCTCATGGAGGCCTAGCGGGGGAGACCGAGTTTAATAAACATAATTTATTATGTCCACATTCATGAATATACAATTAGCACCTGACATGTTCTAAGGAAACAAACACTGTCTTTGAGAGCACATCACCAAGAAATCTATTTAGAACAGGGTGGGTTATGAGTAGAGGGGTTCAAGGAAGGCCCCTCTGAGGAAACGTTTTCTTAGGTGTCTGGAATGGCGTCCCCAAAGCTGGACGCCGCGCTCCGATCAGCGTCGGGGTCCGGGGACTCTTCAAGCCGCCGCCCACAGAGGTAGCCCCAGCCTGGACGGCCGGCCCACCCCTCACCAGTCCCGAGACCTCGCGAGAGTACAAGGTCACCCGTTATTGCTCAGACTTCCCGGCCTCAGAACGGCCGCCCCCTTCCTCCTAGCCTTGCACCCCGCGCTCCGCTCTCGGATTGGCTGACTGAGCCGCGACAAGCTAGAAAGTGGTTCGACTACTAGTCCTATTTTTGGTCCCGCCCATGAAGCCTGCGGATTGGACGGCTGAGTCTTGCGTCACGCGCCTCCTAGAGCGCGGACGAGCCAATCAGGAGCTTGGCGTATTTTACAAACTGGAGAAGGAGCTGCCCCAGAAGCCAAGTCAGGGAAAAAGCGAAGAAGAGGGGAAGACCCTGAGGGGTTCCGGGGAAGGTGTGGCACGGGGATCTTGGAGGTTTTTCAGGAGGAGAGGCAGCTCGGGGTCCTGGGGCGAAAGAATAGGCTCAGGGTGTCTGGAAGTGGCACCCAGAAGAGCCGGCCTTGCAGGCGTCCGGTCTTCTGGGCGCAGGCATTTGAGCGAAGGTGGAAGTAATCAGGTGTGTGAGCACCGCACCAATGCCCCATGCTGGCTGACCTTTGATTCCTGGTCCTGCCTTCTTCCCCATCTCAATTGTAGCCGTCATGACCACCTTCCAAACCAAGAAGGATCCTCTCCTCCGGGGTGTATCACCCACCCCGAGCAAGATTCCGGTTCGCTCAAAGAGACGCCCGCCTCCCCCCACACTCAAGCCCTGCGACTTGGACCGGGAGAACCAAGATCCAAAGGTAAGAGGGGCTTGGTGAAGACAGTAGCTACAAGGAGGCAGCACACACCGGCAATGCACCCCAACGCTGAATTTTTTTGTCCTTCCCTCCCCCAGAGATTGGAGCAGAAGTTCAGTACTCAGCGTCCCCTTGTTGACTCAGCAGGCCACAGGCCAAAAGCCACACATCAAACACAAAAATCAGAGAGATTGGTGGGGAGCACTCTGCTTCGGAAACCATTGGAGGAGCTCAGGCCTAGCCCTAAGGAACAAAGTGTGGGGCCTGGGCCCCCTCCCCAGAAAGGTACTTGTTGGAAACTAGAACACAGTCTCCTGGTGGGGAGAATGAGATGGGGATGGTGGAGTTTGGGGGCTTTGTACTGCTCCAGTCTCCTGCTGACTATACCAGTCCTTCCTAGTCCCTGCTCCTGGAAAGCTCTTTGCTCTTAGAAACCCTCTCCTTCCTTCAGCAAAATGTCATCTCTTCTAAAGCCTTTTCCAGCTCTCCAGTCACAATCAATTGCTCTGTGTTCTAATACTTTGCTATACTCTGTTATAACATGTCCATAATTGGTTTTTGGCTTTTGAATTTTAGAGAGAGGAAGGGGAGGAGAGAGAAACATCGATTTGTTGTCCCACTTATTTATGCACTCATTGGTTGATTATTGTCAGTGCCCAGACTGGGGATGGGACCTGAACCTTGGTGTATCGGGATGACACTAACCAACTGGGCTACCCAGCCAGCGCGCATGTCCATGCTTTGGCTTGAGTCTGTTACCTCTCTATAGTTTGATGATAGCTTTTTTTTAAATAAATATATTTTATTGATTTTTTAGAGAGGAAGGGAGAAGAATAGAGAGTTAGAAACATCAGTGAGAGAGAAACATTGATCAGCTGCCTCCTGCACACCCCCCACTGGGGACTTGCCCACAACCAAGGTACTTGCCCTTGACCGGAATCAAACCTGGGACCCTTCAGTCTGCAGGCCAACGCTCTATCCACTGAGTCAAACCGGCCAGGGCTGATGATATAGCTTTTTGAGGATGGGCTTTGTCTTATTCATCTCTGAGCCCCAGGGCCTAGAATAATGTCTTACATAAAGTTCTGTGAACATTTGGTGAGTTGAGTCCTATTATATGAGTCTCTGGCTTACTGTTGCACCTCAAGGTGGCTACACTAGGGTACCTGACCCCTCTTAGCTTTCCCTCTTCCTTTCCCATGTCACCTTTCATTCTCTTCCTTTACAGAGATTCCAGGGGTTATAGAGTTTGTGGCTGACCCTGAGGCCCTGGCTACCATCCTGTCAGGTGAGGGGGTGAAGAGCTGTCGCCTGGGGCGCCAGCCCAGTCTGGCTCAGAGAGTACTGGTTCGAGAAAGCCAGGGAGGCACCATCCGGAGGGGCCAGGTAATGAGACAGAGTATGATGAGATCAGGCTGGGGTGGACTGAGGAGAGATTCCTGAGCTGATAGCCTCTTTTGGGATCCCAGGGTACCCGCGCCTCTGCATATTTGGCTCCCAGAACCCCCCAAAACCGACTAGACCCTGCCAGGGCTTCCTGCTTTTCGAGGCTAGAGGGACCAGGACCCCGCAGCTGGACCTTGTGCACCCAGAAGCTAGAGGCTGTGGTGAGTGCCCTTGGGGGGCTGATACTCAGTGTTTCTGGGAGCTCCTTCCAGGGGAGATAGCTGGCCTTGGGAGAGAAGGTATCTCATGATGACCCAAAGGGGGTCTGTGGAGGCAGATGGGGTTGGTGGTGAAGCCTGAAGGTTTGGGGCTCACCTCTGACTCTGCTTTTTTTCTTTTGCTTTTATGGGTCAGATTCCACCTTCAGGACCTTCCTTTCACTCCTCTGCTCGCCCCAGCTTCCAGGAGCTAAAAAGAGAGACAGGTGGCAGCAGCCGGTGAGAAGGAGGAGGTCATTTGGAAATGAATGATCCAATGCTCCATACAGGGGTCCCTCAGAGCTAGGGTCTTCCAGTAGCTTTAGGACTTCCCACCAACCCAGGAGGGGAAGAGGGAGGGTGGACCTGTTACTGCCCAGGTGAGCCCTTGGAATAGGATTCAGGCCTTGTTAGCCAGGCTTCAGTAGGACATCAGTTTCTTCAGGTTGTGGGGATGGGAGGGTACAAAAATGAGAGGTGCTATCTCTTTTGATTAGTGGCTAAAGCACAGATTGTGGCAATAAATGGAATCTGGGTTTGATTCCTGACTCTTAGCAAACTTGCTAGTTGTGCAAGCTTGCCTTAATCTCCACACTTCAATTTTTTTATCTGTCAAATGAGGATAATGTTTGTGCCATCATTAGAAGTTGTGGTGATAATTAAATGAGCTGATGTTTGTAAAGCAGTTAGCACAGTGCCCAGCTCATACTTGATACTCAGTGACTTCTAGATGCTGCCCTTATTGTCATCAGGACTGCAGTGAGCCAGGCCTCGGGATTGCACCTGGAGACCCCAGTCCAGCCTGGTGAGTGTGTCTGGCCATGGGGAGAGAACAGGGGCAAGTGGGCTGTCTGCAGTGGGGATCGAGAGGAAAAAGCTCAGCGGGCTGTGGGGGAAGGGGCAAGGCCAGATCAGAAGGAGCTGGAGAGGAAGAGACCTTCTTGATAGGCCAGAGGTTGGCCCAGTTGCACTTTCGTCAAAGGATGTGGTCCCTACCCTCTTCCTGCCACTTCCTACAAGAATTGCCTTCCACTCACTATTTTATCCTCAGATCCTAAGAGCCATCAGCACATCCTGAGCCCACTCAGGGTATTCAGGTTAATAAGTGATTACTGAGGTATTAGATGGATCTCCACCCTTGATGGGGCAGTGGGGGCTGTCAAACTGACATACCCTCTTTTGAGGTTGCAAAGCCCTATGCCAAACTTTGGTAGGTGTTCCAGATACTACAGAAATTTTCTATCTCCTCCTAGCTTCCTCTGTCCTGGAAGGAGAACATGAAGTAGTCACTCACTCAAATGAAGAAGGAAGGGGCCTTCCTGGTCTGGCCCAGTGGGTTCCATTAAGAGAAAGTCGGGAGCTAACCCACACCAAGGTGAGATGGGTCCCTTCTGGGATAGGGGAAGTGGGGCAGGGGAGATACCTGGGGAAATTCCCCAGCAGTAGCCAACACTGAGGATTGTGGGTATAGCCAGGTAGTCCTGGGCTTCAGATGTTAATTGGATCTGGGTTTGCTCCTGATGAGCCCATGCCCTCTCCAGAGAGGGACTGGCCTCTGTTTACCAGGTGTCTGGGGCCTGGAGGTGAGAGGTCACAGTCTGGTATATATTTGTATCACCATCAGATCAGTGCTGAGAGATCTGACACCTGTCAGCCAAAGCATTCATTCATTCACTTCACAGTATGAATCGAGAAGATACTGTATGTTAAGCACTGTTCTAGTTTCTGGATATACAGTAGCAAATAAGTTCACATTCTAGAAAGGGGAGGCAAAAAGTAAACCCATTGTAAAATATATAGTGTGTCAGATGGTGATAAGTTCTCTGTAATAAATAAATAAAGCACGGAAGTGGAAGTGGGGAGGTGGTATTGCAAATTCAAATTGATTGGTCAGGGGGATCTTATTGAGAAGATGACCAGAGGAGCTGAGGGAATAAGCCATCCAGATATTTGGGGGAAGAACATGCCAAGAGAACTGCAGATGCAAAGGCGCTGAGGAGGAAATATGCCTAGTTTATTTGAGGATCAGCGGAAAGGAGATGGGCAAGTGTGAAGTGAGGAAGGAGAATGACAGGAAGTGAGGTTAGAGCAATTGCGGGATTGGACTGGGGAAGGATTTACAAACCAGTGTAAGACCTTGGATTTTACTTGGAATGAGTGGAAAGCCATGTGGAGAGGGAATGAACAAGGGAGCAACATGATTTGATTAAGTCTTAAAAGAATCACTCTAGCCCTAACTGGTTTGGCTCAGTGGATAGAGCGTCAGCCTGCGGACTGAAGGGTTCTAGGTTCGATTCCGGTCAAGGGCATGTACCTTGGTTGTGGGCACATCCCCAGTGGGAGGTGTGTAGGAGGCAGCTGATCGATGTCTCTCTCTCATCGATGTTTCTAACTCTCTGTCCCTCTCCCTTCTCTCTGTAAAAAAATCAATAAAATATATTTTAAAAAAAAAGAAAAAAAAAGAAAAAGAATCACTCTGGCTGGCAAGACCGAGGAAGGCAAGGAAGGAGGGATCACTCTTCCACCTTGTTCCTCTCCACAGGACAGCCGTGACTGCCACCTGATGCCCTCCCCTGGCCCTGGGCTGCTACCGTCCATCCCCCGTCCATCCCCCTTTGGATTGGCTAAGCGTGTTCCCTCCCCTGGCTCCTCAGCTCCGGTTTGTGTCCACAGCTCCTCGGGGCTGGGCAAGGGCAGAACAGTCTGGCTGGGTTCCCTGCTAGGTCTAGGTTTTGTCACTGCTCAGCCAACTCCATCTCTCCCCAGCCCTCATATTCAGTGTTGCGGCGTCTTGCCATTCGCCCCAAAACCCAGTTCACACCCATCCCATCGGCCCCCAAAGCTCAGCAGGTAAGAGAGGGCAGGGGAGGTAGCTGGTATAGGAAGGGAAAGGATGGGTATAGGAAGAGTTATGATATCTCACTTCTGTCCCAGGCTCAGTGTTTGAGTGGCCTCTCTCCTCAGTCTTGCCCTGAAGAGCCTGCCCTGCCCTGGGTAAGTGCCCAAAGTCTTCCCATGCTGAAATCCCTCTCTCTGTCCTGTTGGCCTGACAGTTTGTGGCGGGTGGGCTCTCTGGAAAGGCTACCTAACTCTCCAACTCTCCCTGCTTCTCTGCTGCCCCTCCTAATCTTAGTCTAGGGCCTCTCAATTAGAAACCTGACCCCTTCCTCATGAAGGTGGGACTCAGGTGGGTCTTCCTGTCCCAACCAGGCTTCCTCACATGGCCCCTCTCTCTTCCCATGTGGCAGGAGCAGATTGCAGTCCGGCTATTTGACCAGGAGAGTTGTAGAAGGTTACAGGAGGGGTCTGGGAAACCGCCTGTGGCAGCTCCTGATGGACCCCACCCTAGTAGAACCCCCAACCTCCAAGAGCTGAAGATGCAGGTGAATCTTTGTGGGCAACAGCTTTGATGCCTAATGGGCAGAGACAGGGCTGGGGAAGGGAGAAACGGGAGGCGAAAGGGGGTATGGGAATAGGACAGTGTGGGCAGAGACTTGAACCCTCATCTTAACATCACACTGGGGTATTCTCTCCTACACACAGCGCATCAGTATCCTGAAGCAGCTTTTGCAACAGGAGGTAGACGGGCTGGCAGGGAGCAAGTGTGCCCCCCTTAATGGAGGCTCCTCTCTGGATATGGTTGAACTTCAGTCCCTGCTGGCAGAGATTCCTAGAACTCTGAATGCCCCAGAGCAGAATTCTGGGGCTTTCCACCTTCCTAAACTGTTACAGCACTCTGGACTGCCAAAGCCCTGCTTTCCAGAGGAGTGTGGGGAACCTCAGCTGTGCCCTGGAGCAGAGCCTGAGGCAGCTCAGCCCTGTCCTCCGGCAGCGCCAGGGCCCCCAGAGCCCTGCCATAGGAGGGAGCCTGAGACACCAGAGCCTACCACCCAGAAGCAGCCTGAGGTGTCTGAGGCCTGCCCTCCCGTAGAGCCTGGATCCGTTCAAGCCTACTCCCAGAGGCAGACTGGACTTCCAGAGCCCTCCCCTCGGGTAGAGCCGGAGGCATCGGAGGTCTGCTCTCTGGAACCTAGGAGTACAGGGTCTAGTGCCCAGTCCTGCTGTGGTCAATGGGCTCCAGCGACCACCAGTGTGATCTTCTCCTCTCAACGCCCGCTTTGTGCCAGCCCCACTATCCACTCTCTCCAGTCTCTGAAGCCCCCGACAGGCCAGGCAGGTAAGTAGTTGGTTGGAAGGGGTTGTGAACAAAGGAGGTCCTCATCTCACTGGGAGCAGGACCTCTGCCCTGTACCAGGTGATCCCCAGGCTTGCTTTCTTCCACCTACCTTGCCCAGCCTGGCTTTCCTTCAGGAAGATGGGAGGAGCTGGGCTCCAGTCCTGTGCTCCTAATTGGCTTGCCTCTTGGTGGGGGATCGAGAAAGGGCAATATAAGGTGAGAGTAAGGAACTTGAGAGCCCACCCTGAACTCTGGCCCGTGGACCCCCAGGCCCCAGCAGTCTGGCTCCTCGAACGCTGGCCCTGAGGCAGCGCCTCAAAGCATGCCTGACTGCCATCCACTGCTTCCATGAGGTGCGCCTGGATGATGAGTGTGCCTTCTACACCAGCCGAGCCCCTCCCTCAGGCCCCTCTCGTGTCTGCACCAATCCTGTGGCCAAGTTATTGGACTGGCAGGATGCCCTGGTGAGCCTCCCCATCCACAGCCAAGCTGTGCCTGCACAGCAAGCCTGTGGGAAGTAGGAAGCAGAGCAAAGGGGCCAACCTTGGCTCCTTTATAAAGATTATTGGGAAGCGTTGGCTCAGTTCAAGGATGGCTGGGCTGTGACAATGTCTTTCTCTCTCTCCAGTGTTTTATTCCAATTGGTTCTGCAGTCCCTCCGGACTCTCCGACATGAGGCACCCACTTCCACCCGTTCCTGCCCTGTCTTGTTCCTTCCTTTTAGCCCTTATTTATTGTCGGTCCACCCTATGGGATTGGGAGTCTGGGAGTCGACACCCTTTTGTCCTTCAATAAAGTTTCTAAAGTGTCTGAATATCTTTCCCGCTGGTCTGACCTGGGCCAGCACCTGCTGTTGCTCTCCAGTTGCCCACTTGGTGGCAGTGTCCTCCAGCTTAGAGCCAGCTCTGGGCTGTCAGGATCCCCGGCTCCCTCACCTTAGATCTGTCCTGAAGGGAAGAAATCATCCCATTCTTGTTCACCCCACCCACTCAGCAAGCTCTATGAGTGTGGGGGCAACACTCATTGTCCCCTTTGGTCACCTGTTTTCTCCCTGGTTCTTAAGATCAGTGCCACTTCCAAGAGCCATCCGCAACTTCTTCATCCCCTAGAGATCCTCTTCTTAGAACTTTCCCTGCATCAGGCAGAACACTGAACACTAGACCCATATCCTTGCAACCTTGTTGGTGTCACTCTGGTTGGTGTCTCCCTACAGTGTAAGGCTGGAACTGTCCTGAAGCTCATACTGCTCCCCTCCCCCTTCCCACATCACAGCAGAAGCCCTGGGCTACTTCCCTCCTCCAGAGGTAGGCTTGCAGGGAAGAACTAAGCTTTTGCCTCAGGCAGGGTGGGTGGGAGTCCTTGAGAGGAGTGTGGGTAAGGGTCAGCTCTCTGTCCCCACTCTGTGCACCAGTTAAGAGGCACACACATTCTCTAATGTCACTTTATTGGAAGAGGCAGCAGCAGCCCAGATGGAGGTGAAATGGGGACTGTACAGAATGGATTTTAAATGTGAGGAAAGAATTCACTGGTTCCTCCAGTTCACATGAAGGCTGCCAAGGCAGGAGCCTGGAGCCTGTAAAAGGGGGATGGCAAGAGAGGTTTCATGACAGAGGACCAGTGCCTACCCCAGTCCTAACATCTCCTCCCACCTAGATGAATTCCTTCTGTCTCTGTTCTCCCTCCTACAATGCCAGGTCTGGCTAGTGAGACTGTTCCCCAGTTCCCAGCGGGAGAGGGCCACAGCTTCCGCCCTTCTCAGACCCTCTTTCACAGGATGCGGGTGGTCCGCTTCCCAGCCACTAATTCCTGGAAGCACCGAGAGAGACTGCCCAGTAAGGCCTCCTCCTCCCGGAGCAGGCAGATCCACCCCACAGCCAGAGTCTCAAAGGATGGGGTGGCACCTTGGGTGGGGCCAACTGAAAGTGGGTGAGGAGGGAAGAGAAGACAAAGGGCAAGCGAGGGGGGTAGAGGATGGGGCCGTCTCAGTCCGGGTAGATGATGAAGCCAGAGAAAGTGCTGTACTTGTTGGTGTTCCCGCCATGCACCTTCCCGCCGTCCAGCTTGATGAAGACTTCATCGCCCACATCCAGGTGCAGGATGACACTGTTGCTGGCGTAGTCATAGTTCTGGTCTGCGTCCTGGGCAATGGCGCTGGCCCGGACCTACCGAGAGAAAAGAGAACAACCCCCTCACTCCCTTTGCGGAGCTGGGGTGGTGAGAGGGGTCGGGCGGAGTAAGTGCAGCGGGGCCTGTGAAGCCTGTGAACGTAGCTGGCGGCAGGGGCTGGGGTGGACAGGGAGAGGCCAGGGGATTGCAGAGCTTCTCAGGCACTAGTCTCACCAACTGTGTGACTCTGGCAAGTCTCACACCTTCTCTGGTCCTCAATTTGAGCTGTAAGGTGGAGGTAATAATAAAGCCTACCCTAAATTAGTTACTACATGTGGGCAATATAAGGTGAGAGTAAGGAACTTGAGAGCCCACCCTGAACTCTGGCCCGTGGACCCCCAGGGTATTAGAACAGTGCTTTGCACATAGAAAATGCTATAGGGCATTTATTACTATTGCTATTATTATTATCATTTAAGAAATAAAATTAGCCTGTAATTTCTAGGGTAATTTCTAAGATTCTGAACCCCCTCTGGCCTCCTAAACTTGCATTCCTATCCCCAAGTGTTAGGGCACAGGTGTGTCCATGCATATAAGGGTGCGGGCCTTAAATGGGAAGGTGCAATGATGCATTCGTGCCTTGGGGTGCCCACTTCCCTCCTAGTTCCCTCGAGCGCACCCAGAGGGGTCGCCTTTTTCCCCAACAGGTAGCCCCTCCTCCTCTCTGGTCTGCTGTTGCTGCTGTTCACCTCGAGCTGCCAGCCCCGCCCCCCAACCCCCCCTCTTCCTATCCCGCAGGGACTGGTTATTAACTCATTAATTATTCATCATTATTCTAATCACTATTTACTGTCCTCAGGGCCCGCAGCGCCCGTGCAGTGCAATTCTGAGTGGGAGCCATGCAGCCCCGGCCCCCTCAGAAACTGGCACTCTAGATACACGCTGCCTCTTCCACCCCCTCACAGATTCCCCGCCGCATAGACCACACACCTACTCAGTGCTACATGCAAATAGACATGCTCTTTGTTCACACCTTTGCACCAGCCCAAGCACCCAAAGACACACTCAGATCAATACACACTCACTGGCATACATAATCTATCTCATACAGACAGACACACATACACTCTCACTCCCTTTCCCTGGGTTCCTGGGGCGGCCCTGCTGGGAGGAGACCCCAATGCAGTGCCTGCGGGCCTTGCAACAGGACAGTGCTGTAGCCCAGCAGGAGGGGGTTTCCACAGCCAGGATGAGCAGGCCTGATGCCGCACAGCACCTGCAACACCACCCAATCCCAGCGCGTGGGGGGAAGGAGCATTCAGAGGTCACCGCCAAGTCTCAACCTTACCCCCAGGCTCCTGTACCAACCCCTAGCCTGAGGCCTCTTACTATTGCTGTGTGTCTGGGTCCTCGAGCTAAGCCAAGGCAGCAGTGACTCTGGCTCTGACCACAGGGACAGGGAGCAGCAGAACCTGGAGGCCAGAGGTTGCCAGCGAGGATGTGTGGCCTACTGGGCCAGGTCCCACCTTCTCTGCTTTGCCTTTCCTCCTCCAAACCCGTCCTTTGCCTTTTTCCTTCTCCAAATCCATTCCTTCAAGCTGCCTGGCTGGTCCCTTGGCTATACCATTTCTTACCTCTGACCACTGACTCAGTATTAGCTGAGAGTAAGGCCTCTCTAGAATTGGCCCTAGGCCCTGGGACTAGCCATAGAGCTGATGGTAAATGAGCCAGTATTTTCCTTCTTTTTTACTTTTACCTTAAAAAAATCCAAGCTGAATGCCCCACATGGGAACACCTGCCTACTGTGCACTGCCTGGGGCCTGGCTGCCTGGCATTCCTGGATTCAGTGACGCTGTTTGGAGAAGGGGATGGGCTGTGCAATGAGTGCAGGGAAATTTAAGAAAGCTACTTGGCGAATCTGAGGTTGAGGGTGGGGCATCTCACCTGTCCGTTCTTCATCAGGTCTGCCCACATGCTGGTGCCGTCGCCGCCGCGCATGAGCACATGGTAAGCGAAGAAGTAGACGCCCGGCATGGGGCAGGTGAACTTGCCGCTGGCCGCCTCATAAGCGTTGCCCACGTTAGTCACCACGTCGTCGAAGCGCAGCACCTCGTAACCCTCGTGTGGCCGCCGCAGGCCCGCATAGAAGGCAATGCGAGGCACGTAGCCGGCAGGGGGCGCCATCCCGCCGGGGCCTGGGCCAGGAGGGCCTGGGGGACCTGGCCTGCCCGGCTCTCCTGGTGGCCCTCTGGGACCTGGTGGTCCCGGGGGCCCTCGAAGACCTGCCCTTCCCCGCCGACCCACCTCTCCCTTGGAGCCCGGCGGGAAGGGGGGCACGGAGACAGGCGCGCCGTCGGGTCCTGGGCCTCGAGGCCCATGCGGATCGCATACCATGCGACAACGACCCAGCATCTCGTAGTGCGCTGGCCCGCGGGAGCTGTGCACCAGCAGTGGAATAGCCACCAGCAGCAACAGCACCATGGCCACCCCGACGGCCGCGCCCGCCACCCGCTTGCGGCGGCTCAGACGCGACGCAGCCAGGGCCAGCAGATCCTCCTCACTCTTGGGCGCAATGGCGTCGGAGGCTCGGGGCTCTTGGAGGGCCCCCGAACTGGTGGCCGGGCTCGCGCCTGGGTCGGGACCCCCCTGACAGCTGCGCCCGATCCCCCCCTCCCGCCCCTGCGGACTCCCGCCTCAGCGGCGCGGTTCCCCAAACCTTCCGGCAAGGTGAAGGTCCCGCGTGGGTTGGGTCAGGGGCAGCTCCCGACGGTTCAGCGCCTGTGGTCCTCTATTAACCTCCTGTTCACCCTATCGTTCCCGGGAGCCTGACATCTGCGGCTTCTCGGACGGCTGGCTTCTTACAGATCTAGGATGCTTGCTCTCTGGACAGCTCTTTCTCAAGGATGGCGGAGCTTAGGTCCCCAGCTACCCAGACGGATCTCTCCTGGCCGGAGCGGGGACTACTCTCCGCGCTCTGGACGTCCCGGGCTCTGCGCTGGGGGTGGCACCCACCGGACACGATCTTCTCATAGGTTTGCGCTCTACCTCTTGGCGAGCACTGACCCGCCTTCCTACCCCAGCCGCGGCCCCAGCCCCTGCTGGAGCCCTGGCCCCGCGTGTCCCTCCTGGTAACGTGCTGCCTGGCTGCGTCCCTAACCTTCCTCTCCTCCCTCCCAGGGCGGCAGTGACTGTGGTGTGAGCAGCCTCGCGCCGGGAGCCGCTATAAGCGGCCCGGGGCGGAGCGACCCCTGGCGTCCACAGCGGGAAACGCGGGGGCGGGGCAGGCAGCGGCCCCCACCCGCGGACCCCCGCCTCCGGGTTGATGCCTGGCTCTAGGCGATTCTGCACGGGTTCACTGTTCCCACCTATCCTTACTTTCACCCTCTACCCCGAGTTGGGTATTCCCGGAGCTCAGAGGAAGCCAGAAAATAGCGATGGATAAAAAGGGGTCGAGATACACAAGATACACACAGAGAAAAGACAGGTGGATTCCTGAGCTAAAAAGAGCCACCCCCCCCAAGAAAAAAAATAAAGAAAAATTAAAATAAAATATAACAAGCAAACAAACGAGCAAAAGGGGTGAAAAAAAAGAAATTCACCACCCCATGCCACCCAGTACCCATAACCAAATATCATATGGTAAAGGGTTCAAAGGTATATTTTGTCTTGAACTAGAAAAGGCAAATCTCCTGCCACTGTGCCCTCGACTCCCCAGCACTGGGGAGCACAGAGCCGCAAGAGAGAGTGAGAAAACGGACGAGCCTGTGGAAGCCAGCAGGAATCCGACAGGAAAGCAGGAGGAGCGACAGAAATCAAAGAGACAGAAAGCCAGATAGAGACGCAGAGACAGAGACAAAGCTTGGAAAAGAGACTAACTGACAGCCCCAGAGGGGGAGAGGGAGAGACAGAGACGGGGAGAGAGAGGGAGAGACAGGAGCCGAGACAGGTTGACAGATCGAGAGAGAAATGTAAATGGTGCGCTGCAGAGAGACACCCAGGTCCGTGTTTGGACTCCAATGTGACATATCAACTGTGGGGAAGACGCGGGGGCGGGGCGGTCCTTCAGCAGAGTAGGCTGTGGGCCTGTGCGTTGTGACAGTGCGCTGGCAGGTGTGGACGTGGATGTAGCCATGGGACCCTGGCCTTGTGTGTCCCTGGGTGAGTTGGGGTTGTGGATTGTTTTGTCCTGGTGTGT
Source organism: Plecotus auritus (assembly GCF_963455305.1). NCBI lineage: Eukaryota > Metazoa > Chordata > Mammalia > Chiroptera > Vespertilionidae > Plecotus > Plecotus auritus. The sequence continues at coordinate 177,201,850 of NC_137772.1, read as the reverse complement.
GTATTGTAAGGGCTATTTGAAGAGAGGTTTTGTATTTGTCTCCCTCTTAGTCCTTATATGTGGGACCCTATGAATGCTATCTCTCCTCTCTCGGAGGAGTGGAGTCTACTGGGGAAAAGAGTCAGCAGGCAGCTCTTGTCCCTTCCCCTGCCCAGCCCAGCCTAGTTCCAGCCCTGCCCTAGTCCCAGATTTTTGTCCAGCCCTAGGATCTCTGCCACCTTCCTTCCCCCTTCCTCATAGGTCTGTGGTTATATAGAAAGCCAGAGAAGTTGGACCCCACATAATAAATGTTTGGGGGGGGGGGTTGAAGTTGGTTTTACAAATTAACATAATCAAAATGCAGATTAAGTTCTAGACAGCCTCCTGTGAGAGATGACTGTATCTGGCACTCCGGTGACCAAAAGGGAACCCAAGCTTTGATAGATCCCTCTCTGTGAGGGGTCAGAGTCCAGGGGAAAAGCTAGTGGCTGAATTCCTCCTCAGGGCCTGGCCCTTCTGGGGGAAATCACTTGCCTACGGGGACCCCAGGGCCAGAGACATGGAGAAGAGGCTCTAGGACTGGCAAAGTGGGGATGTTTGAAGACCCTGAAGGTGAACAGCTGCAAAGGACTTCTTAGAGACTAGGATAGGCCAGGACTGTAATGTATAGGAAAATGATGTGTAAAATGGAGGGCACAAAGCACGCCAGGGCATGATTATTGGGTGAAGGTGATTTCCTCATTTCTTCTTTACTGTACCCCTTTCCTGCCTCTCCCAGCCCGTAATGGTACAGGGAGAAAGAGGTTGCTGAGGGTGGGCCTGTGTGGAGGGAGGCCCCTACATGCTTGAGAGGGTTGGGAGAGAAAGAATTGGCAGTCAGTGGGGGAGGGGCCTCCTCCTCCAACCATAAATACAAATTTTATTCAAGGTCTTTGTTGCCATTTGTCTTCCTGGGGGTCGGGGGGAGGCTGAGGGCCATGTCGGGGCCGTGCATGTCTAATTCCAGATCTGCTCCCCCAGGCTGGATGATGGATGGGTCAGAGAGAAGAGAGCAGGTCAGGGCTCACATCAGCCTCTCCTGCCTGATCCTCAAGCCCCATCGACCCCAGGTCCTGCCACTTCTCTCCTTTCTCCTCCCCACTCCCTCCACTCACCTGAGGCAATCTTTGCTCAGCCCTGCTCCCCACCCCACTCTCCAACTCACCAAGACCCTCTTTTTGAGCCCCTCACCTCAGCCCTCTTCTCCCTGGAGCTTCCCTTCTCCGCCTATCCCCAGCCCAGGCTACGAGCTGCTGCGTTGACCGGCAGACTGCAGGCGGGTGTGTGTGGTGGGGGGAGCAGGCTTGGCTCACAGGGAGCTGAGGGGCCAGCTCCATGAATTTATTCATGTTCTGTTGCTCTTTCCCCACGCTCTGGAATGAAGCTGCCAGCTCACTAGGTCCTTATTTCTTCCCCTGCAGCTGTCACAAGGAGGGATCTGGGTAGGGTCAAGGCCAGTACTCCTGAGGCCAAAAGCCAAGTGTCTGGGTTCAAGAGGAAATTCTGGGGCCCAGGCTGGAACCTGGGATTATTTCCCCAGAGCTCTTGGGGAACCAAACTCGGAGGCCCCAGGGAGGTGATATGGTTGGGAAGGGGAGGTAGGCAGAGAAGGTTGTGCTACAGGACATAGAAGGAGCAGTGGAGGTGAGGACAAGGCTGATGGGGGAGAAGAGGAGAGAGAAAGCCTTTAAGGAGTTCCCTAGGCTCCCCTCTATAAAAGCACAGTCTAGCCTGAATCTTGCCTTAACCTCCACCCTGACTCTGCACTAATCCTGACCCTAATCCCAAATTATACACTTGACTCCTTTCCAATCCTAATATGAATACTAACTCCATAACCTCACCCTAAATGGAGCCCCTCCCCACTGGTCCTGTCCTGGAACCCAGGGGTCTCTCAAGAATTTCCCCCCAGGGCTTACAGCCAGGTGTGCCTCAGAGTTCTGAGGACCAGACTTTTGATTAGCATGTGATTAGCATATTATTTGCATGTACTATGTGCCTTCTACTCTGTGGAAGTTTTCATGTTAAAATTTTATGAAGTCTAGCAGAAAGGTCCTGGCTTCTTGAAGGTTCTCTCTTTTTGTTCCTTTTCCCACACTCCTAATCACTGATCCCAATGCCCTCAAGGGGAAAAAAGGGGGTGAGGAGATGAGCAATAAAGGGCTCATGGGAGGGAAGATTCTGGCAGTGTAATCTGCTCTTGTCATTGCAGTGTAACCTCCACAAGCCTCAGTTTCCTTATCTGTAAGAGGAGAGGAACCAGCTGGCTGATGTTACATTAAGATCTAACTAAGCACTTTTTCCCCCCTTGCACTCTTTCCTTCCCCACCTTTTAGAGTCATTCATGATGTGGTTCTCCTCCCTCCCCACCCCATACACACATTCTGGCTTTCAGCTCCCACATCTAAGATGACACAGGATTGGAAGCGGCTTGGGTTGCCTGGTACTAGACCCTTGATATGAAGAGAAAGAAACATTGCCCGCCTGATAGCATAGAAAGGGAAATAACATTATTGAGTGTTTCCTGTGTGTTAGGGCTTTTACATGCACGTTCTCATTGCATCCTCGCAGCATGCTGAGAAGTGAATATGTTGTCTCCATTGTATAGATGAGGAAACTGGGGTCCAGAAAGGAGAAATGGCTTGTCCTAGATAGCCCATAAGTGGCAGCACTGAAACGAATTCTAATCTCCTGTCTTCCTTCTCAGTGCCCCGGAGAAGAGAAAAGGCAGTGGAAGGGCGAGAGAAGCAGGACAGGAGTAGGGAGCGAGATTTGAACTCCTGTTGAAGGGGAGATCTGTATGTGAAGCCAACAGGCTAGGTACTTGGCTCAGCATAATCCCCATCTCCAACCACCAGCTCTATGGAGACTGACTGACACCCAATGGGTGTTCAATTTCCAGCTAACAGATGTCAGTGTACATTAGATGCGGAAAAGAGCTGTTCAGAGGGAGAAGAATATAAAGCCAGCCTGAGGAAAATGTGCTCAAGAGGTGAAAGGGACAAGAGCTGGCCAAGAGGACTAAGGACTGCTCTTCCACTCCCACCCCAGTGGGAAAACAGTCACGGCCCTAAGAGCATGCACGCACTTTGCCCCCTTGCACAGAGGATCCAAAGGCCTCAGCCGCAGGGCCTAGGGCCTCCACTCATCTGCCGCAGGAGCCCCTCAAACCGCAGCTCCATGCAGCCTTGGGTTCAAAGAACCGCGCCAGCGCCCAGAGGGCAGAGGAGGGCTCCTAGCCCCCCAGGGAGCGGGTACTGATTGCCTCTAAGGTGTCTGTCAGGCCACAGCTGCTGCAGACTTGCTTCCGCAGCCCTTGCCCCTGGCCAGGTGCAGCTTCTCACCCTAACCTTCCTCGGCACCTCCTTTTGCGACCCCCTCGTCCCCACCGTCCTCCAGCCCAGCCGCCAGTTAATGAAATGTGGCGAGAGGCTGCACAGACAGCTGTCAGACCCCTCAATTCTCCGCCGGGATATTGGATCCCGCGCTGGGAGACCGACAGGTGAGCAGAGGAGGGGTTGTGCGGGCCGAAGGAGGGGTGCTGGCTGGTGCGGGGCCGGAATCCAGGAGACGGCGCCATGTGCAAAGCCCCGAGGGTTCGGCTAAGCGTCGTCGGCCCTAGGATGCTCTTTCTGCCTAGCACCCCTAGGTTTTTCCTCTTCTCCAACAAACAGGACACTGAAGGAGCCCCACACCCACCCGGCCCCGGGTCGATCCGCGACTCCTGGTCTTGCACCACAGTCCAGCCTGGCTCGCGTGGGTGTCGCGCGTAGCGGCTCAGATTCGGCGGGCGCGGCCCGGTGTTTCCTCCCACCTCCTTCCATTCCTTCCTTCTTGCTCCCCCTCCTTCCCGCGCTCCCTCCCCGGCGGCCGCGGCCTTTATTAGGGATTCCGTGGCTGTCGGTCCCACCATCCATCCTGTCCGCCGGCAATTAGGCGGCCAGACAAAGAGCAGCTTCGGATGGATGAGGGTCCCGGCGGATCGGAAATGTGAAGGGTCAGCGCTGCCGCCCGCGGCGCACCCCGCTCCCCGCTCTGCATAATCGCCGGCCGCCGTCACTCAGCCGGCCGCCGGGGGAGCTCCGGGCCGGGCTGGGGAGAGGGCGGGGCTGGGACTGCAGCCTAGGCGCTTAGGGCAGGGCGAGAGCGGACCTGCTACAGGGCGCGTCCTGCGGGGGAACTAAGGGCTGAGGGCGACTGGAAGCGCCTGGAGGAGAGAGGGCAGGATTTGGCCCGGGGGTTCCCTGAAGGCGGGCAGGGGAACGGCTGCCTGGGGGCTTCCAGTAAGGAAGCGGGGACTCTAGATGCAAAGACTAGAGGCTGGTGGCCCAGACACCCAGGGCTGGGAATCTGGGGGACCGAAGGTCTAGGGTCGGTCTTCCGTCTGTATAAATGGAACTGCGCCTAGGACGAGCCCCCTTAGGGAAACCGGGTCTGTGGCCTGGTGCGCCTCTATCGGAATAGAATGATACTACGCTTCTATCCGCCATCTCTTAAGTGAAATTCAACCCTTCCACCCGAATAGAACCGAGAGGAAGTTCAAGGAGTCCGCGTTTTTACTGCGGATTCTTTGGCGCTAGCTTCCAGCTGACAAATCAACATTTCAATCTGACAATTAGTGGTCGAGATGGGGGGAGAGGGGCTCTCGCTGCCAGGACCGGTTAAGCCTCCCTGCGAGCGGCAGAGAGGTGGGCGGTGCTGGCAGTGATGAACGACTCCGAGGGGGCCCCGGGCCCCGAGCGCGCATTCATTACTCTTCTGACAGGCGGGCGGCGGGCCTGGCGGGCCGCGAGTGGACGTGCCGGGAAGAGGCCTGTGGCAGGAGGGAGCATAAGGGAGGCGTTTAACAGCCCCACCGCCTGGTCAGCTCCCGGTTCTTCGCCTTGACCTTGGTACTTGACTTACTTATGCGTGGCCTCTCAGCTGTTAGGGCTGGCCCTGGTTGCAGAATTTGGAGAGCAGGGACAGGGACTTAAGCCCTCTTCAGGTTAGGCGATTTCAGATCTGAGATGCCAAGAAAGGGTGTAGACAGGCCTTAGGGCTAGAAGCTTTTGTCTGACCTGGGAGGGACTGTGCGTGTCTATGCACACAGAGGTGGTGTGTGACAGGTATTGATGGGTGTGGATCACGCGTGGGGGGGGTAGTGACTGCGTGTGTTAGTGTTAGGGAAGTGTCGGCCTGATTTTGTCAGCGAGCTTCGAATGTCTGAGGATGAGCTGCAGCCTCTCCTTGCTGTCTGTGCCCCTCCCCACCGCCACTTGCTGTCAGGTCTCTGTCTTCAGTTCTGCAGGAAATGGCAGTGTCCATGGTGACAGCTGAGGTGTGCTGCTGGGGTTGGGAAGATAGATGTTACCTGTGAGAATGCTGGTCTGGACAACTGCTCCCTTCCACCGCCTCCACCCCAAACATCACCCTTTTCCCACGCTTCCTGAAAGCAGTGGATATTTATCCCCCAAAGTCTGGAGACCCAGCTGCTGAGGAAGTGGTTACTACCAGGTTTCTATAGTCCACACACAGTCTCCATCACATAGACAGTCTCTAATATAAGATATGATCTCAACCCTCTGGCTTCCCCAGGCCTGTGGTGCGCAGAGAGGAGGAGGTGGATCTCGGGAAGGGAAGAGGCAGACTATCAGACCTCCAAGGCAGCCTACCTCTTTGGAGCCTGGGCTATTGGCCCCTGGGATTCTTACCTTGGATCTCAGGTCCCGTTACTAGTTGACACCTTGGGAGGATAATGCTAATCATATTCTAATTTCTATCCCTAATTACTGTCATCACCTGACTTTGTCTCCATTCTCAAACACACGAAAAGGTTGGTCTTTCTCACCAGCTCTGAATCTCCCTGGTCTCCAGGACAGAGATTTGGGGTGATTCTGAATCTCCGTTTGTTCAGTGTGTCTTTCAGCCACTTTCCCTTTGCCTTGCTCTTCCTGATGTCAAGGGTACTTCTTGGACCCTCTATATCTTTGTTCCTGCAACCCTCCTCCTTGTGTCGGCATGTCTTGACATTTTTTAAAAATATGTTTTTACTGATTTTTAGAGAGAGAGGAAGGGAGAGGGATAGAGAGATAGAAACACCAGTGAGAGATGAGAAACATCATTGTTCAGCTGCCTCCTGCACGCCCCCTACTGGGGATTGAGCCTGCAATTGTGGCATGTGCCCTGACCTCTTGGTTCCTGGGTCTTCTAGGCTCAACTGCTGAGCCACACGGGCTGGGCTGCATGTCTTCACATTTAGGGATCTTTTCCAAAATTGTCTCCCTACATGTTGAGGTCTCTCTGTCCCTCTGGGGCTTCTCCCTCTGGGAATACTCCAGGACAACGGTGAGGCCTCATTGGAATGAAGAGAGGGAGTAGGACTTCCTTCCTACTCCCATCCAGGTTGAGATCATATCTTATAGTAGAGACTGTATATGTGATGGAGACTGTGTGTGCAACCCAAGGATGGGCAGGCAGTGTCAGGGCCACGGCCAGGTCGCTTCTCATTCAGGGCACAGGCGCCTGGTCAATGCCCGGCTGTCCGCCCCGCTCCCAACTGCCCTTCTCCAGGCCCGCGCCCCCTCCGCCCTCCTGGAAAAGGCAAATTTGACATTTTTAAATCCCGAGCCTTAGAGGGATCGATGCGGCCCGGGGCCCCACCCGGGGTCGATATTCCTGACTGGGAAGCGGCCTCAGCGCGGAGCGGGTGTAAATCACTCGAACTGGGAGAGGGAGCTCCGGATGCAACCGCTTCCCAGGCACGTGGAGTCAGACAGGGTCGCGGCCTGGGGGGGACCCCAGGCAATGGAAGGACAGGTCTTAGAGACCCGGACATAAGCCCGCCCAGAGCTCACCTCCTCCCCTGCCCAGCTCTGCCAACTCTGCGGGCCGGCTCCGGTTTCGCTTCAACGGCCGCTACCCTCCGTTGCCCCTGGAGCCGCCAGGGAGGCCGGTGCCGGAGCCAGCCATGCGGCGGCTCCTCCGTGGCAGCTCCCGCGGGGCCTGGGCTTCGGCGGCGGCTGTCACGAAGCCGACAGGCTGGCCGGGCCGGGAAGGGGTGGGTGGCGGGGGAGAGTTGTTGGAGGTGGTGAGGGCGGGGGAGGGGGAAGGCTGGCGCTGCTCTGGCTCACAGTGGGCGCGCAACAGATATTTGTGGAATTGAGGGACGGCAAAGTGACGTGGGGCGCGGAGCCCAGCGCGCAGGGAGTGGGAGTCCAGCCATTCGGAGGGGCTGAGCTGGGATAGATGGCCCCCCTCCCTGTGACGGGGATAGTGAAGAACAAAAAGAATGGAGTGAGCAGGGAGGTTTAGGCCCCAACCTACTACTGCTTCCACCGCCGCCCCTGCCCCCAATCCTCGAAGAAGTTCCCAGCTGGAGAAACTGAGGCCCCCGCGCGGTTGAGAAGGACCAGGGAGGTTAAAGGCGGGATCAGCGACGGGCAGCAGCCAGGAGTCCCGCGTGGGCCTCTGAATTCACCTGCCTGCCCGGGGTCCGTTTGGGCAAATACTCCACCACAGCCCCGCGCAGCTCAGACCCTCGCTTCCACTTCAGCTTGTCGGAACCCCCCACTCCCCACCCCGCGCCAGTTTATAGAACAACAATTTGGGGAAAACAATCCGGGCCGAGTGACGGCCCCGTAATTGTGACAAAGTGAGTGCGGGCGACTGGAGAGAGCGCTAGGGCGGGAGCGCGGCGGGCCGAGTGGAGGCAGCTGCGCCTCCCGCCCGCCCCGCCGCCCTCTCGTTCTCATTCCGGTCACCTCCCATCCCTCTCCTTGACTCTTATCCAATTCTTCTTCTCCCGGCCCCTGTCGCCTCCCTTCGCTTGTTCCTCCATCGCTCTTCGCTTTCCTCTCGGTAACAGCTCTTCTCCCGCCCCCGCCCGCTGCAGGCCCTCCCCGGTGCGCCTTTTCCTCTCTCACTTCTCCCCTCTCTTCCGCCCTCCACTCGTTTCTCCATCTTTTCTTTGCGCTCGGGTCGCCCTGGGGCCCCTGGCTCACACCACACAATCCGCTTCTTTCCCTCCCCAGTCCTAGCTTCCTGAGCCTGCTCTCACAGAGGCCAGCGCAGCCGCGTACTCTGGGGTTCCTTCGCAGCCTTGTGTACCCGGGCGGCCTGCCTCTCCGCCCCCCGCTTCCTCCACCGCTGCCTTCTCCGCCCCTTTCTCTGCGCCCGAAGCTAGTTTGTTTGTGCAGCGGCGGCGGAGTTGTTTGCGGAGCTTAGCGCACCGCCGTGCAGCGCGGGCCCAATTAAGTCTCATTCATTATTCAGCGCCCGGGTCAGCTCCTACCCCAGCTGGCGGCTCCGGAGACGCTTTGGCGCCCCGCCCAGCCCACCCCCAAATCAAGGCTGGGAGACCTTGGAAAGCCAAGCTTTTCCTGTACAGAGGAGGAAACAGTCCCAGAAGCGGCGTGACTTGGCCAAGGTCACATAGCAGAACCAGGATGGGGGCCCAGGCTACTAAAACGAAGGCATCCTTCATCCCAGCTCAATCACAGCATCCAGGCGGGAAGAAGGCCTTGCGTTCCTGGTGGGACATCCCTCACCCCCTATCCCTTTTTGATCCTTTCGCCATAGCTGCCGGGATACAGACGACTTGGGCTCCTCAGGCCTCAGGCTCAGGCCTACATGTAGTGACCCCTGACTGACACTCCTGGAACAGGGCAGTGAGGCAAACTCGTGCGTGTGTGTGTGTGTGTGTGTGTGTGTGTGTGTGTGTGCTGGGGGGCGTCCCTCTCTGCAGCCTGTCTGTGGGTGTTTCTGCTGTAGAGGCATTGGAAGTGGAGCCATCCGAGGCAGTCTTGAAGGACAAGTAGAGAGAGAGGACAGTGCAGCCTGAAGTGACGGGGAAGTCACCATCCCATTTGTGGGGTGGAAAGGGGCGACCCAGCACCTATTTTTGCATTTGTAAGGGACTGTTCTGGGCTGTTTCGCCCGGGCAACAGCACAAGGTGTCAGGGGACCCGCAGGGCCCTTTTGTACACGGCAGCGCCACCTGGCGGCCGCGGTGCTTCGGTGCCGCGGTGCTGGAGCGCCTGGCCTGGACGGGGCACTCGCCCGCCCCTTGGAGCTGGGGAGGCTGGATTCGACCAGAAAACCTTAAACTGACTTTACCCGAGAGGGCGGGCGAAAGGAGCTAGAGGTGTTCCAGAGGCAGCCGGGGAGGGCCTCGGGGAGGAGCCTGGCCCCAGGGACCCGACTTCCGTGACACAGCAAACACAGAAAGACAAAGTCCATTTGGATGGCAGTGGGAGCGGAGTGAGGGGCCATTTTGACTCTGTGGTCCAAGGAAATGACTGGTCAGATGCGCCTGGCAGCCGGGGTACCCAGGTACGGCCGCTCATGCGGGACCCGCAGGGACTGGCTGGTGGTCATGAGTCCCACTCTAAGTAGAGGGGAGGGGAGAGACTGGTAGGCACACTTTGGCGTCTTGTTTTTTATATTCTGGGGATTCATGGCTGCTTTGGAGAGACTTTCCAAGTCGGCCCTGGCAGGAGGTGGCTGAATGGTGGGGCACCAGGTTTCAGGTCAAAACGCAGTTTCCCAGAGCTGTTTAAGTGGAGGGAATTGAAGACTTTTTTCCTTGTTTGACTTGAGGGAAGATTTCTTTGCCAGGAGAGCTGGAAGGCTGGAGAAGGGCTAAAACCTTGGGTCAGTGTCTGAGGACAGCCATAGTCAGAGTTGGATTGGGGGACAGGAACTTTCAAAACGTGTAGGAACTTTAGAAAGACCTCCTATTCACACTTATTCACTCCACTCTCCATTGAGTCATCCCCAGGTCAGTGGTCCCAGGGGACGTCTAAAATGTAAGCTTACGATTTTTTTGTACCTGTTCTGAGTTCTCAGTTACTCACCTGAAAGCATTTATTTTGTTTTTGGTTTGTTTGTTTGTTTGTTTAAAAAATATATGTTTATTGATTTCAGAAAGAAAGGGAGAGGGAGAGAGAGATAGAAACATCAATGATGGGAGAGAATCATTGATTGGCTGACTCCTGCACGCCCCCTACTAAGGGTCAAGCCGGCAACCCAAGCATGTGCCCTTGACCTGAATCGAATCTGGGACCCTTCAGTCCGCAGGCTGACGCTCTATCCACTGAGCCAAACCATCTAGGGCTACTGAAAGCATTGAAAACATTTTTCTCTCCTAAATTTGGAGTCGCTGTGGTTGTTAAAAAACAGACATGAGGTGCTAGACTCAAGGGCATGGAAGAACCAGCATTTCAGGGACACTCAGGAAACTCTGGCTTCTATTATTGGAAGAAGAAATGGTAACTGTGTTGGGACATGGATATAGTCTTAAAGCTGCTTTTGTTTCCTATCTCCTAGGGTCTAAGGATAACTCTGGCTATGATGGCCATGATTCTCACAGCGGACTACAGATTTCTGCACTCTGAGCAAAATCAGGTGCCACTGGAGTTGTTCTGAGACACTTTCCCTAAAGGATGGCCAAGGGGCTCCTGGTGACCTATGTCCTCTGGGCTGTAGGGGGCCCTGCTGGGCTCCACCACCTGTACCTGGGCAGGGACAGCCACGCGCTGCTCTGGATGCTTACCCTGGGGGGTGGTGGGTTGGGCTGGCTCTGGGAGTTCTGGAAGCTCCCAGGCTTTGTAGCTCAGGCCAACAGAGCCCAAGGACAGAGGCAGAGTTCAAGAGGCGGGACACCCCCTGTGAGTCCCATTCGCTTTGCCGCCCAGATGCTAGTGGGCATCTATTTTGGCCTTGTGGCTCTCATTAGCCTTTCCTTCATGGCCAGCTTCTATATTGTGGGCCTCCCACTGGCAGTTGGCTTAGGAGTCTTGCTGGTGGCTGCTGTTGGCAACCAGACCTCAGACGTTAAGAACACTCTCGGGGCAGCATTTCTCACTTCCCCCATCTTCTATGGCCGCCCCATAGCTATTCTGCCCATCAGCTTGGTGGCCAGCATCACAGCCCAGAAGCATCGCCGCTACAAAGCTTCGGTTGTGTCAGAGACACTCAGTGTGCGGCTCTACCGCCTGGGCTTAGCTTACCTTGCTTTCACCGGCCCGCTAGCATACAGCGCCCTCTGCAACACAGCTGCCACCCTCAACTATGTGGCAGAGACCCTTGGCTCCTTCTTGAGTTGGTTCAGCTTCTTCCCCCTCCTTGGCCGCCTCATGGAGTCTGCCCTCCTTCTGCCTTACCGTGTCTGGAGGCTGCTGGTGGGGGATCATGGCTTCAGCAGCGGCTACTTCCAGGAGTGGGAGAAGCTCTATGAGTTTGTCCGCAGTTTTCAGGATGAGAAGCGTCAGTTGGCTTACCAGGTAAGGCTGTCTGCCCTTTCATTCCTGTCTGGGAGTCAGACTAAGCCTTATTGGAGCTGGTGCCCCTTGTTTTCCTGTCTGCTGTGTCAGGCGGGAGGGTGTCCTGGTTTCTTTAGGTGTGAAGGTGCAGAGGCTCTAATAGTGAGTGAGGGGGGGGTATGTGTATTTTATTTACTTTTCATTGAGGTATAACATTTAAAGGATACTAATTTTATGTATACACCTATGTAACCACCACTTAGATCAAGGGATGGAATATTTCATCCCTACGAATGTTCCCTCCTACCCCCTCCCAAGCTATACTCCTTTCCTTGGAAGTAACCTCTATCTGACTTCTGTTACCATAGTTTAGTTTTGCCCATTCTTTTTTTTTTTTTTTTTAATATATCTTTATTGATTTCAGAGAGGAAGGGAGAGGGAGAGAGAGATAGAAACATCAATGATGAGAGAGAATCATTGATTGGCTGCCTCCTGCACACCCCCTATTGGGGATTAAGCCCACAACCCGGGCATGTGCCCTTGGCTGGAATCGAACCTGGGACCCTCAGTCCGCAGGCTGATGCTCTATCCACTGAGCCAAACCAGCTAGGGCTAGTTTTGCCCATTCTTGAACTTCGTATAAGTGGATCATTCAGTATGTACTCTTTTGTGTCTGCTTTCATTCAACATTATGTCTGTGAGATTTATTCATACTTTATTTATTCATACTTTCATTCAACATTATGTCTGTGAGATTTATTCATGAGATTTACAATTGTGTTGCACACAATTGTAAAATGCTCGTTTTCTTGTTAAATAGTATCCCCTTATATGAACATACCAGAATTTATGTATCCACTCTATTGTTAATGAACATTTGGGTTCCAGGAGGGGACTATTCTGAATAAAGCTGCTATGAACATTCTTGTACATGTCAGCTTGGTGGACATACATGCTTATTTCTCTTGCAAGGAGGAGATCCTGTCAGGGATGTGAAGTTCTAGGTTGGAAAATGGGCAGCTGTGATTAAAAGCAAATTTTGGTTCTTGCCATGAGATCCAGAGCTGGAATTCTAATGTGAGGCGCTAGGCCTTTTTCATGTCAAGTAGGAGCCAATCCCAGAGATATCAGAGCCTGATTTAAGAAGGGAGCAGAGAAAGGCCCAGGTACCTTGACAACTTATGGGATTCTAATTTGTCAGCTTCTGTTTCCCTAAGGTTTTGGGTCTCTTAGAAGGGGCAACAAATGAAGACATACATCAGAGATATCGGGAGCTAGTGAAGATCTGGCACCCTGACCATAACCCGCACCAGACAGAAGAGGCTCAGAGGCACTTCCTGGAGATCCAGGCTGCGTATGAAGCCCTGAGTCCGCCCAGGAAGCTCAGGGGATTCTAGAGGTGAGAAGAACATTTCCCTTTGAGGATGGACTCTTCCTGGCAGAGCTGGGCAGTTTGTCCCAGCTTATCTTTGCCTACAGGGGGCACGCAACAGCATTAAAGAAACTGCTTGTAGTTGAGATTGAGAAAACCTTAAATAGGTGAGAAAGCTATTGTGGTGGAAAAATGTATTTATGTATTGAATTTCTGAGTTTTTGGCTGTTGTATTCCTATTTTTCTTAAAACCATATAGTGAAATGAAAAACATTATAAAATCAATAAAATATCTTTTAGAGAATATACCACCTTATCCCACTCTTGGTAACATTGATGAGTGAGGGAGGAAGGTTATTTGACTTTTTTTTTTTAATGTACAAAGCACTGGATTAGGAGATCGAAGGAAAAATATGAAGGTTTAATATTCCACAAGTTATCCTGTGACAAAAAAGATTTGATCAATTCTGTGGATTACTAAGGGGTAAAACTGATGTTAAATTTTAAGATTTCAGCCCTGACCGGTTTGGCTCAGTGGATAGAGCATCAGCCTGCGGACTGAGGGGTCCCAGGTTCGATTCCAGTCAAGGGCATGTACCTTGGTTGCGGGCACATCCCCAGTGGCGGGTGTGCAGGGGGCAGCTGATCGATGTTTCTCTCTCATCGATGTTTCTGACTATCTATCCTTCTTCCTTCCTCTCTGTAAAAAATCAATAAAATATATTAAAAAAAATTTTAAGATTTCAGGAAAATATTTTAGTTCCATTTATAGAACTTTCTAGGAGCTACACTTTCCCCAAGAAGGAACAAGCTGCTGTGGAGTAGGGGGTATTCCCCCCTTACAGACTCCTCTGCTTGGAGGAGTATTGTGGAGAGCCCTCACACTTTACATGGGTGGTTGGACTGGCTGACCTCGGGTCCTCCCCCAAACTTGGAGTCTGATTCTGAGCTACAACACCTTGCTCCCAGGGAGTTTACAATCTGGTTGAGGATAACACAGGTACACAGATATCCAAGTTCACCTCATTCAGTGTTTTGAACTAAGTGTCACAAGAGGTGTAAATAGAGTTCATTGGGATATTGGAGAAGGGATAGATGACATTGTTTTATGAGGACTTATGGAAAAATTCATGATTTTACATTTCGTATGACTTTATGGGGACTTTGGGAAAACTCTAGGGAGCCAGCATCTCGAGCATCTCAAAGGAGCCTTACTTAATTCCCAAGTTACTAGCCAAGTGTGGAAGAAACAGTCCGGGATGCACAGGACGACCGGAGACCAGGCAAAGGATGTGAACATCACATACTGTTACTCCAGCTTTCTTGTTCTTTTTATGTGTAGTTATCTCTCACACTTTCCTCCCCTTTTTTTCTGGAAGTTAATTCTGAGCAGTATATATATTTAAAAAGTAGAATTATTTTGGCTACTATTTTCTATAAATAATTTTAAAAAGTTCAGCCCTAGCTGGATTGGCTCGGTGGATAGACCGTCGGCCAAAGGGTCCCGGGTTCAATTCTGGCCAAGGGCATGTACCTTGGTTGCAGATTCCTCCCTGGCTTGGGCCCTGGTCAGGGCTCCTGCAGGAGGCAACCGATGGATGTGTTTCTCTCACATCAATGTTTCTCTCTGTCTTTCCGTCTCTCTTCCTCTGTCCCTAAAAGTCAATAGAAAAATATCCTCGGGTGAGGATTAACAACAATAAATAATAATAATAATAATAATAATAATAATAGCAAGCAAGAAGTCTTCCTTAGTCTCTACCTGAATTGATTTAATGAAATCCAGTAAATTTGTATTCTCCCATTGCCACAATAAAAAATTTATAGACCATTTAAAAAGAGTTGGAAGAGAACTGAAAAGGCCTCTACCTCAAGAACCTATCCAATGCAGAGTCTCGAGAATAGCTTGCTTCAGAGATGAAAATTTTGGCTTTTCTTGAGTAGGAAATTTCCTTCCTTTCCCACCTTTTGAATATCTGTAATAGTTAAGTTGTTCTTTTATTTAACTGAAATTAGTTTCCCTGTAATTTATTTCTCTTTTCTTTTTAAAATATATTTTTATTTATTTTAGAGAGGAAGGGAGAGATAGAAACATCAATGAGAGAGAACCATTGATCGGCTGCTTCCTGCACGCCCCCTACTGGGGATCAAGGGCACAACCTGGGCATGTGCCCTTGACCAGAATTGAACCTTGGACCCTTCAGTCCCCAGGCCAACGCTCTGTCCACTGAACCAAACCAGGTAGGGTTGTAATTTCTTTCTAGATTAGCCATCTTTTGCTACAAAGAACAAAAAACAGCCCGACCAGTGTGACTCAGTGGTTGAACCAGGAGGTCATGGTTCGATTCCTCGTCAGGGCACATGCCCCGGTTGTGGGCTCTATCCCCAGTGGGAGGCATGCAGGAGGCAGCTGATCAATGATTCTCTCTCATCACTGGTGTTTCTCTCTCTCTCCATTCCTCTCTAAATCAATAAAATAAAAAGCCCTTTCTTGATGAGAACCTGCCCTTTAGGTCATATCCCTCTAAATCAGTGGTTCTCAACCTTTCTAATGCCGCGACCCTTTAATACAGTTCCTCATGTTGTGGTGACCCCCGACCATAAATTTATTTTCGTTGCTACTTCATAACTGTAATTTTGTTACTGTTAATGAATCGTAATGTAAATATCTGTTTTCCGTTGGTCTAAGGCTCTACAGCAGCAGTTCCCAACCTGTGGGTCGCGACATTAAAAAGAGCCATAAAGCCCTAACTGGTTTGGCTCAGTGAATAGAGCGTCGGCCTGCAGGCTCAAGGGTCCCAGGTTCGATTCCGGCCAAGAGCATGTACCTTGGTTGCGGGCACATCCCCAGTAGGAGGCAGCTGAATCGATGTTTCTCTCTCATCAATGTTTCTAACTATCCCTCTCCTTTCCTCTCTGTAAAAAAATTAATAAAATATATTTTTAAAAAAAGGAGCCATAAAAATGTTCATACCTTTTGACCCAGTAATCCCACCCATGGGAATTTATTCTGAAATAATTCAAGAGAATAGATGAATTAGAAACATGAAGATATTGATGCAGTATTCTTTATAACAAATATATATATTAATAGCATAAATGTCTCCCATAAAGGGAATATTATACAGCATTAAAATATTGTCATTTGAAAAAAAAAAAAGATGAATCTTGAAACATAAGAAAGAAGCCAGACACAAAAGGAGATAGTGTATGATTCCATTTGTGTAACAGTCACGATCCACAGGTTGAGAACCGCTAGCAGTTGCCTAAGACCATCGGAAAACACAGATATTTACATTACGATTCATAACAGTAGCAAAATTACAGTTATCAAGTAGCAACGAAAATTTTATGGTTGGGGGTCACCACAACATGAGGAACTGTATTAAAGGGTCGCGGCATTAGAAAGGTTGAGAACCACTGCTCTAAACATTCCCTTTTCCAGATTAAACATCACCTTGTTTAAGGAAACACTGTAGTTTGTTAGAAAGAGCACAGATGGAGAAGTGATGAAATGGGGTTCTGCTTCTGCTTCTTTCATGATTAGTCAGCTGACTTTGATGAGTCACCTCATCACTTAGGCCTCAGTTTTTTCCCTTATAGTGTGAGGAAGTTGGACTTAGAAGACTTTTTTTTTAAAGTACAATTTCCATTTATTTTTCCCCCCAGAGAACTTTTCTTCACTCTTCAAAGATTTAGCTTCTTACATGGGCTTTGGTGGAGGTCGTGGGGCAGCACCCGCAGGTCTAAATCGAGGTGGGGGTGTTCAGTCCTAACGGGCTTCACGAGAACGGTTCCCGACTACCTGGCTGTGAATGGCCCAGCTCACACAGTAATGCAGCTTCACATACAGCTTGGGAAGCACATAGGCGTCGAAGACGCTCGCTTCGGAGATGTCCCTACCGGCCGCGGCCTCTACTATGTTTCGAATGACAAACTTCTTAATGGCCTTGTCCTTGGGCACGCACCGGGCACAGTTGGTGCAACGAATAGGCTGCACATGGCCTCGGCCTTTTTTGGCACGACCGTTGTTCCTTCTTTTCTTGGCCATCTTGGAAATGAGGACCCGAGAGAGTTAGAAGACTTTTAAGATTGTTTTCAACACTGGATTCTGTGGGCTTTTCAGCCCGAATTTATGTTAAATGGTTTCTTTGTCATCTGCTGTGTGCCCTCTTGTGGATACTGTCTTGGGAAGAAAATAAAATATCTGCTCATAGAACAATATAATGGTCACCACCACCCCCAATAAAAAATCCACCTCTATCAAACTGTCTGTTTTCATTTATTCATAATCTCTTCCATCCTCATCCATAAATTTACATAATTAAATTTACATGATTGAATCATATCGGGAATATAATTTTATACTGTTTTATCCCCCTCCTGGAATCAGGAGCATTTATGTATATTACTATGAAGACTTCATATATATATTTTATTGAGATGTAATTCACATGCCATAAAATTCAGCCTTTTAAACTATACAATTTAGCGGGTGTTAGAATATTCATAAGGTTGTGCAAACACCAACACTATGTAATCCCAGAATGTTTTTACCATCCTAAAAAGAAACTCTATACCCATTAGCAATTACTCTCCATTCTTCCCTGCCAGCTCCTAGCAACTACTAATCTACTTTCTGTCTGTATAGATTTGCCTGTATTGGACATTTTATACAAATGGAATCATACACTATCTCCTTCTGTGTCTGGCTTCTTTCTTATGTTTTCAAGATTCATCTTTTTTTCTTTCTTTCAAATAACAATATTTTAATGCTGTATAATATTCCCTTTATTGGGAGACATTTATGCTATTAATATATATTTTTGTTATAAAGAATGCTGCATCAATATCTTCATGTTTCTAATTCATCTATTCTCTTGAATTATTTCAGAATAAATTCCCATGGGTGGGATTACTGGGTCAAAAGGTATGAACATTTTTATGGCTCTTGTCAATATTGCTTTTAAATTGTGGTGCCCAGAACTAAATGCAATTCTCAGATGTGTACAGACAGGACAGGGTACTGTGGGGTTATTAAGTTCTCAAGGTCTGGAAAATATATCATTCTTTAAATCAAGCAGCCTAAGAATTTATTAGCTTTTTCTCATTGCTCATGGAGCTTATAGCCAATAAGTCCCTTAGATATTTTCCTAGGCACTATGTTTCAAACCTGTGTTTGCATCTACTCTATAACCCAGTGCTTCTGAGGACTCTCTGATGTGAATTTTGTATTTCTTTGTTTTCTTTTTTCTTTAGTGGTTGATCCTAACAAGCTATAAGGTGTGGGTTTATTGCAGTCTTAGCTGAGAACTGCAGATGGCGCCTTAAGGCTGTCACAAGGGTAAAATATGTGCCTTCGCTTCTTTAGGATCTGATCGTGGCACCTCCATAGCAGGTTTATTACCAGAGTTCATTACCATTTGAGGGGAACGAGAGAGCAACTGTGAAGTTGGATTTGGGTGTTATTCAGGGAAAGCTCCAATTGAAGCATGTTTTCTCGTTGTCATTTGATCCCCCAGGGGCTTAATCACAAGGAACAACAACAGCCTGTAATTATTGGAATCGAGGGTCTAGGGCAGTGTATTTCATGCTAGAGGTTTCTTTGCTTGAACACACATTTCATGCTGCTGCTTTGGCTTTTGAAGTTGACACCCTGAGAAGCTGAGATTTTTGTTTCTTTCTGTTCCTTGCCATCTCTTTCTTTTAGTCACTGCAAGGGATTGAAACTTGTCCAACTAACTGGTTTTGTTTGTTTTGCTAAGGTGGGTTTTGAAAAATAAAAGCAGAAAATTACATGGGGTTTCAGCTAAATGAGGTTTCATTTCGATGGTTTGTTGCTCTTTTTATTTTCCTTTTTCTTTTCCTCCCAATTCTCTCCTTTCTCCTCGCTTCTCACCCATCCTTTCTAAGTCCATCTGCTTATTTGCAAATTATTATACATTTAAGCAAGACCTTTTCTGGATTTAAACCTGACAAGTTTCAACAGAACAAAGCAGTGCCTTGTGTGGGAAAATGGGAAAGGACTAATTTTAACTCAGTCTGTGACAGACTTTAGTCTCATTTCTGGGCTGAGAAAGGTTGTAGGGAACAACAACCTAAAAGGACATTTTTCCCTAGCGTTAATAGGTCAGGCACCTTTCAGATGAATTAGTAGCAAGAAAGGAATGAGAAGAGTATGGGAGGTTGTGGGGGCGGCGGGGTGGTGGCATTTAAATGTGTTCTATTCATGTTTCCCAGTCACAGATCTGAGGGCCAATAAGGCTCATGTTACTCCCCCACCTTTTCTTCTATACCCATAACCACCAGTTTAGACTTGGCCTCTCTTGATTCTTTCTCCTTTTCATTCCTGGAGTCCATAGCAGAGAGTGTACATTTACTGCTCTTCTGCATAATTTGGGTTGGAAAGCAATTAACTGCAAGTGGTGCCGTATCATTTTATATTAATTGACTGGAAACCCATTGTCTCTTAGGAGTGGACTTTTCTTGCACAGTTAAGAGACTAATCCTTTCAGACTCATCTCCCTTCAAACTCAAATTCTTTTTCATTGTGTGTTTCTTGTTCTCATGTTAATGCCTTTGCTGATGTCACTCTTCTTTCCTGTAATTTTCTTGCCGCTAATTGAAATCTTACATTTCTTTTATGATCCAGCTTAAGGTTTATCCCTAACTGATGCCTTCACTGATTAATTCCATCTCTAGTAATCTTTCTTCCTTGAATTCCTTCAGTATTCTTGTCAATTTTGTACCATTCTATCTAGCATTTTCTTACATGTTGCCATGTAATCATTGCATCTCGTGTTTGTAAGTCTTATGCCAAAGCCTCTTAAAGGAATGGGTCATCTTTGCCCAATTTAACTAATAGAACATATAGTAAGTGTGTTAACTTGTTATTTAATAATTTAAAGCCTGTTTCCTCATTTATTAAATGGGGATAATGATGCCTGCATCACAGGGATGTTGAGACAATAAAATAAGACAATGACTTGAGAGCAGTTTATAAACCAAAAAAAGTATACAGAAGCATTATCAATTTTTATAAAATGGTGACAGACTGTATAAATGAAAGAGTATGCTGAAATTCCATGAATGAACTTACATAAAAGCAGTATTAGCTATATATATTACACATAGAAATAAATTCACCAATGATTAAATTCAGGTTTTTGATGAACCTGCAAGGCACTCTCACTGAATTGAGTGTTTAAAATCTGAGTTTTGGTTCTGACATATTGCCACTAATTTTGCAATGTAACAAGTTAACCTTTGATAATTTAAGGCCTTTTCCAGCTCTAAACATCTGATACACAACTGAATTTGGATATCTGACCCAGGTCTTTGGACCTCAGTTTTGTTCTCTGTAAATGGGAAGTGCCAACCTAATCAAAACCCTGTAATAGAACTTTATAGATGGATGATCAAAGAAACATTAACCCTGTACAAAAGTCTCCTGGGAGACTTAAGTTTCCTTGGGGGAAAGCTGGGAAAGCTGCATACTATATAGTGCATTCCCTTCAATATTAGCAAATCACATTACCATATCAAATGCTCTGAGAAGTAAAGCAAGCAGTTCAACTTGATTTTGACTAGTGTTTCCTGAACTTATTTGGACCTGGAACAGTTTTTTCAGATAACATCTATTTAGCATCCCATGAAACTAATTTTCTAAGACACACAGTTTGGACTGCCAACGTGAATATTCGTAGGTATTAGAAGTAGTCCAAGCAAAGGGGAAAGTACACCCTTATGAGTGTACTAGTCTTTGTGCCTGCTGTGGCTTGTAGCCTTATCTTTAGTCAACAGAGAATTTGAAAAATCATGTTCCTCAGTTAGTCATTGATTATCAAGTCTCCAAAATAAATGAGTAAAAATTTTAAGTCTCTCAGATTATTGTTTAACTTGAGCTTCTTTTTCTTCCTCATAAAAACATGGAATGTGGCAATCAATCATTTCAGATACAAAATACCAACTTAAAATAAAAATCACAAGAAAAGTTCTTATCTCCAGGATCTATTTGAAACATATCAAATTAGGTCAGGTTAATATCTGCAGAATATATCTGCCAAGGTGAAGATTATGTCATAATTTATTCTTAGTTCTAGTTTTGCCACTCAATCATTAGGTAACCTGGGGTAAATGAATTCCCTTAAGGCTGAGCTGAGACATATGGATGTTATTTCAAAATGATCTTCTTTTGTAAGCCTTAGCAGTTATTCTAATAATTTCAGAAATTTGGTGTTTTTTGGTTTTTTTTCTTCAGAGTAGGTCACAAGAATTATGTGGAATTTATTACAGCATTTCTTTTCCTCCCATATAATTTATAGATAGATTGTAAACAATTTGCAATTATTTCAAAGAAGGCAACATTCACTTTGTTTTATTGTGAAGTATAGCATACAAAATGAAAAATGTATAGGTAGTATATAGAACAATGATAAAATTAATCTTTGTAACCAAGTTCCAAAGAGTATGTTTTTTAAAAAATATTTTTATTGATTTCAGAGAGGAAGGGAGAGGGAGAGAGAGATAGAAACATCAATGATGAGAATCATTGATTGGCTGACTCTCACACACCCACAACTGGGGATTGAGCCGAAACCGGGCATGTGCCCTTGACTGGAATTGAATGCGGGACGCTTCAGTTCGCAGGCTGATGCTCCAGAGTATTTTTGAGACATTTGTTCAATGCCTTTTTAGAGAGGTAGAGTGCTGCATGGAGAAAGGGCAAAGGTGAACCATGAGTTGCAGTAGGGGTACTTGCAAATCTCAGTCAGCAAGACATATGCTCTATGTGATCCATCCTCCTTGGAAGGGCTATTTAAAACACACACACACACACACACACACACACTAGTGGTAGTGGCCCAGTGCACGAATTCATGCATGGGTGTGGGGGGGTGTTCCTCAGCCCAGCCTGCACCCTCTCCAATCTGGGACCCCTCGAAGGATGTCCTATTGCCTGTTTACAGGGATCAGGCCTAAACCGGCAGTTGGACATCCCTCTCACAATCTGGGACTGCTGGCTCCAGCTGCTCGCCTGCCTGCCTGCCTGCCTGATTGCCCCTAACCACTCTTCCGTCCGGTCTGCTTGCCCCCAACTGCCCCCCCCCCGTGCCAACCTGCTCACCTCCAACTGCCCCCCCTGCTGGCCTGCTCGCCCCCACCTCCCCTCCCCACTGGCCTGTGCACCCCCAACTGCCCCCTGCTGGCCTGCTCACTCCAAACTGCCCCCCCCCGCTGTCCTGATCACCTCCAACTTACCCCCACTGATGGCCTGCTCACCCCCAACTGGCCCCCTTGCTGGTCTGCTTACTCCCAATGACCCCACCACCCCCACCAGCCAGATCACCCACAACTGCCGTCCCATCCTGGCCTGATCACCCCCTGGTGACCCAAGCTCCCAGCCCCTCTTTTTGTTTCAGCGCCTCCTTGAGCATAGGACAGGGCCCACTGGAAGCAAGTATCTGGGATTTATTTATCTTCTACTAGTGGCCCGGTGCATGAAATTCGTGCACATTAAAAGGGGATTAATTAGAGGAAATAATTTAATATTGCTATTTGCCCTTTCTCTATAATAGAAGTGTGAGAGATGAAAGAAAATTAGTAAAATGTATATGAAAACCTTCCTCCTGTCAGAGTCTGGGGCACACCAGGGGACCCAGAGTCAAGTCCCCACCCACCCACATGCGCCTCAAAATCGCGTGAGACCCAGACCTGGCCGCTCCCCACCCCCATTGGGATAGATCCAGACCTGGCTAGTCCCACCTTTGTCAAGCCCCACCGGGCAGGGAACGTAGCCTCAAGTCCCTTGGCCCGGCGCCAGGATGGGGGATGTGGCCTGAGGTCCCACAGCCCAGACCGGGGTCGGGGGGGGGGGGGCGTGCCTTGAGGTCCCCCATCAAGCCCCACCAGGTGTGAGACATGGCCTGAGATCCCCTGTCAAGCCCTGCTGGGTGGGGGGCATGGCCTGAGGCCCCTCGTCAAGCCCTGCCAGGTGTGTGGGGGGCGCAGCCTCAGGTCCCCCGGCCCGGCACCGAGAGGGGGGAACAGCCTCAGGTCACCTGTCAAGCACCATCGGCCAGGGGGTGCAGCCTCAGGTCCCCCCTGGGTGGGGGGCGCAGCCTGAGTTCCCCCGACCCAGCACTGGGGGTGCACCTTGAGGTCCCCTGTCAAGACCCGCCAGGCAGGGGGGCGCAGCCTCAGGTCCCCTGGCTTGGTGCTGGGGCGGGAAGTGCAGCCTGAGGTCCCCCAGCCTAGTGCCTGGGTGGGGGGCTCAGTCTGAAGTACCCTGTCAAGCCCCACCTGGTGGGGGCCACAGCCTGAGGTCCCCCGGCGTGGCGCTGGGGTGGGGGGAGCAGCCTGAGGTCCCCTAGCCCAGCACCAGGACGGGAAGTGCACCTTGAGGATCCCCTGTCAAGCCCTGTCAGGTGTGGAAGGCGGCCTGAGGTCCCCTGTCAAGCCCCACGGGGGCGGGGGTGGGCGTAGCCTCAGGTCCCTGCTGATTACTTGTTAAGGCTCCTTATGGGAACTTGGCCTCAGCTGTGGGTGCAGCCATCTTTGTGATGGAGTAATGGTTAATTAGATATTCCCTCTTTATTAGATAGGATAATTGAAACTTTGTAGCCTTGAGCAGAAGCCAGGGCCAGCCAGGGCCAGCCAGGGTGGGCGGGAAGCTTGGCTTCCTCCATCGCTGGGGCAACCCAAGCCTCCTGCTCGCTCCAGCTCCGTGGCTGCTGACATCTTGGTTGGGTTAATTTGCATACTCACTCCTGATTGGCTGGTGGGCTTGGCTTGTGGGCGTAGCGGAGGTATGGTCAATTTGCATGTTTCTCTTTTATTAGTGTAGATATATATACACACACACACACACACACATATATATGTATATATATATTTTATTGATTTCAGAGAGGGTGAGGGAGAGAGTCAATGATGGGAGAGAACCATTGATTAGCTGCCTACTGCACACCCTCTACTGGCCATCGAACCTGAAACCCCGGGCATATGCCCTGACTGAGAATTGAACTGTGACCTCCTGATTCATAGGTCGACGCTCAACCATGGAGCCACAATGACCAGGCTGGAGGGCTATTTTTTGAGTAAAATCCTTGGAAGGAGTTTACCTTTACCTACTGCCACCCCAGGGACTTAGCAAAGTGTTCCTTTCAACCACACTCAATTCTACCTTGAAGGAGATCTATAAAATATGATATTCCTTTGTTTGTTTATTAATCCTTACCCGAGGATATGTTTTCCATGGGATTTTAGAAAGAGTGGAAGGGAAAGAGGGAGGGGGAGAGAGAAACATCAATGTGACAGAGACACATTGATTAGTTGTTGCTTCCTGAACATGCCCCGACTGGGGCCAGGGATCAAACTTGCAACCCAGGTGCATGCTCTTGACAGGGAATGGAACCTGAGACCCTTTGGTGCTTCGACCAATGCTATAACCATTGAACTACTGGCCAGGGTGAATATGATATTCTTTTAAAAAATATATATATTTTATTGATTTTTTTAAAAAATATATTTTATTGATTTTTTACAGAGAGGAAGGGAGAGGGATAGAGAGTTAGAAACATCGATGAGAGAGAAACATCGATCAGCTGCCTCCTGCACACCTCCTACTGGGGATGTGCCCACAACCAAGGTACATGCCCTTGACCAGAATCGAACCTGGGACCTTTCAGTCCACAGGCTGACGCTCTATCCACTGAGCCAAACCGGTTAGGGCTGATACTCTTTATCTTGTTAAATTTCCAATGTTTGACAGCTCTCCTTCTAGATTGGGCCTAGACGTGCTCCTTAACCCACCTGTATTCTTTGAGTGGGGTATCCACATGGAAATAACTCCCCTGTTAATTCAGGGGCTCTCTTATGAGAGGCATAATGTTTTTCCTAAACCGATCATAAGGTTTCCAAGAATGGGGACTTTATTTTCCTCCCAAAGAAACTATATTAGTTTTGCAGCAGCAACATGCCCTATAATGAAGGTGTTTCCAGAGTGACTTTTGGTAGGTGAAATCAGCCATTATGGAATATGATCTTGGATCCCATTGGTTCAGGTCCCATTCTTTAGTATGAAGTTTCCTATTAACCAGAAGTTATCCACCTGTTCCCACTCGTTATGGGAGGGAAAGGGAATTGTGAGTTTGTCATTCATTACACTTTGGACTTTTCTGTTTTAGCACTTACCACATGTTATTATAGTTAACTAGAGGCCCAGTGCACGAAATTCATGCACAGGTAGGGTCCCTAGGCCTGGCTAGCGATCAGGGTCGATCAGGGCCTTCCTTCATTCCATGCCACCTCCTGGTGGTCAGCACACATCATAGTGAGTCGTCGAACTCCCAGTTGGTTGAACTCCTGAGGGGACAATTTGCATATTAGCCTTTCATTATATAGGATTATTTAATATCTTACATCCTCTTTTAGAACTGGATACTCTCCTTGGTGATATGGCATTGTTTTATTCTTCTTTGTAAGTGACCCAGTGCCTAGAACAATGTCTACCACTTATTGGGTACTTATGTCAATTTCTATTTGAATCTTTGGAAGAATATCCAATAGGAAGCAACACATGGTGCAGTGCACTAACTCGTTGGATGACTTACTCTTCTGTTTCTTTAGATCTGTAAATGATATGGTTGCATTAGATTAGGCATTATTAATCAAGGGTCAGTGCGTTCCAGGGTATTTTTGACTCTCTGCAAGCGTCCTCAAACTACGGCCCGCGGGCCACATGCGGCCCGCGGAGGACATTTATCCGGCCCGCTGGGTGCCGCTGCCTGTCCTGCTTAGCAGCCGACTCGTCCTGGGCCCGCAGTGCGCATAGGAATTTGTTCATAGTTTTTTTTTTTAACTATAGTCCGGCCCTCCAACAGTCTGAGGGACAGTGAACTGGACCCCTGTTTAAAAAGTTTGAGGACTTCTGCACAAAGTTTAAAACCAAAGGCCCGGATGACTTCGTAATGTACTATATTACTCCATAACGTGTACTGCAACTGCAATAAATAACAAATACGTGGAAACCAAAACTGCATCGTGCCTGTGGCTATACACATTCACACACACTCAGGTTTGTCTAGAGCCCCTTAGGCTTTGACCTCAAAAGATAAAAACACAAGGACAGATTCTGATTAATTTTTAAAAAATTTTTATTTATTGATTTTAGAGAGAGGAAGGGAGAGAGACAAGAAACATCAATTTGTTGTTTTACTTATCTATGCATTCATTGGTTGCTTCTTGTATATGCCCTGACTGGGGATAGAACCCACAACCTTGGTGTGTCGGGACAATGCTCTAACCAACTGAGCTACCCCACCAGGGCCTGATTTTTTAAAATGCTGCTTATCTAAATTCCCAGCCTATAGCCGCTCCTAAACGGCGGCTGACCAGTGGGGTGAGCGCTTCACCCATGCAGGACATTGGCTAGGAAGGTGCACAGATATTAAAGGTGGTTCTGGCCTTGGGGAGGTTGGGAATCTGACCACAAAGACAGAGGGCTATTTAACAGAAAGATTCGACGGGCGGTGAGACTGACCGCAGCCTACGAGAAGGATGCAGGCAGCTGAGACCAGAACACCGACTCAGCAATGTATTTGGGCAGTGTGTTGAGGGCATGTGGCTGGCGTAGAGAACCTCCAACTTGTTCGGGATGTTTCAGCGCTCCAGGCCTGGGCGGCGTCTCCACCCCGTCCCACCCCCCACCGGCCTCCCAGGAGGCTGAGCGGCCACCAAATCCGGACTTCCCGGTTTCCCGCCGTTGGTGGCTCTTAAGTGGCCTTTTGTAAAAAATTGGGTCTGGAAGCAGGCTAAGGGGAAAGTGGTGGAAAATTCACGGGGCGGAGACGTGAGAGGCGAAAGGGAGGGCGACTTGAGAGATCAAATCCGGGCCAGAACCTAGAGAGAAAAAATCCCTCGCGTGGTGCCCCTCGAGGAGCCCACCTTCGGCTGCCTCCGGGAGAGTTTCGGCTCTTTCCGGCATTTCCAGCTCGGGCGCTGCACTACCAGAGCGCGATCCCCCACCCCCACGCCGCCCGCTCGGTCTGGGCACCGACAGTTCTGCTTGTGGACGCAAGCTTGCGTTCCACCCGTCCCACTTCTACCTAGTTTGTTTCCGACCTACCCTTCCAGCCCTTTCCCTTCCCCGTAATCCCAATCCCTGGCGAGGCCGCCCCCCTCAACTCAGGCGCGAGAGACCCGGTCACGACGGTAACGGTAACGCGACGGGCCGAAGCCCGCCTTGATATCGCCGCCTTTCCACTCGCGCGCCAGGTTCGCGCCGGCGCGAGCACGCGCCCTTCGCGCTGGCTGGCTGGCGCGCACGCGCCCGAGCGGGCTTCCGGGCGGGGCGAGCAGCTCGAGCCCGGGCGAGGTCGGTGTGGATCCGCAGGCGCGCCGGCCCCTAGCCGCCACTGCGATTCCCAGCCCACGGGCCGGCTGAGGAGGGAAGCGGGGAAAGGGGCGGGAGGGGGCGGGGCGGCGTCCCGCTCTGGGAGGGTTGGGGGAGGAGCGCGGCGGCGACGGCGGCGGCTCTAGAAGAGGCGAAGGAGGCGGCGGAGCTGCTTTCCTCTTCACAGACCCTGGAGCGTCCGGGACGCGGAGCCCGGAACTGGGAGGACACGGCGACTGCGGGGGCCCGGCGTACGTGAGGCTGAGCATGCTAGGTGCGGAGGGGGGCGTTGGTGAAGGATAAAGGGAGCGCTGAGGAACTGAGAGCGGGCTTGAGGGAGGGCACGGGGGAAAGAGTAGTTGTTGGGGGTTGGGTACGGAGGAGAGGGGGAAGTGAGCCCTTGGGACTTGGAGTGCCCAGATGGTGAAAGGTGTTTGGGGTCAGTGGGGCGGGCCGAAGCACACCGGTCGGAGTTGGGGTGTTTCCAGAGGCATAGGCCGGGGAAACAATGGGGTGAGGGAGTTCTCTGGTGTAACCGTGTGTGGGGTATTGGATTTTAAGAAACAAGGAGAGATGGAAAATAATGAAAAAATGGGTTATTTGGGAGTGGAAGTACAATGAAGTGGGAATGCAGTGGGAATGCGTAAGGTCATCTGCATGAGTGCCGGAGGTCCTTAAGATTTGGGGTAAAGTGGGATTTGAAAATAAGAGATAGAAGAGTATTTTTGGAATTGAGGGGGGGATAAAAGAACATTCTTGGAATTGGGAGGGTGGAAGAGAACGGAAAATTATGCGAAGTGGGGCAGAGAAATGAAATAGATGTGGTTTGGGCTTGAATTAAATCAGAAGGTAGATCTAGTTGGCGAGTGTAGGGTAGATGGACCAGAGTTCTCCTAATTCACCCAGGATGATTGGGTTATTTTAGAAGGTGGATCTTTCTCTGCTAAGGAGTACAAACTGCTTTTAGTAATTTGGTTGTCATTTATAGTACGTTTCATAGATAAAGCATACCTGTAATAATTATGTCTCCTCTGCTCAGGTTACAGTATGTATTTTACCTGTGGTTAATGAAGCAGGAGAGGACAGATCGCCAGAAACCGGCATCTATCTATGCTTTTGAGTCAGGTCAGTGATAATGCAGAGTTCATGGTGTTTGAGAGGGAACCAAGAGTTTGTTTTTATTTAGACCAAAAGGTGATGAATAGCCTTGATAAAATCGAGTTATCTGTACTTTGTTAGAATTGCAGTTTCTCACTGAGAAATGTTCATGTACCATCTGCTACCGGTTTTATGTTCGTGAGAGAGCTTGGGTGCTGCCTCAAAATCTTGATGCTGATTTCAAATTATCAGGCTGCCTCATATTTTCCAGTTTGAATGAAGGCGATTTGAAAATCACCTTATTTGAAAATATTGTGGGGAAGTATTTCCTTGATAACTTGGATTTCCAGACTAAATTTTGAATGAATGGTATTAGGTACAAGATTGCTGGTTTTGAAACTGTAGCTACCTTTCTGTGTTTATAAATAGTCCACGTTAAGCTTTTTATTTGTTGGGCATTAAGTTTTGCTGACTCATCTAAGATTTCTGGGAATTCATCAGTTTATATTTATTTCTCAGCTAGTAGCATTAGGCCATTTTATAAAGGTCCAAAAATAATTATGTAAATTGTCACTTTCCTTATATGTTATAAAAACCGAACAAAGCAAGGAGTGAGAGCAGTGTCCTCATTAATGATAATATGGCTCTTTATTGATCTCTTTCAGTGGGCTAGGCAAGGTGCTAAGATTATTTTGCATACATTATCTCATTTAATTGAATCCTCACAATTATTTCCTATTTTATAAATTAGGAGGTGCAATAATTTACTGAGGTCACAGAGCTAGTAAATAAAGCTGAATTCAGACCCAGCTCTTTTGGATGTCTTCTTTAAATCTTCACTGGCTGGCCCTAGCTGGTCGGCTCAGTGGATAGAGCCTTGGCTTGTGGACTGAAGGGTCCCAGGTTCCATTCTGGGCATGGGCACATGCCCGGGTTCTGGGCTCGATCCCCAGTGGGGAGCAGCTGATCAATGATTCTCATCCTTGATGTTTCTATCTCTCTCTCCCTCTCCCTTCCTCTCTGAAATCAATAAAAATATATTTAAATAAATAAATAAATCAATCTTCATTGCCTGGTGGTTCTTCCTGCCCTCTCCCTCCTCTAGTTTTGGTTGTAATACAAGCAGCATGAATTGGTTGCAACTTGGATCTGATATAATATTAGTTATTTAGATGAAGATTGGGTTAGTGGGCTACATCTCTAGAGTTAATTGAGTGTTGACGCCTCCTGTGATTTACCAAATCTGGGGTCCTGATAATAGGGCTAACACATCTTACTAAGGGTTTGTCCTGTGAGCACACTTCATTTTCTGTTTGGTGTACTGCCAGCGTGCTGTGCATACATGCCACTCATCTTTGTAGAAGTCAAGACAGCCAATTGTGGCCGAAACCGGTTTGGCTCAGTGGATAGAGCGTCGGCCTGTGGACTGAAAGGTCCCGGGTTCGATTCCGGTCAAGGGCATGTACCTTGGTTGCGGGCACATCCTCGGTGGGAGGTGTGCAGGAGGCAGCTGATCGATGTTTCTCTCTCATTGATGTTTCTAGGTCTCTATCCCTCTCCCTTCCTCTCTGTGAAATATCAATAAAATACATTAAAAAAAAAAAAAAAAAAAGACAGCCAATTGTGGAATCAAAACTAGTTCACACAGGAAAACAATGGAAAACTGCTGAGTACTCAAGTGCCCTCAAAGCACCTGTTGAGTCCACAGTTGGTATTAGAATTATCTCTAAATATAGATAGAATCCTCTTAGAAACCCCTAGTGAAACAACTAGAACTGAGAGAAACAGCTGGGGCCTGAGGGAAGAGCCATAGGTTACTGGCCAAAACATCAGCATAGCCCCTGGAGGCTGATCCAGGAGTAGCAAAGGGCTACAGATACTAGTGAATGGCAGGAGAGGGAATTGTTTGTTGAGCATTTCTGTAGTCTAGGCATTGAACTCAGTGTGTTTTATACATATTATAAGATCTTCAATCAATCCTTAAAAGATAGTTATAAGCATTATCCCCATTTTTCAGATGAGGCTCAGAAAGGTTAAGTAACTTGTGCAGAGTCAGTTAATAATAGCAGTGAAGGATGTTTGCATGTACTATTTATTGTTGTTATTATTATTTTTTTAAATTGCTGTTTGCAGTTTCTCACTATTGAGCCACCATGTTAAAATTGGGAACTTAACAGTTACTCTTTAAGATCCACTGTGCTTCTTTGATAGAAGAAGTAGAACTGATTATTTCAATCTTGCTGCTTCCACTGGAGATTGGAAGGAAAAGCTTTTTATTTTTCTGATTTAATTGTTGGGAAGGGGAACCCATTCATTTATTTAACAGATGACTTCTTGTAGAATATAGTTCAGTTTCTTCATTTGCTTGGTATCTATCTATCTATAAAACCCTAATATGCAAATAGACTGAATGGCGGAACAACTGAACAACTGGTCACTATGATGTGTGCTGACCACCAGGGGGTGCACTTGGAACATGGTGGGTGTCGGCAGCAGGCAGCAGAGCGCAGAACATGGCAGGCATCAGCCAGGGCAGGATGGTGGAGCAGGTGAGCGGGGGCGCTAGACCAACGCGGAGCCCCTGTCACTATGATTGGGGTGAGCCTCTGGTGGTTACTGAAAATTCTTTGCTCCAGTGCACCATGGTCCCGTCTGGCGCTCACATTTGCTGCCAGCACTGGCCCTGCTCATACCCGATGCTGGCCCCAATCACCCCTGAGGGCTTCTCCACCTCCCCCTGCTCCTGAGGGGCAATCAGGGCAGCCGCCGCCACTCGCATCCGCTGTTGGCGCCAGCCCCAATTGCTCTGTGCCATCATCTGAGTGGAGTCGGCACCATCAGTGCATGGGAGCAGCCGTGGCAGGAGCCTGGCTGCTGGCAGACAGGACGGGGGAGGGGAAGGATGGACACGCACCGTGGCGGGAGGGGCCAGACGGGGGTGCGGAGGATGGGCTGAGACCTGTCCCTGTGCCCACTGCAGCTTCATGGCCCACAGTTCTTTTCAAGGTGCACGAATCTATGCACTGGGCCCATAGTATAAATATATATCTGTAGCAACTTGAAAATGGTATGTCCGTCTCTATTTTGAGATCTTGACTTTCAGGTAAGTCATCTAGGCTCTGCAGGATGACAGTGAAGCATGCCTGTTACAGACTTTTACCACTTCTCCTGATATATTTTTGCCACAATAGTTTAATCGTGTTCTTGCTTGGTTACTTAAAAAAAAAATTGTGGTAAAATACACATAACAAAAGTTACTTTTTAAACCATTTTTAAGTGTACAGTTCAGTGTCATTAAGTACATTCACATTGCTGCGTAAGCATCACCACCATCAACCTCTAGACATTTTTATCTTCTTAAACTGAAACTCTGTACCTATTAAACAATAACTCCCTAATTCTTTCTTCTCTGAGTCCTTGGCAACCATCATTCTACTTTCTGTCTCTGTTAATGTAACTACTCTGCATATCTTGTATACTTGAAATCATAGTATTTGTCCATTTGTGTCTGGCTTATTTAGCACAGTGTCCTCAAGGTTCACCAGTGTTGTAGCCTGTGTCAGAATTTCATTTCTTTTTAGGACTATACAATATTCCACTGTATGTGCATACCACACTTGATTGATCCATTCATCATAAACACTTGGGTTGTTTCCACCTTTTGGCTGTTGTGAATAATTCTGTTGTGAATATTGGTGTACAAATATCTGAGTCCTTGCTTTCAATTCTTGTGGGTATATACCTAGAAGTGAGATTTCTGGGTTATATAGTAATCAATGTTTAATTTTTTGAGGAAGCTTGGTTACTTGTAAATGGTGATTTTATTATGTGTTCATCTGAAGGTAGCAATTGGCTTTATGTTTGCTGGATGATGTTTCTCTACTGACGTTTTCTGTACTGTTTGCAGGACACTTGTACTGGAAATGATTCAAAGGAAATGATTTATCTAGTTTTGATTGCTTTCTTTTAGCTTCTGCCTACTTATATTTATGTATCATGACATCTGGCAAGCACATTAAAACATGTTTCAACTTAGCAATAAAATTACTCTTAAAAAATTGTAAACATTTTAGCTGATGAGTAAAATGGGAGTTTCTGTTCTAAAGTGTGAAATGTATCCAGTGTGGAAGGAGCCATTTGTTATGTGCAGATCTTTTCAGTCATACCTATAAGTGTGGATAATCATCTTAAGAACATTATGTGTATGTGAAAAATGTGTCAGTAGTGGAGAGCTTTTTCAGTTTATTTTGCTGCCTTTGATTGAAATTCAAGGTACTTTTTTCATTTTAAAATGTTTTATATGTATGAGCTACTGATTACTGCTTATCTTTGGTATACTTTCTTTATTCATTGAATAAGGTTTTAGTGTCTGCTGTAGGCTTTAAATACTTCAGGCTTTAAATATAGCTATAATACCGGAAGTAAAATTGGCTGAAGTTATTTGTTTAACTCAATTTTCTTTCCCTCCATATTTGAGAAAGTTGACACACAGTATGAAATACAATAGGTTGAAATAGCTGCAGACTGACATGAATTGTCTCTTCTGATGGGTCTACCTCTCATTTCATTTCTAAATGTCACAAGGAGGTTAGTTATCCCTACATCTTGCTTCTTGAGGTTAATGGATTATGAAGGAGCTTCAGGCTCATTTGCCATATTTTGGGAACCTCATAGGAGACTTAGTGAGCCCATATTACCTTGGAGGTGTTGTGTTGATTCTGAAATATTTCTAAAGATTTAAAGTTTGTAAACACCTTTTCTTTAGATTACTGGATATTAAGCATTGGTCAGAGGCCAGCATTTAGTATCCTTGTTAAAATCTACCATGGCGGCCTGTATAAGGGTGGGTTCTTGGAATATACATAATCTCCAACACAGATTCTATAGCAGCCCCAGGCCCTTAAAACATTCTGCAGCCGAAACCGGTTTGGCTCAGTGGATAGAGCGTCGGCCTGCGGACTGAAGGGTCCCGGGTTCGATTCCGGTCAAGGGCATGTGCCTTGGTTGCGGGCACATCCTCAGTGGGGGGTGTGCAGGAGGAAGCTGATTGATGTTTCTCTCTCATCGATGTTTCTGGCTCTCTGTCCCTCTCCTTTCCTCTCTGTGAAATATCAATAAAATATATTTAAAAAAACAAACAAACAAAAAAAAAACATTCTGAGTATCTGAGGATATAGCCATTAGCTTAAAGGCAATTTCTTCAATCGTTGTTCAATGACTAATTTGTGGTTAGGGGTTAGCTAGGAATTCTTACTAGTTCAAAACCTAAATAATAACCTTGGATTGCTAGTAGGGGGGATTTTTACATTACTTAATTAGCAAAATTACATGATTACTAGTTGTGGAGGATGTGTATGTGTGTTTTCCAGAATTGGCAAAAGGGTCTTGGGACTGAGGAGAAGAAAGAAGTATGTGATGAGGCCATTATGTGACTGTAGAAGAATCATCTATATATATATCTATATATATAAAAGCCTAAGTGACCAGACGACCGGCCGGTAGCTATGATGTGCACTGACCATCAGGGGGCAGACACTCAACACTGGAGCTGCCCCCTGGTGGTCAGTGCGCTCCCACAGTAGAGCGCAGCTCAGCTGACAGGCACAAGACGCGGGGCTCATGGCTGGCGAGCGCAGCTGGCAGCGTGAGCCTCTCCTGTGGACACTCCCCCTGCATGCCTCAAGTGGCAGCTGCGGCAGGCACAGTGGGGTTGGGATGAGTGGGAATGGCCCAGCACCCAGCCTGGGCTCGGTTCCTCCCCAGCCGCCTGCCCCTTCACGCACAACTTTGTGCTGTGTGGGATTGATGCAGACAGCGGGCTGAAGCCTAACGAGCTGGTGGGTAAGGCTGGCCTGTGGCGGCATGGAGGTCCACTGATCCCCACAGGCCAGGCCGAGGGACCCCACCAGTGCACAAATCCGTGCACTGGGCCTCTAGTTGTGGATACATGGAGATGTCTTTTGTATTTGAAGATGCTGCTAATGATGTTAGTTCCTATTGACCTGCATTGGACTGAAAAGACCATTTTGAAAAATTGGCAGTCCTTCCTTTCTTGGGTACATATGATGTGTCCAGTAGTAAATGATTTGCCATTGTTTCAAGGCTAACACCAGTAGTAGAGCAGTACTTTTCTTTAAATTATCCACTTGGTCTCTCATTACAGCATACCAGTGTGGTCAGCTCACTGCTGGTTCTTCCTGGTTATCTTCTGTTACACTGACTTAAAGTATGCATTAGTGTGTGATGGAAGTGACTCTTCAGCTTACTTTTTTTTTTTTTTTTAATATATTTTATTGATTTCTTACAGAGAGGAAGGGAGAGGGAGAGGGATAGAGAGCTAGAAACATCGACCAGCTGCCTCCTGCACCCCCCCCCCACTGGGGATGTGCCGGCAACCAAGGTACATGCCCTTGACTGGAATCAAACCCGGGACCCTTCAGTCCGCAGGCCGACACTCTATCCACTGAGCCAAACTGGTTAGGGCTTCAGCTTACTTTGTTTGGCTATCTTATATCTTTACTAGAGGCCCGGTGCTTGGATTTGTGCACCGGTGGGGTCTCTTGGCGTGGGATCAGGCTGAAACTTGCAATCCAATGCTGCCTGCCACTCCTGCCTACCACTCCTGTTCATCCCGGCCCCACTGCGCCTGCTGCGGGCTTGCGCCCAGTCAGTCCTGATTGGGAGAGGCTCGCGCCGCCACAGCGGCCTCACCAGCCGTGAGCCCTGTGTCTGTCTCCCGTTGGTCAGCTGAGCAGCGCTCCCGCTGTGGGAGCTCACTGACCACCAGGGAGCAGCTCCTGCATTTTGAGCGTCTTCCCCCTGGTGGTCATTGTGCATCATAACATCTGGTCGTTTGATCTCTTAGGCTTTTATATAGATAGTATATTGCCTTCATAGCTTAACTCCATATCCTGCACAAGCTCTCAATACAAGGATCTCATCATAAGAAGCTCCCTCACATTTGATGAAAATGGTGAAACTTGTCTATAATTAAGATAAAATAACAGGAAGCTAAAGTATTGTACCTGAATGGTAGGTGGTATAGAACCACCCTAGACTAAATTAGCCATTTAGTTTAGATATAAACTTGATGTTTTGTTACATTGTACTAGTCAGTACCCAGGAGATTTCTTGAGATGGTTTATCTAATTCCTTGTTACATGGACATTGCTTTAGATAAGGCTTAGTTGGGTAATCTTTTTCATCTCTACTCAAAGCTTGTACATATTTTATGTCAGTCTTTTTTTAAAATTTCTTCATTGATTAAGTTATTACATATGTGTCCTTACCCCCCCATTACCCCCCTACCCCCCTACTCATGCCCTCACCCCCCTGTTGTCTGTGTCCATTGGTTAGGCCTATATGCATGCATACAAGTCCTTTGGTTGATCTCTTCCTCTTACCCCCACCCTCCCCTACCTTTCCTGAGGTTTGACGGTCTGATCTATGTTTCTCTGTCTCTGGATCTGTTTTTTTTTTTTTTAAATATATTTTATTGATTTTTTACAGAGAGGAAGGAAGAGGGATAGAGAGTTAGAAACATCGATGAGAGAGAAACATCGATCAGCTGCCTCCTGCACACCTCCCACTGGGGATGTGCCCGCAACCAAGTTACGTGCCCTTGACCGGAATTGAACCTGGGACCTTTCAGTCCACAGGCTGACGCTCTATCCACTGAGCCAAACCGGTTTTGGCTCTGGATCTGTTTTTGTTCATCAGTTTATGTTGTTCATTATATTCCATAAATGAGTGAGATCATGTGATATTTATCTTTCTCTGACTGGCTTATTTCACTTAGCATAATGCTCTCCAGTTCCATCCATGCTGTTGCAAATTTTAAGAACTCCTTTTTTACCGCAGCATAGTATTCCATTGTGTAGATGTACAACAGTTTTTTTATCCACTCATCCGCTGATGGGCACTTAGGCTATTTCCAAATCTTAGCTATGGTGAATTGTGCTGCTATGAACATAGGGGTGCATATATCCTTCCTAATTGGTGTTTCTAGTTTCTTGGGATATATTCCTAGGAGTGGGATCACTGGGTCAAATGGGAGTTCCATTTTTAGTTTTTTGAGGAAACTCCATACTGTTCTCCACAGTGGCTGCACCAGTCTGCATTCCCACCAGCAGTGCACGAGGGTTCCTTTTTCTCCGCATCCTCGCCAGCACTTGTCGTTTGTTGATTTGTTGATGATAGCCATTCTGACAGGTGTGAGACGGTACCGCATTGTCGTTTTGATTTGCATCTCTCGGATGATTAGTGACTTTGAGCATGTTTTCATATGTCTCTTGGCCTTCCTTCTGTCTTCTTTCAAAAAGTATTTAGGTCCATTGCCCATTTTTTTTTTTAAAATATATTTTATTGATTTTTTACAGAGAGGAAGGAAGAGGGATAGAGAGTTAGAAACATCGATGAGAGAGAAACATCGATCAGCTGCCTCCTGCACACCCCCTACTGGGGATGTGCCCACAACCAAGGTACATGCCCTCGACCGGAATCGAACCTGGGACCCTTGAGTCCGCAGGCTGACGCTCTATCCACTGAGCCAAACCGGTTTTGGCATCCATTGCCCATTTTTTGATTGGGTTGTTTATCTTCCTTTTGTTAAGTTGTATGAGTTTCCTTTATGTCAGTCTTTTATAAGTTCATATTTGACATTTGTCATTGGTCTGCCTGTCCTGTAATGTTATGATGATCCTATAAGTTAGACTATAAGGTATTAATATGTGATGCTGTGTAATTTGGGAGCAAAGGAATGCAACAATGAGGACTAAATTTGTGCTTGGGCATCTAACTTTTCCAGGA
Organism: Plecotus auritus; assembly: GCF_963455305.1. Taxonomy (NCBI): domain Eukaryota; kingdom Metazoa; phylum Chordata; class Mammalia; order Chiroptera; family Vespertilionidae; genus Plecotus; species Plecotus auritus. The sequence continues at coordinate 177,164,916 of NC_137772.1, read as the reverse complement.
AAAGCTCCTGGAAAAGGAGGGATATTTGATACCTTCATCCTGATTACTTGTTACTTGACATCTTAACATTTAAGTAAGATTAAGTAGAATTATATTCAGTTTTGACATGATCACATTTTTAATATATATTTCTTTATTGATTTCAGAGAGGAAGGGAGAGGGAGAGAGAGATAGAAACATCAGTAATGAGAGAGACTCATTGATTGGCTGCCTCCTACCCACCCCACACTGGGGATTGAGTCAGCAATCCAGGCATGTGCCCTGACAGGAATTGAACCACGACCTCCTGGTTCATGGGTCGATGCTCAACTACTGAACCACACCACCTGGGCTACATGATTACATTTTTTATTAGGCAGTAAAGCTGAGAACACATCATGCTTTCACACTCTAATGGCTAATCATTTCCATTGTGAAATAACCCCAAGTATATTATTAGAGTTCTTGGCAGATGATTTTTTTTTTTTTTTTTTTTTTTTAGAAAAGAAAGCAAAAAAAAGGAAGAAAAAAAAAAAAAGAAAAGAAAGCAAGAATTTATTGACCACAGCAAAAATATACTTAAGACAATGAAACAAGGAAGGGCTAAAGAAGTAACAGGAGAGCCTAGGTTGGGCTGATTTGGCTCTCTGGGAAGTTAGAGAAAAGGGGGCCTTGGAAACAGGTTCAGGGGGTTAGCCCTGGACAAGCTGCTGCTTCCTATTGCATTCCTGGTTGCAAGTCTCATGTGGTCCCTTAGAGCAGCGGTGGCCACCTGGTGGTCTGCGGACCACTGGTGGTCCGTGAGGTTCAAAAGGTTGGCGACCTCTGCTTTAGAGGTTAGGGAATACATACCTGTCGGGGAATGAGAAGGAGAAAGGAATGGCAGGGGCGTGCTCCCTGGAGGGAGACCCAGCTGGGACTGATGGGGTTGAACTGCTGCTGCCCATTGCTCTCCTGGTTGCAAGCCTCATGGGGTCCCTCAGAGGTAGGGGATAAGTGGCTATGGGGGAAGAAAAGGGAATAGGGAATGGCCCATGCATGCTCCCTGGAGGGAGAGCATGCTGAACTTTTTTTTTTTTTTTAATTCCCACCCAAGGATGTGTTTTTATTGATTTTTAGAGAGAAAGGGAGAGAGGGAAAAACATTGATGTGAGAGAAAAACACGATTGGTTGACTCCTGTATGCACCCTGACCAGGGATCAAATCCTAAACCTAGGTATTTGTCCTGATCAGGAATCAACTCATAATCTTTTAGTGTACTGGACGAATCTGCAAGCTATCATGCTAGGACAATGCTCCATCCAGCTGAGCTACTTGGCCAGGGCAGAAGCATTTTATTGAGTGCCTACTGTCTGTCTGATACACACAGTAAAGTAAGCATAAAAATTCTTGCCTGCATGCAGCTTATAGTCTGGTAGGGGAAGATGTATATTAAGCAGAGGTGTAAAATGTTTGGTATTTCAGTTGGTGATAATTGGTATTGAAAAAACAAAAACAGCCGAAACCGGTTTGGCTCAGTGGATAGAGCATCGGCCTGCGGACTTAAGGGTCCCGGGTTCGATTCCGGTCAAGGGCATGTACCTTGGTTGCTGGCACATCCCCAGTGGGAGGTGTGCAGGAGGCAGCTGATCGATGTTTCTCTCTCATCGATGTTTCTAGCTCTCTATCCCTCTCCATTTCTCTCTGTAAAACATCAATAAAATATATTTAAAAAAAAAAGAAAAAACAAAAACAAAATCAGGAAAGGTGATAGAACTAACTGTTAGCATGTGACTCAATGTGAGAGAAAGAGAAAGAAAGGCGGGGGGAGGGAGAGAGGGAAGAAGGAAGGGAGGGAGGAAGGAGGTCTTGAGAAAATAATATTTGAGCAAAGACTTAAAAGTCATCTTTGATTCCGTTCTCTTCCTCATACCTCACGTCAGATCCATTTCCAATTTTTGTTGATTTTGTCTTCAAAATACATCTCAAACCCACTTAAGTAGGTGGATTAAATTGGCAGTAGCAGTTTGTAAAAGTTTTCTTCTGATTGTTTTTATTCTCAGTGAATTAGGAATCAAAGTGCTCAGTTGAAAGTGAGGGTGGGGAGCAGGAGGTAATGGAGGTTTGTGGAGAAAGGAGAAGGTATGAAATTGTTCAGGAGAGTGGGAGAATGTCTGAAGCAGGAAATATTGTATGATTGCCAGGTGGCTTTAAGAACCCCTTGAGGTTTGTGGTCATGAATTTAAAGTGAGATGAGTCAGTATGGTTTTTTTCCTCCAGCCACATTCAGCTGCAGTGGTATGTTTGGAGTAGATTTAACCATAGAGAGGTTTTACCAAGATAGTAGAACAAAACACGAGAGTGTCAAGGAATAGAGGATATGTGCAAGGGAGCGAATATGTATGCTGTGGAATTTAAACCAGGTAAGGAGAGGAGGGAGAACATTAAGTGACTAAGAGATGGTGAAAAAAATGGTTGAATCAATGAATTGATGGGCTTGGTGGGATCAAAAGATGTTGGAATTTGGATATGTGAGAGACAGCTATAAAAATATTAAGTTGTGGTCAGACAACAGAATACAAAAATTAAGATTGTGGAGGCATTATCATTGGATGCATGGGTAAAGGGTGAGATAATCAGAGGCAAGGAATTTAGAGAAAGAGATAGGAATTCAGAGAGATGCGGTGTTAGAAACATCATCAATTTGAAATCATTTGGACTTAAGAGTGGTGTTGTAGAGAGTCACATTGTTGGGGCTCTCCAGAGAAAAAGAACCAATTAGATCTCTTTCATCTCTGTCCATGTCTATTATTTCTCTATCTATATATCTGTCTTGAATGAAATTTATTTTAAGGATTGGTTCATGCCATTATGGGGGCTGAGAAGTCCCATGATCAGCTATCTGCAAGTCACAGACCCACAAAAGTTGGTGATAACTCAGCTCCACAGTCAGCCAGAGAGAGAGAGAGAGAGAGAGAGAGAGAGAGAGGGAGCACGAGAGAGATATGCTCTCTTCCTCTGCCTTCTTGTTCTTTTCCTCTCACTGGATTGGTTGATAATCCACTTACATTGGGGAGGGCCATCAGCTTTATTCGGTCTGCCTATTCAGATGCTAATCTCAGATGAAAACACCCTCTGTGTTTGGTCAAATATATGGGCACCTGTCGTCTAGTCAGGTTGACACATAAAATTAGCCATCACAGCCAGATAATGTGGGTAATAAAGTTTTCACGTGATATTCAAGTAGAGGTTTTTTAGGGAAGAGGCAAGGAGACTGATTTGGAAACATCATTGAGGAACAAGGAGGACACTTTCCTCACCCCTAGTTCCAGTGGTAGGAGGGGTGGAGGAAGATAATTTTCACCACTTGAGGGCTGTGAGGGGTGTTTGGCCTGAAAGGAAAACCAGGTTTCAATTAGAACAAGAAGGGAATCTTCAGAGTGGAGGTTGAAAATGTAGGGCACAGTGGAATGGCTTAAAAATTTGGAGAGAGGTGTGAGGCAGATGGGGGGACAGAGCAGAGAATGTGTAGAACTGTGTGGGGATTAGAATAAAGGAGATGAGATTAGATTAGAATCATCTGGGGATTCTTTTGATGGACAGCATAAACACAGATCAAGAACATGAAAAGATTAGGCCTGAAAGCAGGCAGATAATGGAGGTGAGGGTATGAGTGTTAGGAAGAAAGGAAGGGCAAGGAGTCTGGATCCTGGGAAAGGGCATTTTTATTTTTAATTAGTTTTAAAAATAAAAATTATATATATTTAAATTGTACAACATGATGTTTTGATATGCATATACACATGGTGAAATGATTACTAGTACTATAGCCAAGTTAATTAACATTTTCTCACATAGTTACCTTTTAAAAATTGTGATACAAGTACCTGAAATCTACTTTCAGCAAATTTCCAGTATTCAATAGAGTATTATTAACTGTAATCATCATGCATGTTAGATCTTTGGACTTAAATCATCCTACATAGCTATAACTTTGTACCCTTTGCCCCATTTCCCTGCCTTGGGTAACCACCGTTCCACTCACTGCTTCTATGTATTTGACTTTTTTAGAGTCCAAATATCAGTGAGATCATGCAGTGTTTGTCTTCCCACTTAACATGATGTCCTACAGGTTCATCCTTATTGTTGCAAATGGCAGGACCTCAGGAAGGACATTCTTGTTTTAAATACTTGGTCCTACTTCTTAAATACAGTATATGTCCATGGTGGGGAGGGATGTCTTACTCTAGATTAAGGGGTGCTCTTTTGATGAATCCTGTGGGCTCTCTTTTGATGACCATATATTAATGATTTTTGCTTTAGCTCGGCCATTGTGGTTCAGTCGTTGAGCGTCAACCCATGAACCAGGTTTGATTCCTGGTTAGGGCACATGCCCAGGTACGGGCTTGATCCCCAGTAGGGGGCATATAGGAAGCAGCGGATGGATGATTCTCATCACTGATGTTTGTATCTTTCTTTCTCTCCCTTCCTCTTTCTGAAATCAATAAAAAACATTAAAATTTTTTATAAATGATTTTTGTTTTAAATCTTACTGTCTGATATTAATATTAAATTTTGTTTAGATTAATAATGTACAACCTATTTTTCAATTTTCCTTTTTTTAAAGAAATCATTAAAAATATATTTTTTTGTTGATTTCAGAGAGGATGGGAGTGGGAAAGATAGAAACATCAGTGATGAGAGAGAATCATTGATCGGCTGCCTCCTGCACACCCCCTACTGGGGATCGAGCCCACAACCCAAGCATGTGCTCTTGACCGGAATTGAACCCGGGACCCTTCAGTCTGCAGGCCGACACTCTATCATCCACTGAGCCAAACCGGCTAGGGCTTCAAATTTCCTTTTAGTTTTCCACCTTTATGGGTCCTTTTGCTTTATGTGTATCTTGGTACTCTATACATAGTTGGATTTGAAAAAAACCTGATAATCTGTTTTTTGATAAATTTAATCTGTATACACATACACACATATGGTGTGTGATTACTGATACTTTTAGACTTATTTCTGCCATTTTAGTTTATACTTTTTTTGGCTATACTTCTTACTTGCTTTCTATTATATACATACAGTTCTTCTCTTATCACACATACATGCAGAACTCTAAAATTAGTATCTTGCCTAACCAGCGTGGATCAGTGGTTGAAGAAGCATTGACCTGTGAACCAGGAGTTTGATTCCCAGTGAGGGCACATGCCCAGGTTGCAGGCTTTATCCCCAGTGTGGGGCATGCATGAGGCAGCCGATCAATGATTCTCTCTCATCATTGATGTTCCTATCTCTCCCTTCCTCTCTGAAAGCAATAAAAATCTATAATAATAAAAGCATAATATGCTAATTAGACCAGACAGCTGAACAACCTTCCGGATGTCATTGTGGACGTCCTTCCGGACGAAGCTGTGGTGGTGGGGGCCAAGGCAGAGGCAGTTAGGGGTGATCACGGAGGCAGGCAGAGGGGTTAGGAGCGATTAGGCAGGCAGGCAGGTGAGCAGTTAGGGGCATCAGGCAGGCAGGCAGAATGGTTAGGGGTGATCAGGCAGGCAAATGGTTAGGAGCCAGTGGTCCCGGATTGCGAGAGGGATGTCCGACTGCCAGTTTGCAGTCAGACATCCCCTGCGGGGTCCCAGATTACAAGAGGGTGCAGGCTGGGCTGAGGGACACCACCCTCCCATGCATGAATTTTGTGCACCGGGTCTCTTGTATATAAATAAAAATAAAATTATCTCTGAACAATATAGGAACTTCAGAATGCTTTAAATCACATTCCTTCGCTCTATCTCAATCTGTTTTTATTGTTTGCTATTTTAGTTTTATCTTAAACCTTGCTTACTGTAAATATTTCAAATGCATAGATAAAAATGGAGAATATAGTAAGTAGTCCCCCCTTTTCCACAGTTTCATTTTCTATAGTTTCTGTGACCCTTGGTCAACTGTAGTCTGAAAATATTAAATGGAAATTGCCCAAAATAAACAATTCTTAAATTTTAAATTGTGCAGTGTTCAGCTCCATCCAGCCCAAGACTTGAATTATCCCTTTGTCCAGCACATCCACACTGTATATGTTACCCTCCTGATAATCTCTTAGGAGCTATCTTGGTTATCAGATCGATTGTCTTGGTATCACAGTGTTTATGTTCAAGTAACCCTTATCTTAATAATGGCCCCAAAACCCTGGTAGGGTAGCTCGGTTGGTGAGAGCATCATCCTGATATGCCAAGGTTGTGGATTCGATCCCCAGTCATGGCACATACAGTGAATCAACCAGTGAATGCATGGATGTGTGGAACAACAAATCAATCTCTCTCTCTCCTCCCACTCTCTCTAAAAAATATCAATAAAAAAAAGATTTATATAAAAAAAATACTGGCCCTAAAGTGCAAGGGTTTGCTGGTAATTCACATATGCCAAAGAAAAGCTGTAAAATGTTTCCTTTAAGTAAAAAGGTAAAAGTTCTCGATTTAAAAAAGAAAAAAAATTGTATGCTAAGATCTATGGTAAGAACGGATACTCTATCCATGAATTGCCTAATTTATAAATTAAACTTTATCATAGGTAGTATGTATAGGAAAAAACAGCATATATGTATAGTGTTCAGTATTATCAATTCAGGCATCCACAGGGTTCTTGGAACATAAACCCTTCAAATAAGGGGAATTACTGTAATATAGAAACACATGTATACTCACAACAGTGCTTGTTTAATCTTAATTATGCCAGTTTGCTCTACATCTTTTTTTAACTGACTTTTATTGTGTATATTTTCAACATTCTATACATGCGGAAAGAATAATATAATGAATTCCCACGTGCCCTCATCTAGCCAGCAATTATCAACAATTTTTCCATTCTTAGTTTCATCTATTCTTGGTTATTCCCTTTCGATCAGTTGGTTTGGGTACTGTCAACGTGATCCATCCTTTTCTAAAAATTCCCCATGAGCCTTTCATCAATGGTTTCAGCAGCCATTGGTGAATGTTGCCTAGATTCATTCTGTCATTAAGGCTTGCAAAAAATAGCATTTTTCTAATGCTGTTATTCTGTATTTATTAGCTAGGATTCTTCTATAAAGATGAATTTTCCTTCATTAACTTTTTAAAAAGAAAAGTATTTTATTGATTTTTCACAGAGAGGAAGGGGGAGGGACAGAGAGTTAGAAACATTGATGAGAGAGAAACATCCATCAGCTGCCTCCTGCACACTCCCCACTGGGGATGTACCTGCAACCAAAGTACATGCCCTTGACCGGAATTGAACCTGGGTCCCTTTAGTCCGCAGGCCGATGTTCTATCCACTGAGCCTAACCGGTTAGGGCCATTAACTTTTTTATTACTCTGAAATACAGTTTATACAGGAGAGGCAGAATAAATGTTTTGGTTCTTTCTCTTAATAAGTATTTAGAATAATGAAATGATTTAGTGCCCCACCAACCTCTAAAAAGTGACCAGTGAGGTTTTTTGTTTTTTGTTTGTTTGAATATGATTAAGAATTGATTTTTATGTGTTTAATATGTTTTAGGCACTGTTGACATTATTTTTATTGGTATTCATATTGTCCCAACTTAGTCTAGTGGGAACCCATTTAAGTTGGTTCCTGTGTCCTTAATAGGACCCCAGTAATCTTTGATAGCCTGCTTGCTTTAGACACAAGAAAATATCCCAGACTCATTTGTTTGTTAAGAATCAACCACTTATCTAAGGAACCCTGGTTTCTTTTATTGGGACATGCTATTTAGAGACCACAGTTTAGACATCATACATATTTTTATTTCAGACAGGGTGAGAGAGAGAGAGAGAAACATCAATGATGAGAGAGAATCATTGACCGGCTGCCTCCTGCACACCCTATACTGGGGATCAAACCCACAACCCGGGCATGTGCCCTGACTGGGAATCAAACCATGACCTCCTGGTTTATAGGTTGCCGCTTCAACCACTGAGCCACATCGTCTGGGCTGTGTGTGTGTGTGTGTGTGTGTGTGTGTGTGTGTGTGTGTGTTCTCTCTCTCTCTCTCTCTCTCTCTCTCTCTCTGGAAGAGAAAGGGAAGAAAACATCCTTCCATTCAAAAGGCAAGGGTCACTCTCCATTGGAACTAGTAACCTGACAGGGAAAAGCCATGGGGGAAGGGCTTTGTGTGATTTTTATAGCGTTCCTGGGTGCATAGACATTGTCTTACAGTCGGCAGGATGTCTAGTGCAAACTTCCCTGGTCCATGACCAACTCATCCTGTCATAGGAGTCTTTTAGCAGCAAGTGTCCTAACAGCTTTTAAATGCTTGACCCGTGCCCATGCCCACACAGTGCGGCAAACCACAGAGAGAGAGAGAGAGAGAGAGAGAGAGAGAGAGAGAGAGAAAACCACGAGGGCCAGAGGAAAAGATGAAGGGAGGAAATAGAACACAGTTATTCATGTCCTTCAAGCCAAGGTGGCAAGGACAACTGGCTTACCAATGATGAAACAATCCAAGTCACAGTAAGAGCAGTCTGGGTTGTGGCACCATTATGTTGTAGGTGGCAGGACGGCACCAGGTGTCTTACCCATTGGGTCAGACTGGACCTGAGTTCAGCAATCTCAGTAGTTGGGTTCTGGCTAGGAAAGAATTCAGAGCCAAGACCCAAACAATAAGAGAATATTTATTTGGTAAATCATAGAGGTAGAAAAAAGTAATTCCTAAAGAAATGGGCTTAGGGAACAAGTTATAGAGGTAAAAGAAGGGCCCTTGGAGCTTGGGAGTGAGGAATCTAATGGTAACAGTGCTTGGGACAGGGAGGGGGAAGGGAAAGGGAATGGCATGAGTGTACTCCCAGGAGGGAGAGCACCCATATTTTTTTAAAAAACAAAACAAAACAAAACATGGCAGTTATGTTGCCCTTCTTTCTTCCCCAGAGGTGGCCACTATAACATACTCAGTGACAATTCCTTGAATGCTTTAAAATTTTTTGCTATCTCTACATATAAAACCCTAATATGCAAATAGACCAAACGGCCTAAAACTGGTTGCTATGATGTGTGCTGACCATGGGGAGGGGGGCGCGGAACATGGCGGGCATCAGCGGCAGGTGGCAGAGTGCAGAACATGGCGGGCATCGGCTGTGGTGGGATGGTGGATCAGGTGTGTGGGGGCGCCAGACCAAGGTGGGGCACTGGTTGTTGTCATTGGGGCGAGCCTTTGGTGGTTACTGAAAATTCTTTGCTGCCGCTGGGCATTCGCACCTGCTGCTGGCTTCTGCCCCAGTCGCTCCATGCCATCAGTGGGTGCGAGCAGGGCCGGCACCATCAGCATGTGGGAACAGTGGCGGGAGTGGGGTTGCTGGCAGACAGGGGACCAGGGGCTCGGAGGATGGGCTGAGACCCACCCCTGTGCCCACCACAGCCTCACGGCCACAGTTCCTTTTAAGGTGCACTAATTTGTGCACTGGGCCCCTAGTGTATACTAGTATATAAGTATACACAAACTAGAGAGTATTTCATTGGTTCTAAGATGCGTATCTCCTCTCCCCCAACTCCCCACCCCCATTTAATCTCTGAATTTGTGATGTGTTTTACAATTGATTATATTTGACAGAGTTTTTTTTTCCCTTAGTGGTTTATAAGGTAACTAGAGGCTCAGTGCCTGAAATTCGTGCATGAGGATGGGTCCCCTCAGCCCAGCCTGCACCCTCTCCAATCTGGGACCCCTCGGAGGATGTCTGACTTCCATTTTAGGGATCGGGACTAAACTGGCAGTCGGACATCCCTCTCACAATCCTGGACCACTGGCTCCTAACCGCTCACCTACCTGCCGGCCTGATCACCCCTCACTGCTTCCTCTGAGGGCCTGGTCGCCCCTCACTTCCCCCCCGCACCAGCCTGGTTGCCCCTTACTGCCCTCCCCTGCTGGCCTGGTTGCCCCCAACTGCCCCCCCTGCCAGCCTGGTTGCCCCTAACTGCTCCCCGCTGCTGGCCTGGTTGCCCCTCACTGCCCCCCGCTGCTGGCCAGATCGCCCCTAACTGCCCCCCCTGGCGGCCTGGTCACCCCTAACTGCCCCCCCTCTGCCTGCCTGGTCACCCCCAACTGCCCCACCCTGCCAACCTGGTTACCCTTAACTACCCCCTCCCCGCTGGCCTGGTTGCTGCCTATTTCCCCCCTACTGGCCTGGTCGCCCCCAACTGCCCCCCTCTGCTGGCCTGGTTGCCCCTAACTGCCCCTTCCCCGCCAGCCTGGTCACCCCTCAGTGTCCCCCCTGCCGGCCTGGTCGCCCCACGCAGCCTGCTGTTCAGTCGTTTGGTTGTCCCTCACTGCCTGCTCTGCCAGCCTGGTCACCCCATGCAGCTTGCTGTTCGGTTGTTTATCTGGTTGTTTCGGTCGTGATGGCCCCTGGCTTTTTATATATTAGGATGTGTCTTTGGCTTCTTAGATGGGAAGGGAAACAGTATTTAAAATTTTACTCTTCATAAAAGCAGCATCATATTGGCTTATCTTTTGGCAATTTGCTTTACTTGCTCAGATGGTTTTTGAGATTTGTCCCATATTAATAAATGTAGCTTTAGTTTTGTTTTTTGTTTTTTTAAATATATTTTATTGATTTTTTACAGAGAGGAAGGGAGAGGGATAGAGAGTTAGAAACATCGATGAGAGAGAATCATCGATCAGCTGCCTCCTGCACACCTCCTACTGAGGATGTGCCCGCAACCCAGGTACATGCCCTTGACCGGAATCGAACCTGGGACCTTTCATTCCGCAGGCTGATGCTCTATCCACTGAGCCAAACCTGTTAGGGCAAGTAGCTTTAGTTTTTTAAAAAATTAATCTTTATTGTTGAGATTATTACGGATTCTTTATTGTTGAGATTATTACAGATGTCCCTCTCTTTTCCTCCCATAGCTCCCCTCCACCTGGTTTCCACCCCATCCCAGGCCCTCTCCACCTTATTGTCTGTGTCCATAGGTAATGCATACGTGCATATAAGACCTTTGTCTAATCTCTTCCCGCACCCCCCCACACCCCCTCTTCACTCTGAGAATTGTCAGTCTGTTCCATTTCCATGCCCCTGATCCTGAAATTCCATTCACCAGTTTCTTCCATTCACCAGTTTATTCTGTTCATCAGATTTTTTATTCATTTGATTTTTAGATTCACTTGTTGACAGATATGTATTTGTTGTCACTTTGTTCATATATTTTTTTAAAATATATTTTATTGATTTTTTACAGAGAGGAAGGGAGAGGGATAGAGAGTTAGAAACATCGATGAGAGAGAAACATCGATCAGCTGCCTCCTGCACACCCCCTACTGGGGACGTGCCCGCAACCAAGGTACATGCCCTTGACCGGAATCGAACCTGGGACCTTTCAGTTCGCAGGCTGACGCTCTATCCATTGAGCCAAACCGGTTTCGGCACTTTGTTCATATTTTTTATCTTTACCTTTTTCATCTTGCTCTTAAAAATATGAAATGCTTCACAAATTTGCATGTCATCCTTGCGCAGGGGCCATGGTTAATCTTCTCAGTATCGTTCCAATTTTAGTATATGTGCTGCCGAAGCAAGCACATTGGTTGATTCTTGTATGTGCCCTGATTGCGCATTGAACCCACAACCTTTGAGTATCAGGATGATGCCCTAACCCAGTGGTCAGCAAACTCATTAGTCAACAGAGCAGCAAACCACAGTTTGCCGACCACTGCCCTAACCAACTGAGCTACCTGGCAAGGACAGGAAGAGTTAGCTTCAGGTTCCTTAAATCTGGCCAAGGAAACAGAGGAGTTAGAGGGAAAGAATTTGAACTCTGTCCTGGGAGGGGAGAGTAAAATACTGTTTGGAAGGAGGGATCCTGCCCAAGGACCTATATCCTGACAAGGTTCCTGAAAGAGCTGTTGCTGGATGGGAGAGTCATTCATTTTAAGGGATATTTACTAGTACCTACTATGTGCCAGGCACTGGGCTAGATCCTCAGGATATCATGTTAAGCAACTAGATAGGTTCCTGCTTACATGGATTTACAATCTAGCCACAAGCATGTCAAACTCGCGGCCCACAATGAATATTTTTGCAGCCCAGCCAATATAACGGTATGTAAGAAACATATTAATAAAAATTTTGTAACTTAATTTTGACAATATCTTATTATACATAATTATTAATAACGAACTACAGTGTTCGCTAATGACTGATTACTATAATTGTGTTGCATTCATTTCCCTTATGTGCCTTACGCGCAGGCGCACCATTTCTCTCCACTAATATTAGCAGCGAATATTTTAGCATCCGATTGCCATGTCATTAGTCTTGTACTGACTTGTTTGGTGTGCGCAACCGGAAATATTTCGCTTTCAGATAACAAGAAAATAGGTTTATTTGTGTTACGCTTATTAATTTGTGCAGTTATTCAGTGTCTGGTAAATTAATGTTCAAGAAAAAATATTAATTTTCTTAAAATGTTCTATTATTTTATGTTAATGCCTTTGTATTCAGCATGTCTCTATCAAAATAAATCTATGTTTCTATGAAAATTGACCCGTCTGTTTTTTGCGGCCCACAGAAACTTAAACCTTGTTCATTTGGCTCAGGTCAGCCTTTGCGTTTGACATGCTTGAACTAGCAGGAAAGACAATTAAACAAGAAGTTAAAATTTAATGTGAATGCTATGATAGAAGTAGTGAGGGTTCTTTAGAAGCCTATAGGAAAAACATTGCATTAGTCTCAGATAGGGGTAGAGTAGAGTGCGGATTCTGGAGTTAGTAACATTTGAACAGAGACCTGAAAGATGAGCTGGAATTAGCTGGGCAAAGAGAATAATGAAGGAGAGTTTTATGTCCAACAGCCATCCAAAGTCAGTTTTATTATAAGATTGGGACTTCGTGAGAATGAAGAATTAGGTAAATGGATTCTCTGTGGGGAGTGACCTTAACTTATTTTAAAATTTGTATAGGGCCTAAACTTTTTGCCCTCTGAACAAGAGAAAACCTTTTTATCTACCTTTGTATTGTATGGCTCGCTGCTGTAACCCAGAACCCAGACTGATATTTCCAATCAGCCATATTATTGGTTAAATAGACTTTTGCATACTGACCTTTTATTTTAGTTACCCAAATGTGAGTATAGGTATTACTCAGTGTTCAAAGCAGAATGCATTTTATTCTTTAAATTTTCTTCTCAAACTGATTATGATTATATTTTATTTCTTCTCACTGCTTGCTGGCTGGCTAAAAAAATTCAAATATTTGACAGTCTAGGAAACAGTCAAAAAAGTTTAATTAAATGGTTACTAAATAATGTTTGTTTAGTTATTTGGTGGCATAGAGGATTGAGGCCTTTTTTTCTTAAAATGTGTAGTTGAGCCCTGGCCACCAAAGGGTGGTGGGTTCTATTCCTGGTCAAGAACATGTACCTCACATCAATGTTTCTCTCTTTCTCTTTACTTTCTCTAAAATCAATGGAAAAAATATCCCCTGGTGAGGATTCACAAAAACAAGCAAAATGTGTAGTTGGAAGTGCTTATACAATGGATAAAGTAATTCCATTTTCAGAGTATTATCTTGACTTCAGGCCTCCTTGTTCTTCCTATTCCTGAGTACCTTCTGCCATTCTGCCAGTTCTCAGCTCAGGTGTTTCAGTGTCTCTACAGAAGTTGAGCTTAGCTATGTTTATAATCTGTGAACATCAAATTCTTTTTTTCTTCTGACAGCTAGAACATTAAGTTCCTTGCCAATGATTTAAAACACATTGAATTCTACATCTTCAGATGTAAAAGATTTATTTTCTCTGAACTTAGATCATGATGTTTAAAAACGAAGAGACCTTAGAAAAGAAGAGTACTTAGGTTATTAAATATTAGTGATGATTATTCTAGTTCTGCTGCAGATATATACACAGTTAAAAACACTACACATTAGCCCTAGTTGGTTTGGCTTTAGTGGATAGAATGTTGACTGTGGACTGAAGGGGACTGAAGGTTCGATTCCTGTCAAGGGCAAGGTCTAGGACATGGTCATGGGCACATACCTTGGTTGCAGGTTCGATCCTTGGCCCTGTGCAATAGGTAACCAATCATGTCTCTCTCACATCAATGTTTCTTTTTCTCCCTCCCTCCTCCCTCCCTCCCTCCCCCCTCCCTCCCTCTCTCCCCCCTCCCTCCTCCCTCCCCCCCTTTCACTCTCTATAAAAATATGAATGGAAAAATGGAAATCCTCCGGTGAGGATTAACAACAACAACAAAAAAATCAACAAACCAAAACACTACGGCCCTAGCTGGTTTGGCTCAGTGGATAGAGCATTGACCTGAGGGCCGAAGAGTCCTGGGTTCGATTCCCGTCAAGGACACGTACCTCAGTTGCAGGCTTCTCCCTGGCCTGGGCCCTGGTCAGGGCTCGTGCAGGAGGCAACAAATCGATGTGTTTCTCGCACATCGATATTTCTCTCTGTCTTTCCCACTCTCTTCCACTTTCTCTAAAAATCAATGGAAAAATATCCTTGGGTGAGGATTAAAAAACAAAACAAAACAAAAAAACACTACAAATTAGTGTTTTATTCTAGAGGATATAGTATGACTTCCAGTCTCAAATAATTTCACCATTGAAAAAATATTTGTAAGTAAGTGAAATCATGCTAGTAAGCAGCAACTCATTAACTGTGTGTGTGTGTGTGTGTGTGTGTGTGTGTGTAAATATAGGTGATTTTAAATGACACTTAGATTGGCATACAATTTAAAATATAATAATTGTCACATTGCAATAGTTAAAATTAAATTAAATCTGTCTTAATATATTTTTACCATGATCAAATCAAATATTTCAGTTGGGGGATGAAGGAACTGGGTGAGCATAATGATATTGTTTGATGTTATTTGGTTGTGGTAATGTAGAAAGCCAAGCTAAGTTTGACCTAACATTTTAAGCTAGGGTCTCCAGGCATGTTGTTGCAGTTGTCTATTGCTGAGGAACAAAACCACTCCAAACTTGGCATAAAACTCTTTTGGTTCTGGGTGTTGACTGGGCTCAGGCTAAATTATTCTTGCACAAGTTCTGTCATGCACCTGTAGTCGCATGGGGCCTGGAGTTATCCCGAAGGCTTCCTTTCAGACTCACATGTGTGGCACTTGAGCAGGGAAGTCCAAATAGCTAGGGACTGGAATAGCCAAAGCTCCTTAAACATCTTTATTTTTCACTGTTTCTTTGTAGACTCTCCAGCATAGGGGCTTCATAGTAGCCAGACTTCTTACATGAAGAGGCTTAGGGCTCCAAAAGCACTTGTTCTGAGTAAGGGAGCCAGAAGGGACTTGTTTTGTCTTTTATGACCTAAATTCAGAATCAGTGTCAGTTCCACAGCAAGTCACTAAGTCCAACCCATATTCAAAGGGAAGGGAACTAGACTCCACTTCTTGCTGGAAAGCGTGTAAAAAATATGCAGTTGTATTTCAAAATCATTTTAGTCTTCCCTCTGGCCACAAATTATTTACATTCCTCCTACATTCAAAACACACCGCTTCTCAAGGCCCCCAAAGTCTTATCTAGTACAGCATCAGGCTCAGGCTTGAGGTTTAGGATCTTGCCATCTAATTCAGGCCCAAGTGCAGGTAAGGCTGTTTGGATATGGTTTCTTGGGTATAGCTTCTTGAGTACTGTTGCTTTCACTTTAAAGACCTGTGAACTAAAGAGTCACGTTATCTCCCCTTATATCCAGCCCACCCAATATGCAACAGTGGACCGGCATAAGATAACCATTATCGACACTCCTGTTCAAAAATACAGATGTAAGGAACACACTGTTCTGAAATTCAGCCAGGCACATATTACCAGTTCTGTGATCAGTCCTACTGCCTAGGAACCATTCTTCACAGCTTTTAGTTTTGCCCCTGAATTATTCTTTTCCATAAAATGTATCCAGTGTTTGCAGCTCTGTAGTTTTCTTAGCCTATTTCCTGGTCATAGAGGTTTGAGTGTGTGTATGTGTGTGTGTGGGGGGAGGTGCGCGGGGGGGGGGGTGGTGCGGCGGGGGCAAGAGCCTCTTTTCATTTTGTTCTGTTTCTGTTCTTTTTAGTTCAAGATGACAATGTTTCTGAGTATAAAATTATCTGAATCTTATTGATGGTTTTACTCTATTAGACACATTGATATAAGTCCTTTTCTTTCTACTTTAGGCTCTGTAGAGGAGGAAAAAGTTTTCCTTGAACCTCTTAGATCCATGGATGGGTCTGAAAATTAAACTGACAAAGACAGATTAAGAGGAGAAAGTATACATATTTATTTATATGTTTTACATGACATAGAGCTTTCATAAGTAACTGAACACCTGAACAGAATGTTTAAACTTAAGTATGTTCATGCTGTGTTTGATGAAGAGTGGACAGTCGTGAAGGAATGTGATAAGTTAAGGAGTATGAATTAAGTGTGTAAACTGGGGAAATTTGGCAAGGTGTGTTTGTTAGGATTCTTCTCTGTGTCCCTTTGTATTTGTAGATAAGGGTATTCCTTTCCTTCTGGTTATAGGGAGGACATGTTTCTCATGATTTTATTACTTTAGGGGAGAAGGGCAGGGGAAGGACCGAATGACCTTCCTGCTTCTGCCATTTGCTCAAGTTCCTTCAGCTTAAAATATTCAATATGCCAAAATGCCATATTTTGGGGTAGCGTTTTCCTGAACCCTATCAGCTACCTTTAAGACTTTTGTAGTGCAACACCTTTAAGATACTTAGAAAGCCTTTTGTTTGAAAGTATCTATAAGGCATCACCTTAAATCCCTCTGGAGTCTAAATTAGGGGTAGGCAAACTATGGCCAATAAGCTACATTTGTTTTTGCATTTGTGTTTAAAGGGTTGTAAAAAAAAAAAAAAAATGTTCACCAGACACTGTATTGGCCCTTAAAGCCTAAAATATTTGTATGACCCTTTACAGAAAAAGTTTTCCAATCTTTAGTCTAAACAAAAGCTTAATTTTTTTATTAGATATTTTATTGATTTTTCTTAGAGAGAAGGGGAGGAGAGAGAGAGAGAGATCAAAACACCCCCTACTGGGGATTGAGCCCACAACTTAGGAATCAAACAAGCAACCTTTTGGTGCATAGGACGATGCCCAACCAACTGAGCCACACAGGCAAGGGCCAAAAGTTTAATCTGGTTTCCCTGCCTTGGATTTGACCTTTGTCCAGGGTTGTTTCTTAATTTGAAATATGGGGGCTATGGGAATAAGAAACGGGGTTTTTTTTGGACCTAATAAGTCCTTTATTTTATATTTTCTCTATACTCTGCTTGAAAATTGTATAATTTTTTGCTATATGGGGGCTATGGGAATAAGAAACGGGGTTTTTTTGGACCTAATAAGTCCTTTATTTTATATTTTCTCTATACTCTGCTTGAAAATTGTATAATTTTTTCTTGTTTCTCTCTACCTGCATTTTCTTGTTGGATTGCTCCCTTTAGTATTATGAAGTGACCTTCCTTATCTCTTATTATGTCCTTCAGTTTGAGATCTAATTTGTCAGATATAAGTATTGCTACCCCAGCTTTTTTTTCAGTTCCATTTGCCTGGAAAACCTTTTTCCATCCCTTCACCCTCAGTCTGTGTGCGTCTTTTTTTCTGAGGTGGGTTTCTTGTAGACAGCAGATATATGGGTCATGTTTTCTTACCCAATCCGTTACCCTATGTCTTTTGATTGGGGCATTTAATCCGTTTACATTTAAAGTTATTATTGATAGGTACTTATTTGTCGCCATTCCTATTCTTTACACCTGTATTCCTTCTTCACTTCCTATTTCTTTTTTTTTTACAGCAGACCCTTTAGCATTTCTTGCATTGCTGGTTTGGTGGTAATAAATTCCCTTAGTCCTTTTTTGTCTGTGAAGCTCCTGATTTCACCTTCAATTTTGATTGATAGCCTTGCTGGGTACAGTATTCTTGGATTCAGACCCTTCCTTTGCATGACTTTGTATATTTCATTCCATTCCCTTCTGGCCTGATGAGTTTCTGTTGAGAAATCAGTTGCTAGTCTGATGGGGGTTCCTTTGTATGTAACTTTCTGTCTCTCTCTTGCTGCTTTTAAGATTCTTACTTTGTCGTTGGTGTTTGCCAATTTAATTATAATGTGCCTTGGCGTCGGTCTTTTGGGGTTCATTTTGCTTGGGACTTTGTGAGCTTCTTGGATTTGTGTGGGTTTTTTCTTCCCTATATCAGGGAAATTTTCTGTCATTATTTCTTCAAAGAGGTTTTCTATTCCTTGCTCAGCTTCCTTTCCTTCTGGAACCCCTATTATTCGGATGTTGTTTTGTTTCGTGTTGTCCCAAAGTTCCCTTAGGCTCTCCTCCTGCCTTTTAATTTTTTTTTCTAGAAGTTGCTCTACTTGGGTATTTTTTCCCATCTTGTCTTCTAGCTCACTGATGTGGTCCTCTGCTTCTTCTAGTCTACTCTTGATGCTTTCTATTGAGTTCTTTACAGCAGCGATGTCATTTTTCATTTCTTCTTGGTTCTTCTTCATTTCCTCTTGGTTCTTGCTCATATTGTCGAATTTGTCTTCCATTCTTTTCAGCCACCTTATGACCATTTCTCTGAATTCTTTTTCTGGAAGGTTGCTTGCCTCCATTTCGTTTACTTCCTTTTCTGGTGATGCCTGCTTTTCTTTCATATGCGGGCTGTTCCTTTGTCTCTCCATGGTCTCTCTTCTCTGGGTGTCTGGTTATGTAGTTCTCTCTCTCCTTTCCCTGGTGGAGTGTAGAGCTCCTCTGAACCTGTGTGTTTGCGCCAATTGGGGAGCGTTGTTCTGGGGCTCGCAGCTGTTCCGTGGGTGCCGCAGTTGTCTCTACCTGCATTTTATGATACATAGCTAAACAACAATAACAACAACAAAACCAACTGGTTGATACTTTTGACATTCTGGAAATCTTCTTACCCAGATTAATAATTTTATTTGTTGTATTTTCTGTTTTCTACATTACTGCAGATAACAGCTTTGCTAAATTTTACACCATTATCTAGTAAGATTCTTCTTTCCTTCAGCTTCCAATAACACTTTCTTTTAAGGCAAGAATCAGTAACCTTTTTCTGTCAAGGGCGAGATAATTAATATTTTAGGTTTTTTGGGCCATATGATTTCTGGCACACCTGCTCAATTCTACTGTTATAGGAGAAAGCAACCACAGACAATAAGTAAATGGGTATGACTGCGTTCCAATAAAACTTTATTTACAAAAACAGGCAGCAGGTTGAATTTCACGAGTAAATTGTAGTTGGCTGTTTTGAAATCATTATTGATATCTCCCTTGAGGCTTTTCCTAACATTGTCTTTAAGACCCTTCAGGCCCAGCAGGCATGGCTCAGTGGTTGAGAATCGACATATAAGGCAGGAAGTCACAGTTTGATTCCCATTCAGGGCATATACTTGGAGGCTTGATCACCAGTGTGGGATATGCAGGAGACATCTGATCAGTGATTCTCTCTCATCATAGATGTTTCTATCTCTTTCCCCTTCCCTTCCACTCTGAAATCAATAAAAATATATTAAAAACAAAACAAAACCTTCAGGCTTTCACTAACACTTTCAAGGCCCTTCTAGCCTTCTCCTGCCATTCAGTCCCAAAGCCAAACAATTTAATTACCAAAATCTGTTTTGGCTATCTATTGCTGTGTAACATAACATGCCAAATTTAGTGATGTAACATAACACTTCTTTTTATCTTTTATGGTTCTGGTGTTTAGGCTTTGCTAGGCAGTCATGTCTCAGTGTTTCTTATGAGAATACAATCAGATTATAACTGGGGATGGAATCATTTAAAAGGCTTCCTCACCAAAGTCTCTTAATGCAGTTGGAGTCAACTGGTAGCTGGGCCTGGAGATGACGCCTCATTCACATGTCTGATGGCTGAGCTGGGAGGACTCAAATAGCTGGCCCTCCTCAGCCATCTACTAGTAATTCTCTATGAGGCCTGGTCCATAGTCTCTCTAACACAAGGCCTTTAGGGAATGTAGATATCTTATATGGTGATTCAGGCTCCAAAGTTGCCTGTCCTGGGAGAAAACCAGACAAGAGTTTTCTCAGCTTTTATGACCTAACTTCTGAGGTTGCTCAGTGTCACTTCTGCTTCATTCTCTTTATGGGAAGGAGAATTTGACTCTGCCTTTTGATGGGAGTAGGATCAAAAAATTTGCAAATATGTTTTAAAACATAAAATGTCTCCCTGCTCCCCACCTCCAATATAAAAAGTTTTGGAAGCTGGAATGTAGTGGATCCTGCCTTGTTAGGATAGGCTTTCTCTTTCCTGTTGGTGGGGGTGGAGGTAGGAGATCAGTTCCCTTCATTTAATGTTCCAGAATGGATTTGTCAAGATGTCAAGAGCTGTGGAAGGAGACTTCACAGTAACAAATGCCTCTTTTCTTCAGTAGAGAGAGGGCTGGGAGCTTTGGACTTGACATTCTTTTTCCTTTTGTATGAGAGTAGGCATGATGGTGCTTCCATCCCAAAAGAGAAAACAAACGAAACAAAATCTCTGAAACTATTGCAAGTTCTACCATTTAGCCTGCCTGACATGGCTCAGTGCTTGAGCATCAACCACCCCCCACCGTGAACCCCTCCCCCGTGCACACCCCTCCCCCCCCCCCCCCGTGCACGAATTTCGTGCACCAGGCCTCTAGTCAGAAAAATTTGTCTTTGGTGATATGTGCTTTGTAGAGGCTATTGTGTTATTTTTCCCTCCTTTCTCTGTAGGTAGAAGAAGGTAGCAATGAATATGTTTTTCTTTATTTGCTTATGGTCATACAGGCAATGTGAATATTGATTTTTATGTTTTTTCCAGTTTTGCTTCTTTCTTTACCCTTCTTTCTGGTTTTGTACACCAAATTCTCTGATTATCTTAAAAAAAGAAAAAAAAGGCCAAAACCGGTTTGGCTCAGTGGATAGAGCGTCGGCCTGCAGACTGAGGGGTCCCAGGTTCGATTCCGGTCAAGGGCACGTGCTGTGGTTGCGGGCACATCCCCAGTGGGAGGTGTGCAGGAGGCAGCTGATCGATGTTTCTCTCTCATCGATGTTTCTAACTCTCTATCCCTCTCCCTTCCTCTCTGTAAAATATCAATAAAATATATTAAAAAAAAAAAAAAGAAAAAAGAAAAAAAAGAAGATAGCTTAGTGAATAAGAAGTTATAATATAAATAGCTGCCTGCCATTACTCTTCCCACTTCTGGAAAGAAGAAATGCCTGTATTTAATCATTTATCTGTTTTTATTTTTCTTGGTCTCTAGATCTATATATACATTGTTGAATTGGGGTACAGAAAAAAGCCTACTAACTTTTATTTTAAGTGATTCAGTTATTTTTTAAGTGCAAGATGCTAGAATTTTATGGTTTTAATTAACACGAATACAATGTGCACATGAGCTGTCTATTAATTTTCTGCGCTGTGCAGCTGGGCATTGGGATTGGTGACTGATGGCCAGCTGGGCTTTCCACAGTGGCTTGTGGGTCTTTGAGGAGACCCTGTGAGCAATCTCAACACAGTAAGATTTATTGCACATCAGCAGCCCTTCAAGCTCCTTGACATTGTGGACCAGGAACTTCCAAAAGTCACTGGGCAGCGTGTGCTTTGTTTTCTTCTTGCTCCCATGACCAACACTGGGCATCAAGACCTGGTGCTTGAATCTCCTCTGCACTCCATTGCCTCTGGGTTTCTGCCAGTTACACTTAATTTTTTTTTTTAAATATATTTTATTGATTTTTTACAGAGAGGAAGGAAGAGGGATAGAGAGTTAGAAACATCGATGAGAGAGAAACATCGATCAGCTGCCTCTTGCACACCTTCTACTGGGGATGTGCCCGCAACCAAGTTACGTGCCCTTGACCGGAATCGAACCTGGGGCCTTTCAGTCTGCAGGCCGACGCTCTATCCACTGAGCCAAACCGGTTTTGGCCAGTTACACTTAATTTTTAAAAAATATATATATTTATTGGTTTCAGAGAGGAAGGGAGAGGGAGAGAGAGAGAGAGAGAGAAACATCAGTGATGAGAGAGAATCATTGATCGGCTGCTTCCTGCATGCCCCCTACTGGGGATCAAGCCCGCAACCCAGGCATGTGCCCTTGACCGGAATCGAACCCAGGACTCTTCAGTCCGCAGGCCGACGCTCTATCCACTGAGCCAAACCAGCCAGGGCTTAATTTTGACATATCAATCTGACTGGTGCCAGATGAACTTCTTGGCCCTCTTTTTTTTTTTTTTTCCTTTTTAATTAAAAAAAAATATTTTTATTGTTTTCAGAGAGGAAAGGAGAGGGAGAGAGAGGCAGAAACATCAATGATGAGAGAGAATCATTGATCAACTGCCTCCTGCACACCCACACCGGGGACTGAGCTTGCAAGCCAGGCATGTGCCCTCATTGGGAATTGAACTGTGACCTCCTGGTTCATAGGTTGATGCTCAACCACTGAGCCACACCAGCAAAACTTAAATATATTTTTATTGATTATGAGAGGAAGGGAGAGGGAGAAAGAGATAGAAATATCAATGATGAGAGAATCTTTGATCAGCTGCCTCCTGCATGCCCCTACCAAGGACCGAGCCTGCAAACTGGACTTGTATCCTTGCCTGTAATCGAACCTGGGACCCTTCAGTTTGCAGGCTGATGCTCTATCCACTGAGCCAAACTGGCTAGGGTATTGGTCCTCTTTTTAACAATCTTAGGTTTCACAAGGGTTCTGAGGGCAGCCATGATGCAAGTAGAAGATGGGTGCCCAATTCAGTTATTTTTTTATGTGGTATTTGAAAAATGATGTTACATCCTATCTAATAAAAGAGTAATATGAAAATTGACCATCACTCCAATACACAAGATGGCTGCCCCCATGTGGACACAGATGGCCACCACAAGATGGCCGGCAGGGGAGGGCAGTTGTGGGTGATCAGGCCAGCAGGGGAGGGCAGTTGGGAGGGACCAGGCCTGCAGGGGAGGGCAGTTGGGGATTGGGACCAGGCCTGTAGGGGAGGGTAGTTAGGGGTGACCGGGCCAGCAGGGGAGGGCAGTTGCAGGGGACTAGGCCTGCAGGGGAGGGCAGTTGGGGGGGACCAGGCCTGCAGGGGAGGGCAGTTGGGGAGGGGAACCAGGCCTGTAGGGGAGGGCAGTTAGGGGTGACCGGGCCAGCAGGGGAGGGCAGTTGCGGGGGACTAGGCCTGCAGGGGAGGGCAGTTGGGGGCAACCAGGACTGCAGGGGAGGGCAGTTGTGGGGGACCAGGCCTGCAGGGGAGGGCCCTTGGGGGTGACCAGACCTGCAGGGGAGGGTAGTTAGGGACGACCAGGCTGGCAAGGGAGGGAAGTTAGGTGTGACCAGGCCTGCAGGGGAGGGCCCTTGGGGGTGACCAGACCTGCAGGGGAGGGTAGTTAGGGACGACCAGGCTGGCAAGGGAGGGCAGTTAGGGGTGACCAGGCCAGCAGGGGAGGACAGTTAGGGACGACCAGGCTGGCAGGGGAGCAGATAGGCGTCAATCAGGCTGGCAGGGGAGTGTTTAGGGGGTGATCAGGCTGGCAGGCAGAAGCGGTTAGGGGCAATCAGGCAGGCAGGCAGGCGAGCAGTTGGGAGCCAGCAGTCCTGGATTGGAGAGGGTGCAGGCTGGGCTTAGGGACCCTCCCCCCCCTCCCCCCCGTGCATGAATTACGTGCACCGGGCCTCTAGTATGCTAATAATTTGTAGTGGTATGAGAACCTCAGAAGAGTCAGAAAAGAAAGTTCTGGAATGAGTTGCATCCCCAAGGAAGAGAACAATACATCTTGAACTACTGAAAATGGGGAAGACTTTTCACTACAGTTCTTTAACTTCAGTTGCAACTTGGAAGAGGTATCATCTTTTGGGATTAGTATTCTGTACCTTTTTCAGTTATTTATCTGCATATTCTTTTCTCTTTCCTTCCAGTTGACACACAGTTGGTTTGGAGGCAGTAGAGGTGGGAGAAGGAATAGTTAATTTTTCATGCTTTTAAGTCTGCTAATATTATTTAACTGATTTCACCTAGATGAAAACTTGTTTTTTAGAATATTCAATGCATGGTATGTTGCATGCATTATGTATTCATTTAAAGCACCTTATTTCTGCCAAGGGCCATACAAAATTATCAAGTTAAAAATTAGCTGCTATATTTGGTCAAACATTTAACTAACTCATCCCAATGCCTTGACCAAATAAAGGATTTTGAGGGTCTTATAGGGCCCACGGGCCAGATGTCCCCCATTTAAAGAATTATAGTAGCATGAATTTATGAATGACATGGATAGCAGATTATTTCCAGTCTAAAATTGCTCTGTTCATTTTTGGACAAAGTAATTACCTGCTAGACGCAGTGGTTCTCAACCTTTCTAATGCCGAGACCCTTTAATACAGTTCCTCATGTTATGGTGACCCCCAACCATAAAATTATTTTCGTTGCTACTTCATAACTGTAATTTTGCTACTGTTATGAATTGTAATGTAAATATCTGTGTTTTCTGATGGTCTTAGGCAACCCTGCTAGCGGTTCTCAACCTGTGGGTCATGACCCACAGGTTGAGAACCGCTGCTGTAGAGCCTAAGACCATTGGCAAACCCAGATATTTACATTACGATTCATAACAGTAGCAAAATTACAGTTATGAAGTAGCAACGAAAATAATTTTATGGTTGGGGGTCACCACAACATGAGGAACTGTAGTAAAGGGTCTCGGCATTAGAAAGGTTGAGAACCACTGTGCTAGAGCAATATTTTTCTGGCATGTTATAAGCCATGAGAATGGTTTGGAAGGATCTGAATGAATGCTGAGTGTAAAGGTTTTTGATGCAACTTGATTTTATTCTTTCTTTCCTTAGAGTGTTGGTGGAGTAGGTTGATCTTGAGAGAAGAGAGGGAAAAAGCTGCTTTGTGAAAACAGTCATTCCATAGAGACTGGTGGTATTAGAAATATTTTATTTTTGGGGTTTAGAAAGCCAGAAGACCTAAACACATGTTGATGTGCTCTCTCCCCATGTATTAATGAATTTAAAATACGTTGTTGAGCCCTGACTGGTGTGGTTTAGTGGTTAGAAGTTAGCCTGTGCACCAAGGGTCATGGGTTCAATTTCCAATCAAGGGCATGTACCTGGGTTGCAGGTTGGAGTGCGTGCAGGAGGCAACCAATCGATGTTTCTCTCCTCCCCTCCTCCTCCCTTCCGTCCACTCTCCCTAAAAATCAATGGTAAAAATATTCTCCAGTGAAGATTAACAACAACAAAAAATAATAAAATAAAATATATGCTGCTGATTTAATGTTGAGTTTGTATATTCACTTCTGGTTTGGGCTTCTTTAAGCTGTATGTATATATTGAATCAAGTTAGTTTGTTAAAAAATATTTAATTATTCTATCTTTTCAACTGATACACAATATTTTGAAAATATTATTTTGAAAAGACAGCTATTATTTTGAAAGTAACAGATGTATTTAATATTTTTGTGATTGTACAAATGTTACTGGCAAAAAATCTTTGGATCATAAAAAACGTTTGTCAAATGTATATTTTTAGTTTGGTCTAAAAATGTACCATCTATATTTTTGGTGCGTGTAATTAACAAAAGTAGTTCAGATTAAAGAGTCTAAGTCTGAAATGATGAAGCTTCTGTTCTTAAGACAGTGCTTTATTTACACTAAGCATCAGAAAAAAACAGCTGGAAATACCATCTGAAAGAATTCTTATGTTAGTTATGGGCTCTTTCAAGAACTACCAGCTTCAGCTCTAGCTGATTTGGCTCAGTGGATAGAGCGTCAGCCTGCGGACTGAAAGGTCCTGGGTTCTATTCCAGTCAAGGGCGCATGCCTGGGTTGCGGGCTTGATCCCCAATAGGGGTGTGCAGGGGGTGGCCGGTTGGTGATTCTCTCTCATGGTTGGTGTTTCCATCTCTCTCTCCCTGTCCCTTCCTCTCTAAAATCAATAAAAATATGGTGTGAGTTAAAAAAAAAAAAAGAACTACCAGCTTCAGCAATGACTATGCCTTTTAAAGACCCTTAAAAATTTCAGAGCTGGGAAGAGACAAGACAAAGTTTTGTTTTGTCTTCCTTAAATATATACATGAATGGAAAAGGATGTTTTCTTCCCTTGAGTTTTTGCATTAAAATTTTCATTTTCCATGGTATTTACTACATGTTGTATGAAATTCATTGTTAAAGGATTTTTTTTATTTTTAAATAGGCAAAATCATGATGTTCATACAAACATGAGATGAACACATGTAAAAAATATTACTAAACTGATTAACTAATAAGAGAACCAGTAAGAAGTTAAAAGTAGTTCAAAGGAAAATTCAAAGTACCATTCTTATTTAGGATCAAGAATGCTGAAATGTATTTACAGGTTGATACAAAACTGGCTTTTTCCATTTGACATGTGGGAAATCATTTCTCCTTTCACTGGACAGAATCTGTTTGCTTATGTATAGACAAGAATCCTTTGCATTGCTCTCAGTTATCTACAACTTACATTTCTAAAATGGCTCAAAGATCATAAAGGATACAAACCCTGTAGAATCAGATAACTAGGAAGGGTGCACATTACACAATGCCAATTTAAAAAATATAGATATTTTTATTGACTTCAGAGAGGAAGAGAGAGAAATATCAATGATGAGAGAGAATTATTGATCGGCTACCTCCTGCATGCCCCACACTGAGGATTGAGCCCTCAACCCGGGCATATGCCCTGACTGGGGATTGAGCCATGACTTTCTGGTTCATAGGTCAACGCTCAACCACTGAGCCATGCTAACCGGGCCCCAATGTCAGTTTTTTCATTGAAGATGCCCAGTGATCTTTTTGGTTCATTTCAAAGTCTTTTACAGTTTTCTCCATCATAAAAGGACAAAATAAATGGGTCTGTATTCTGGTTTTTTACAACAAGGCAATGTCTGTTAGTCTTAGGGTCTTACTGTTATTCCTTGTAAATAAAATAAGTTTTTAAAACAAAAGACAATCAAGTTATTCTTAAGTGGATGTTTTCTGGTATTTTAATCAGCATTAGAACACTTCCTCAGATTAGTGTTTGAAGTTTGGACAAATAGTTAAACTGTAGCTTCAAATGGTTAGGTAGTAAGTTCTGTAAGACTACCTCCTCCATGCCCCCACCAGGGATTGAGCCCGAAACCGGGGCATGTGCCCTTGACAGAGAAGCGAACTGGCAACCTCCTGGTGCACAGGATTACACCCAACCAACTGAGCCAAACCAGCCAGGACTTTCTTTTACTGTTTTGAAAAAGTGTTCCCTATTTTGGGGTAAAACTTACCTTTTCATTTTGCCTTGATAGAACCCTGGCTGATACCCTATTTCTTTCATTTCTTTATTACCAAACTTCTCAATTGAGTAGTTAAAGGGTTTGGCCTCCACTTTTTCATCACCTGCTCTTACAGTAAACTCCTGCATTCTGATACACTATAATTCTCCCCTGAATCTGAAACAGCAGCACTCTCCCGCTCAATCTCCCATAAAGCTTAGAATGTACTAGTAGTAGGCATTCAATGAATATTAGTTGAATAATGAATGAAATAGAAGCTTTAAAAGACTATCACTGAGCTCTAGCTGGTTTGACTCGGGCACATACCAGGGTTTCGGGCTCAATCCCCAGTGGTGGGCATGCTAGAGGCAGCCGAACAATGATTCTCATCATTGTTCTTTCTATCTTTCTGTCCCTCTCCTTTCCTCTCTGAAATCAATAAAATCCTATCTAATAAAGAGGGAATATGCTAATTAACCATCACTCCATCACAAAGATAGCTGCACCCACAGCTGAGGCCAAGTTCCCATAAGGAGCCTTAACAAGCAATCAGCAGGGACCTGAGGTACACCCTCACCCTTACCTGCCCCCATGGGGCTTGACAGGGAACCTCAGGCCGTGTCCCCCACCCGGCAGGGCTTAACAGGGGAACTCAGGCCGCGCCCCCCACCCAGCAGGGCTTGACAGGGGACCTCAAGGTGCACTTCCCATCCTGGTGCTGGGCTAGGGGACCTCAGACTGCACCCCCCCCGCCTGGCAGGGCTTGACAGGGGACCTCAGGCCGCGCCTCCTACCTTGGCACCAGGCTGGGGGACCTCAGGCCATGCCCCCCAGCCAGTGGGGCTTGATGGGGACCTCAGGCCGCGACCCCCACCCTGGCACCAGGCCAGGAGACCTGAGGCCACGCCCCCCACCCAGCGGGGCTTGATGGGGTACCTCAAGGTGTGCTTCCCGTCCTGGTGCTGGGCTAGGGGACCTCAGGCTGCTCCCCCACCCCAGCGCCAGGCCGGGGGACCTCAGGCCGCGCCCCCCACCAGGTGGGGCTTGACAGGGGGCTTCAGGCCGCGCCCCCGACCCCGGCACCAGGCCGGGGGACCTCAGGCCCCACCCCCCGCCCCAGCACCGGCCCAGGGGACCTGAGACTGCACCCTCCTGCCTGGTGGGTTTGACAGGGGACCTCAGGCCGTGCTCCCCACCCTGCGGGGCTTGATGGGGGCCCTTAAGGTGCACACCCAGGGCTGGGTTGGGGGAACTCAGGCCGCACTCCCCATGGGCTTGACGGGGGACCTGAGGCTGTGCCCCCCTCCCGGTGCCAGGCTGGGGGACCTGAGGCTGCGCCCCCCTACCTGGTACGGCTTGACAGGGGACCTCAGGCCATGCCCCCCACCCAGCGGGGCTTGACAGGGGATCTCAGGCCGTGTCTCACACCTGGCAGGGCTTGATGGGGGACCTCAAGGCATGCCCCCTGGTCTGGGCTGGGGGACCTCAGGTCATGCCCCCCGTCCTGGCACCAGGCCAGGGCACCTGAGGCTACGTCCCCTGCCTGGTGGGGCTTGACAAGGGTGGGACTGGCCAGGTCTGGATCTAGCCCAGTGGGGGGGTGGGTGGCCGAGTCTGGATCTCACGCGATTTTGAGGTGCATGTGGGTGGGCAGGGACTTGACTCTGGGTCCCATGGTGCGCCCCAGACTCTGACAGGAGGAAGGTTTTCATACACATTTTACTAATTTTCTTTCATCTCTGATACTTCTATTATAGAGAAAGGGCAAATAGCAATATTAAATTATTTCCTCTAATCAATCCCCTTTTAATGTGCACGAACTTCGTGCACCAGGCCACTAGTGTGTGTGTGTGTGTGTGTGTGTGTGTGTGTGTGTGTGTGTGTCTATATATATATATATATATATATATATTTATTTAAAAAAAGACTATCGCCCTAACCGGTTTGGCTCAGTGGATAGAGCGTCGGCCTGGGGACTGCAGGGTCCCAGGTTCGATTCCGGTCAAGGGCATGTACCTTGGTTGTGGGCACATCCCCAGTAGGAGGTGTGCAGGAGGCAGCTGATCGATGTTTCTCTCTCATCGATGTTTCTGGCTTTCTATCCCTCTCCCTTCCTCTCTGTAAAAAATCAATAAAATATATTTTAAAAAAAAATAAAGACTATCACTGAGAGCTATCTAATACTTTCAATCATTGGATTTAAAGAAATCTGATAATAGCCCTGGCTGGGTGGCTCAATTGGTTGAAGCATTGTCCCATACACCAAAAGGTTGCAGGTTTGATTCCCAGTCAAGGTGCATACCTAGATTGCAGGTTTGATCCCTAGTCGGAGCACCTACAGGAGGCAACTGATCGATGTTTCTCTCTCTCTCCCTCCTCTCTCTCTCTCTCTCAAATCAATAAAAACATACCCTTTGGTGAAGATTAAAATAAAAACAGAAACAAAACAAAACTTAAAAAAGAAAAGAAGAGACCTGACTGGTTTGGCTCAGTGGTTGGAGTGTCAGCCCTTGGACTGAAGGGTCACGGGTTCAATTTCCGGTCAAGGGCACGTATCTGGGTTGCAGGTTCCCTAGCCCCGGTAGGGGCAAGTGCTGGAGGCAACCAATTGATGTGTCTCTCTCATCTCCATATCTCGTTCCCTCCCTCCCTCCTTCCCTTTCTCCATCTCTTCTACTCTCTCTGGAAATCAATGGAAAAAATGTCCTTGGATAAGGATTTAAAAAGAAAAAAAAGAAATCTGATAAACTATTATACCTAAATTCAGTCTAACTGGATGCTTTTGTATAATGTGAGTTTTGGTGTTTTTTTTTTTTTTTTTTTTTTTTTTTGAGAAGCCCATGGTTTGTATCAGATTCTGGAAAGAAATTTAATATATGTTGTTTTAGAGAAAGTTTAACTCTCTCAAGGAAAATTTTTTAGCTAAAGCATCTTTTCTGTTTTTCCAATCAAGAGAACTCAGACCATTCTTTTCCCAGTTCAGTGATACTCAGACCTTGGTTCTTGAACCCCATGTAGGCCTTTCAGCAGCTGTCTTCTTCTAAGACCTCCATTGTTTTAACCAGATTATGCCACAATAGGGTAATAACCATGCTGCCTTTGGTTAATGGTAACTAATATGGCACCAAAGGTATATTCTTTTAAAAACAGCAGTTCCAGCTTTGATCAGTTGATTTCTCTTTAGTCATTTTAACAAGTAGCCTTGTTCAACAGTTAATATTTTTGCTTTAACTGTCCAGTAGATAGTATTAATTTGCCAAAAGTTGTTACAAGTTTTCTTTGATTATAGTAGGAGTCTTTTTATCTATTACTATTCTATCTTATATAATTTATTGTTAATTGAAAAGGTTGGTTAAAGCAGGAGATTAAAATTATACATACACACCATAAGCATTTTATTTCAGCTTAAAACAAATAAATATACATTTATTCACCAACCTTATGATGTATTAAATATGCGCCTGCTGATTAGAGTTCTTCATCTTTTTGGCATTAATTACATCCTGTGATGCATTGCTTGAAACTTCCAATTACAGTTTTTCTAAGTGGAGTGAGAGCTTTTAGTTACTTGAAACACTGAGTATAAGCTCCTCCTGGATTTTTTTTTTAAATATATTTTATTGATTTATTACAGAGAGGAAGGGAGAGGGACAGAGAGTTAGAAACATCAATGAGAGAGAAACATCGATCAGCTGCCTCCTGCACACCCCCCACTGGGGATGTGCCCGCAACCAAGGCACATGCCCTTGACCGGAATCGAACCTGGGACCATTCAGTCTGCAGGCTGACGCTCTATCCACTGAGCCAAACCAGTTAGGGCCTCCTGGATTTTTTAATTTGCTCCAAGCTTATTTATGTGTCTTACCACACTTCAATTGAGGACAGTTTATTTATTTATTTTTAATTGAATATATTGGGGTGAAGTTGGTTAATAAAATTATACAGGACCATGCTCTAACCACTTTACCATACTGGCCAGGACAAGGCTCTTACTCTCTCTTTTTATTTTTAAAGTTTTTTGTATTTTTTTTAATCCTCAACTGAGGGTATTTTTCCATTGATTTTTAGAGAGAGTGGAAGAGAGAGGGAAAGATAGAGAGACATCGTTGTGAGAGAAACACATCGATTGGTTGCCTTCTGTACGTGCTCCGACCAGGGCCCAGACCTGGGAGGAGCCTGCAACCGCCCTTGACCAGACTCAAACCTGGGACCCTTCAGTCCACAGGCCGGCACTCTCTCTGTCCACTGAGCCAAACTGGCCAGGGCTTTATTCTATTTTTGTTAATTCTCACCCGAGGATGTTTTTTCATTGATTTTTAGAGAGAGGGAGAGACAAAAAGAAACATCGATGTGAGAGAGAATCATTGATTGGTTGCCTTCCGCACTCGCCCCCGACCTGGGCCAGGGATCAAGCCTGCAACCGAGATACATGCCCTTGACCGGAATCAAACCCAGGACCCTTCAGTCTGAGGGCTGACGCTCTATTCACTGAACCAAACTGGCTAAGGCAAGGCTCTTGCTCTTGATGGATTAAAAAAAACTTTCCCCAGGCTATCTACTCATTCCTTCATTCTCCTCCTTCCACATTGGAAAGTATTTCATATAAGGTTACTTTATTTTCTTCTTGGGTTGCATTTTATGAAATGTTCTTTTTCTGTCAGGTGCCACATATAAGTTCTGTAATTCTTATCATGCTTTTTTTTACCCAGAAATCTTAGGCATGTATTTTTAAAATGTTTAGTAATGTGGAAAAAATAGCATTTGTATCTTTATAATTTACTAGAGGTCTGATGCATGAAATTAGTGCAGGGGGCTCGGCCTTTGCAGCTGCGGTGGCTTGCCTTGGCCCTCACAGCCCCGGCTTCATCTGGAAGGTCGTCTGGCTGTCCGGTCTAATTAGGATATTACCCTTTTATTGATATAGATAGGCGCTTCCTGCAGTATGACTAGTCCAAATTCTGATGTTTTGGTTTTCCTTATTAAAATTCCTTTGTGGCCCTAGCTGGTTTAGCTCAGTAGATAGAGCGTCGGCCTGTGGACTGAAGGGTCCCAGGTTCGATTCCGGTCAAGGGCACATGCCCAGACTTTGGGCTTGATCCCCAGTATGGAGTGTGCAGGAGGCAGCCAATCAGTGATTCTCATTGATGTTTCCATCTCTCTCTCCCTCTCCCTTCCTCTCTGAAATAAATAATAATATATTTAAGAAATAAAATAAAATTCCTTTGTGTGCTTCCCATTCACTCCCAGCCCCAAGTTTCTTGCAGCTGTATTTGAGCTGGGAAACCTGAGGAGAGGTTAGAAATAGGAAATTATAGAGGAAGAAAAAAGACCCTTGACTTGGACAGGAAGAGCAGGTAGCAAGGAAGATCTTAGGGATGAGATAGTATTTTAGTTTGTGAAGCAGAGATGGGGATAATATTTTTGAGATAGATAGAAAATATAAGATGACTAAGAGAACATGCTTTCTGAAATAAGAAGATGGTTTGATTCTAAGATTAAAGTTTCTAAAAGAGCAAATAGCCATACTAGAGGCCCAGTGCACGAAATTCATACATGCGTAGGGTCCCTGGTGGTCAGAGCACATCATAGCGAGTGATCAAACTGGTCGGTCAAACTCCCTAGGGGACACTTTGCATATTAGGCTTTTATATATAGATATAGATACAGATATAGATATAGATATAGATATAGATATAGATATAGATGTATAGATAGATAGATTTTTTAGAGTACCTTTCCTCTAATTACTAGTTTTGTTTAGAAAAAATACAAAACAAAACCTGTGGCTATCTTTCAGAAATTTTGTACAAATAGCTATTACTATAACCGTAAATATGTGTATTTTTCCTCCTTCTAGAATCATCCTGGAGAGACATGAATGTCTGCAATGATATTTCCTGACAAGAAGATAATAGAAGGAAAGAAGATCACCAGTTAGCAGAATTCAAATAACCAGGATTTTGTATTTAACACCTCCAACTGCAGACTTCTCTTGCCTACCTTTAAATCAGAGATAACTACAATCAGAACCCAGACAAGGCAAAAGAATACTTTTCTCCTAAATCTTTTGAGATAAAAGAAATTGCAATGTCTAGGAAACAAAACCAGAAGGGTAAGAGTATATATGGGCATAAATTGTTAAAAGCATAGTTGTGGAGTAATAATCACCATTTATATCTGTATTTTCAAAAAACGTTCTCTTAATATGTTTTGAATGGTTATACTTTTCCTCTGTACCATACTACTGTTAGTTACAACTTTTTATCATGACAAATTAATTTTAGAAGAGCATAGAACATTCATAACTATCTGTTATCTCATTAACTAAGTATCTGTAGATATTATTTTACACTTCGTGTATTACTACTTTTAGAATTCATATAACAGTTGCTTTTATCTTAGAAACCTAATAAATTGGAATATACTTGCAGGATAGCCAAATGCCTCTTGAAAATGTACTTTTTGGAGAGTGAACATATGTTAGGGGGAATGCTAGGAGATAATTTACTGCAGGATATTCTGTATCCTTTGAGTTGATGTTTCATTGGAGTTGATGTTTCATTGGTTTAGATTCCTAAAGAAGCTGAACTGTTTTATGGAATGGGATTCATCAACTGAAAAGTTTTTATAACCTTTTTGTTTCTTCTTCAGACTTTAATTTCATCATAATTCAGTTTGCTTTTTCTCCAGTTATGCTTGAAACACTGATATCTGTTTTCCTTCTGCAAATGAGAAACATATAATAAAAATAGGATTCCAAACTTTAAAATAAAATAATTTATTCTAAGGTTAGCATTTAATTTTTCCTAAAGAGTTAACTTGAGCAGATTGCTTTGACCTCTAAAAACCTAGTCTTTGTTTATTTCATGTCTGTGTTTTGCTAGAGTTATAAAAATGTCTTGATTACTCTAGCTTTATAGTATTCTTGAAGTCAGGTAACATCAGTTCTTCAACATCGTTCTCCTTCAATATTGTGTTAGCTATTCTGGATCTTTTGTCTTTCCATATTAACTTGAGAACCAGTTTGTCAATATCCACAAAATAAATTACTGGGGATTTTGATTGGGATTGCTTTTAATATATATTAAATATACTCGAGACCCGATGCATGGATTCCTGCAAACGGTGGGGTCCCTCGCCTGGCCTGCAGGGATCCGGCCGAAACCTGCTCTCCGACATCCCCCAAGGGGTAGCGGATAGTGAGAGGGTGGTTCTTGGGTGACGCACACTGGAATCCACACTGGAATCCTGCTCCTTCCTCTCTGGCTCTGGTGACTGCACCCAAGAACTGTAGCTGCCAAGTCACCGCAGTTCCGCAGCTCCTGGGTGGAGCATCTGCCCCCTGGTGGTCAGTGCGCGTCATAGCTACCGGTTGTCTGCCCCCTGGTGGTCATTGTGCATCATAGCTATTGATCGAATGGTCAGAAGGTCGCTTAGGCTTTTAAATAGATTGTGTGTGTGTGTGTGTGTGAGATTTCAGAGAGGAAGGAAGAGAGAAACATCAGCGATGAGAGAGAATCATTGATCGGCTGTCTCCTGCACGCCCCCTACTGGGGATCAAGCCCACAACCAGGGCATGTGCCCTGACCACGAATCAGTGAGCTCCTAATTCATAGGTCAGTGCTCAATCATGAATCACACCAGCTGGGTTTGGGATTGCTTTTAATCTACATACCATGTTGGCAAGAACTGACATCTTGATAATACTGAGTTTTCCTATTCACAAACATAGAATGTCTTTCTATTTATTTAATTCTTTTCTTTCTTTAGAGTTTTGTAGTTTTCCTCATATAGGTTTTAAGCATACTTTGTTAGATTTATACCCAAGTATTTTTGGGGTGTTAAAGTAAATGGTACTGTGTTTTTTATTTTATTTATTTATTTTTAATATATTTCTTTATTGATTTCAGAGAGGAAGGAAGAGGGAGAGAGAGAGAGAGAGAGAGAGAGAAACATCAGTGATGAGAGAGAATCATTGATCAGCTGCCTCCTGCACGCCCCCTACTGGGGATCAAGCCCACAACTCAGGCTTGTGCCCTTGGCCGGAATCGAACCTGAGACCCTTCAGTCTGCAGGCTGATGCTCTATCCACTGAGCCAAACCAGCTAGGGCTGTGTTTTTTATTTTAAATTCCACGTATTCATTGCTGTTACAGTGATGGACTTTTGTATATTAACCTTGTATCCTGCAAAGTTGATATAATCACTATTCGTTCCAGAAGTTTTAAATAACATTTATTTTTTAAGTTTATTACTGACATTTAAAAAATATGTTTTTACTGATTTTTAGAGAGAGGGGAAGGAAT
Source organism: Plecotus auritus (assembly GCF_963455305.1). Lineage (NCBI taxonomy): Eukaryota > Metazoa > Chordata > Mammalia > Chiroptera > Vespertilionidae > Plecotus > Plecotus auritus. The sequence goes on along the minus strand of NC_137772.1, from coordinate 177,129,425 downwards.
AGGGAGAGAGAGAGAGAGAGAAACATCAGTCGGCCCCCACCGGGGATCGAGCCTGGGCATCTGCCCTGACTGGGAATCTAACTGGTGACCTCTTGGTGCACAGGATGATGCTCAATCAGTGAGCCATACCAGCCGGGCTATTATTGAAATTTTAAACTTATCAAAATTAGAATAGTATGGCCCTGATGGGTTTGGTTCAGTGGATAGAGCGTCGGCCTGCAGACTGAAGGGTCTCAGGTTTGATTCCAGTCAAGGGCATGTACCTTGGTTGCGGGCACATCCCCAGTAGGGGGTGTGCAGGAGGCAGCTGATTGATGTTTCTCTCTCATCGATGTTTCTAACTCTCTATCCCTCTCCCTTCCTCTCTGTAAAAAATCAATAAAATATATTTAAAAAAAATACAATAGTATGGTGCACTCACCAATAACCATAATTCAGGCCCAATCATTAACAACACATGGCCAATCTTTTTTGTGTATACTTTAACCCCCAGTGGATTATTTCTATTATTATTTTTGTTTGTTTGTTTGTAAATCCTCACTAGAGGATATCCCTCCATTTATTTTTAGGGAAAGTTGAAGAGAAAGGGAAAGACAGAGAGAAACATTGATGTGAGAGAAATACATCGATTGGTTGCCTCCTGCATGAGCCCTGACCAGGGCCCAAGCTGGGGAAGAGCCTGCAACCAAGGTATGTGCCTTTGACTAGAATCAAACACAGGGCTCTTAGGTCCTCAGGCCGACGCTCTATCCAACTGAGCCAAACCGGCTAGGGCTAGTATTATTTCTAATGTTCAAGGATCTCTGAACTTTTTTATTGGCCTTCTTCCCACCCCACCCTCCCACCCCTCTGCCAAGGAGTACCCCAGAACTTTGGTGTCATTGACCTTAGATACCACTTTGCTGTCCACAGTCATACAGCTGGTGGTCTTTTGAATGGATTGCATGGAGTTGCTATTGTCCAGGCCATCACCAAGATGGAAGTCCTCCCTTCTTCCAGCAGGCAGTGGTAGGTGGCGATCTCAGCTTCCAGCTTGACCTTGATGTTCAGCAGGGCCTTGTACTCTTGGGCCTGGCACTTTCCCTCTGCCCAGGTCTGGGCCAGCTTTGACTCCAGCTGCAGCAGGATCCCATTGAGCTGCTCCATCTGCATGGCATAGTGCAGCTCCACCTCCCACAGGCTGTTCTCCAAGCTGGCCTTCAGATTTTTCATGGAGTCCAAGTTGATCTCCAAGGACTGGACTGTACATCTCAGCCCCATGAATGTTATCTCAGGAGCTCCTATCTCAGCAGTCTGTGAGGTGCTCCCCTCTGTGACCAGTAATTGTCTAGCTGGGACCAGTACTTGTCTAGCTCCCCTCCTTTCCTCAGAGTCAGCTCGTCATACTGGGCCCAGATGTCCGCCATGATCTTGCTGAGGTCCTGAGATTTGGGGGCATCCAACTTCCTGGTCAACACAGAGTTGGCAATCTGGTTTGGTAGAACATTTACTTCCTTCTCGTGCTTCTTCTTCATGAAGAGCAGGTCCTCCTTGAAAGCCTTGCTCTCTATCACCAGCTGCAGCCGAGTGATATTGATGTCATCAATGACCTTATCGAGCCCATTGATGTCACTCTCCATAGACTAGCGCATGACCAGCTCTGTCTCATACTTGACTCTGAAGTCAGCAGCAGCAGGACAGGCATCATCAGTCAGCAGAACAATGTGGGCTTTGTCCACAGAACTTTAAAAAAATCTGAGCCCTCAGGTCCTCAGTGGTCTTTGAAATAATGACCCCAGTTTCTGACCTGGGGTCTCTTCTCCAGGTGTTCCTGAATTTGATCTCCAGTCTCCAATTATCAGCCTCCAGGCTTCTCACCCTCTCCAGGTAGGAGGCCAGGCCATCATTTAGGCATTGCATAGTCTTCTCACTCTGGGTGCTCCCTATGCCCAATAGACCCCCAGCCATCCCTGCAGCCAGGCCCCCAGACCTTCAGCTGTCCCACACACTGGTGGAGTGGGACACAGAGATCCAGGAGCCCCTGTCACCTTCATACCTGGTGGATGCTGACTGTGCTGCTGGTTGTCCGGGCCTGGTCACTGGGCAACTGCACTGAGTCCAGGGTCCAGTAGTTTGTGGAGAAGCTGGAGTGGGTGCTGAAGCTCAGGTTGTTCAGGGAGGAAGGCAAGAACTGAGACTCTGGTTCAAGCCACCCCCCAGTGGATTATTTTGAAGCAAGTTTCTGACATCATCTCAGGGAAAGCCTTTTTTTTTAATCCTCACCTGAGGATATGTTTTTACTGATTTTTTTTTTTTTTTTAAGAGAGAGAGAAACATCGATATTGAAGAGAAACGTCCATCAGTTGCCTCCTGTATGCACCTCGACTGTGGGTTGAACCTGCAACCTAGGTATGTGCCCTAACCGGGAATTGAACGCGCAACCTTTTGGAGTATGGGATGATGCTTGAGCCACCTGGCCATGGCTCAGGGACTTTTTAAATAGATATAAAAAGCACTAATCAGGAAGAAAAAGAATGTCACTGCATTATTACATTAAAATTAAGAACTTCTTTTTTTAAATAAATCTTTATTCAGATTATTACAATTATTTCTCCTTTTCCCCCCATAGCTCCCCTCCACCCATTTCCCACCCCACCTTCTGCCCTTACCTCCCCCCCACTGTCCTCATCCATAGGTGTATGATTTTTGTCCATTCTCTTCATGAACCCCCCATACCCCTTTCCCCCTGAGAATTATCAGTCCACTCCCTTTCTATGCCCCTGATTCTATTATATTCACCAGATTATTCTGTTCCTCAGGTTTTTAATTCACTTGATTTTTAGGTTCGCTTGTTGATAGATATGTATTTGTTGTTCATAATTTTTCTCTTTACTTTTTTCTTCTTCCTCTTCTTTAAGAATACCTTTCAGCATTTCATATAATACTGGTTTGGTGGTGATGAACTCCTTCAGCTTTTTCTTATCTGTGAAGCTCTTTATCTGCCCTTCAATTCTGAATGATAGCTTTGCTGGGTAGAGTAATCTTGGTTGTAGGTTCTTGCTATTCATCACATTGAAAATTTCTTGCCACTCCCGTCTGGCCTGCATAGTTTCTGTTGAGAAGTCAGCTGACAGTCGTATGGGTGCTCCCTTGTAGGTAATTAACTGTTTTTCTCTTGCTGCTTTTAATATTCTCTCTTTGTCTTTTGCTCTTGGCATTTTAATTATGATGTGTCTTGGTGTGGTCCTCTTTGGATTCCTTTTGTTTGGGGTTCTGTGGGCTTCCTGGACTTGTAAGTCTATTTCTTTCACCAGGTGGGGGAAGTTTTCGGTCATTATTTCTTCAAATAGGTTTTCAGTATCTTGCTCTCTCTCTTCTTCTGGCACCCCCATAATTCTGATGTTGGTACGCTTGAAGTTGTCCCAGAGTCTTCTTACATTATCTTCAACTTTTTGGATTTTTTTTTTTGCTTTTTGCTTTTTCGGTTGAGTGTTTTTTGCTTCTTTGTATTTCAATTCTTTGACTTGATTCTTGTGTTCCTCTATTCTGTTTTTGGGTCTCTGTATAATATTTTTTATTTCAGTCAGTGTATGTTTAATTTCTAGTTGGTCCTTTTTCATATCTTCGAGGGTCTTGTTATATTTATCGGCCTTTTCTAGGATATTCTTAAAAAGTCTTATAACCGTGGTTTTGAATTCTATATCCAGTCGTTTGTTTTCCTCCATTTCTTTCGTTTGTGATCTGATTCTTTGACCCTGCATTTTCACTGATTCCCTGAGTTGGTAAGGTAGATATTTGTGCTAGGTTTCCAATATGGCCCAGTGGGTCTGCTTCCCCAGTTAACCTGAGGTGGACACTCTTGGTGCACCCCTTTGTGGACTGTGTGTACAGCCTTGTTGTAATTAAGTCTTTATTGTTGTTGGTATCACTGGGAAGAATTGACCTCCGGGCCAGTTGGCTGTAAGGATCAGCTGTGTCTATGCTGGGAGAAGTTCGGTGCTGGAGACAGCCTTATAGGATTAGACTTGCCGAATTGCAATAGCCTCTGTGCTCAGCTTGGATGGGGTGGAGTCTCAGTTTTGGCTTCCTGTCAGCCTTGCCCTTGCGCGCATGTGCGCTTTCAGTCCTCCGCCTTCCCCAGCTCGAGTCTCCGCCTGAGAGTCCAGACTCCCCCCACAAGAGCGTGGGTCCCCAGGGGCTCGCCTGGAACTGGGGTTCACTGCAGTCAGAACTGGGGCTCAGTGCCATCAGGAGCCTCTGACTCCCTTCCACTAGGGAAAGCCTGTGGCAACCTCCGCAGCCTTTGTGCGCACTGGCACGCGCGCGTGCTTTCAGTCCTCCGCCTTCCCCGGCTCCCGAGTCTCCGCCCGAGAGTCCAGACTCCCCCCACAAGAGCGTGGGTCCTCAGGGGCTCGCCTGGAACTGGGGTTCACTGCAGTCAGAACTGGGGCTCAGTGCAGTCAGGATCCTCTGACTCCCTTCCACTAGGGAAAGCCTGTGGCAACCTCCGCAGCCTTTGTGCGCACTGGCCCGCGTGCGCCTTCAGACTTCTGCCTTTCCCAGCTCGAGCCTCTGCCCGAGAGTCCAGACTCCCCCCGTAAGAGCGTGGGTCCCCAGGGGTTCGCCCGGAACTGGGGTTCAGTGCAGTCAGAACTGGGGTTCAGTGCGGTCGGAGGCTTCCTTCCCCCTTCCGCCAGAGAAAGTCAGCCAGGCTCTCAGCTGCCCTTCCTCTCTGCGTGCACAAAGCCCCTTTGCCGTACCTCCAATTCTCTGTGAGCTTTTCTCTTTCCTTCTAGTTGTAGAATTTTCACTCAGCCAGCTTTCCTGTGGTTCTGGATGGTGTCCGTTCTGTCTTTTAGTTGTAGTTTTGAAATTGTTGTGCGAGGCAGCAGTTTAGGTGTTTACCTATGCCGCCATCTTGGTTTCTCCAAAATTAAGAACTTCTGTTCATCAAAAGGCACAGTTAAGAGAATGGGAGAAGAAATTTGCATCATATTTAAAGAACAGGGAACTACTATAGACCAGTAAGAAAAAGATAATTCTGCCTTCTAACTCTGGGCAATAGTAGGCATGCGAGGAAAAAAGAATATCAAAATGCCTAATATCATGTAAAGGCACTCAGTATTTTTTGTTGTTGTTAATCCTCACCTCAGGATATTTTTTCCATTGATTTTTAGAGTGGAAGGGGTCGGGGGAGAGAGAAAAACATGGATGTGAGAGAGACACATCAACTGGTTGCCTCCTACATGTGCCCCCTATTGGGCCCGGGGATCAAATCTGCAAGCTAGGTACATGCCCTTGATTAGGAATTGAGCCCATGACCCTTTGGGTATAAGGGTCAACATTTTAATCACTGAGCAACACCAGCCAGGGAGGCACTCAGTCTCTTTAGAAATGAGTGAAATGCAAATTGGAATAATAATGGGATGTGGTTCAGTTGTTTGGAGTGTAGTCTGGTGCACCAAAAGGTCGCAGGTTTCATTCCCAGTCTCATGCATACCTATGTGTGGGCTCTATCCCTGGCCCTGTCAATCAGGACAATGTGAGAAGCAACCGATTGATATTTCTCTCTCACATCAATTCTCTCTCTCTCCCCCTCTCTCTCCTTTCCCCCCCTCCCTCTTCCCCCCTTTCTAAAACATCAATGAACATGTCTTCGGGTGAGAATTAAAAAAAAAAAAAAAGATTAATAATACCAAGAGAGTGAGTATGTGGAGCAATAGAAACTTAAAAAACTGCTAGTGGAAGTTTAAATTGGTATTTTGAAAAATTGTTTGACATTATGTACTAAAGTTGAAGATATACATACCCTATGACTAGGTTGTATTTCTGGGTATATTCGGTAGAAAGGCATTCCCAAGTATGTGAGGAAATTGTACAAGAGTATTCAAAACAGCATTATTTGTATTGGCCAGAAACTAGAAGCAACCCAGTTTTCCACTATCAGAATAAACAATGGCATAATCATACAATGAAATATTATTAAGCAAGAAAAAGGAACAAATTATTTACTTATAAGAACATGCATGAATTTTACAAACACAATGTTGAACAAAACAAGCCATGCATCAAAATTAAATATATGTGGAGTTAGTCCTTTTTAGACAAAAGCAAAGCTATACCATAATACTTAGCTATGTGTTTTTAGTTGGTAGCAACTATAAAGAAAGGAAGTTTAGTTACCTTTGGTGAATGGGGAGCTAAAGGACGGGGGGTACATGAGGAGACTTCTAGGGTACTAGAAATGTTTTCTTAGCCTGATTAGTAGTATTTGGGTGTTTATTTCGTGCTAAATTATCAAGCTGAGATACTTTATGTGTGTATGCACTGTAAATGTTATATTTCACAATAAAATTGTTTAGAGAAGATATTTCCTTAGAACAGAACGGGCTTAAATAAGTGTGTTATTTAAGTGTAGCGAGTTTCCTACCTTCACAAGTATAACACTTAAAAGCTAGGGTTCGCCGAGACCGGTTTGGCTCAGTGGATAGAGCATCGGCCTGCGGACTGAGAGGTCCCGGGTTCGATTCCGGTCAAGGGCATGTACCTTGGTTGCGGGCACATCCCCAGTGGGAGGTGTGCAGGAGGCAGCTGATCGATGTTTCTAGCTCTCTATCCCTCTCCCTTCCTCTCTGTAAAATATCAATAAAATATATTTAAAAAAAAAAAAAAAAAAAAAAGCTAGGATTCGCCTGGCTGGTGTGGCTCAGTTGTTGAGCATCGACCTGTGAACCAGGAGGTCACGGTTCAAGTCCTGGTCAGGGCACATACCTGGGTTGCGGGCTCTATCCCCAGTGTGGGTCAGGCAGCCAGTCAATGATTCTCTCTCATCATTGATGTTTCTATTTCTCTCTCCCTCTTCCTTCTTCTCTGAAATCAAGAAAAATATATTCTTTTTTAATTTAATTTAATTTTTTTATTTTTTTATTTATTTTTTATTAAGGTATTATATGTGTACATATCTTACCATTGCCCCACCCCCACCCCACTCCCATACATGCCTCACCCCCCAATGTTTTGCATCCGTTGGTTACTCTTATATACATGCATATAAGTCCTTCAGTTGATCTCTTATTTCCCCCACCTCTCCCTAACCTTACTGCTGTAATTTGACAGTCTGTTTGATGCTTTACTGCCTCTGTATCTATCTTTTTGTTCATCAGTTTATAATGTTTTTCATTATCCCCAAATGAGTGAGATCATGTGGTAAGAAAAATATATTCTTAAAAAAGAAAAAAAAAAGCTAGGGTTCACCTTGTGATAATTATAACAACTATTTGGAAATAGAAATATTTATAATTAAAATAGATTATTGATCCATAAGTCAATTTAAGAAAGAAGAAGCTAATAGATTTAATTCTTATTTGCATGATGTTAATGAATGAAGAGTAAGATTTTGCAGTGCTGTGGTTTTATGAAAAGGATGTTTTTGATGGAGACAGAAGCATGTGATTTTTAGAATTGACTTGTTCATTTCTGTACTCCCCCCTCATTATTTAGAGAATACTTTATTAATTTCTGTAATCAAACCCATGTGGATTAAGACCTTATATATTTAATACTGCGCGCACTGCATTTCTGTACTTTGAAGCAAGGGGATAGGATGGGGTGAGAGGGACAACATTGATTATTTGACAGGGCTAGAAGGAACATCCAGAGCAAAGTCTTTTACAATGATAAGAAAATATCTCACATCTATCATACAGTTTTAAAAAGATGATTTCCTCACTCACTCTCCTTCAGATTCTCAAAAATTCTACCATTAGTCTGTACTAATCTTAGTAATTGAAGATTTGTTTGACTTTTTTTTTTTTTTTTAACTTTTTTTGGGGGTGGTGGTAGTAATCCTCACTCGAGGATATTTTTTCCATTGATTTTCAGAGAGAGTGGAAGTGGGGGGAGAGATAGAAAGAGAGAAGCATCAGTGTAAGAGAGACACATTGATTGGCTACCTCCCGCACTCGGATTGAATCTGCAACTGAGGTACGCGTACCCTTAACTGAAATCGAACCCAGGACCCTTCAGTCCATGGGCCAACGCTCTCACCATTGAGCCAAACCATCTAGGGCTGTTTGACTTTTAAATATTACAATTCTTAAATATTTTAATTTTTTTTGACTTAGGGAATTGAGTTTTCTGGAATAGGTGGTAGAATTCTTGAGAATATGAAGGACAGTGAAGAGTAGGAAATAATTTTTAAAAAAAATGTGTGTTCAATTCACCTAATCCATCTAAGCCCAGAAGTATGCCAATAAGTTGCAATAACATCCAAGAATAACAATCTCATAAAATAGAAGATCCCATTAAATAGAGAAATGCAAGTGAAATTTTAAAATGAGGGTTTGACTTGTGAGAGAGACTGAAATAGGCCCTTAGTAACTGAAAGTATGTTTTTCTTCAGACTTAATTGACCATCTCACACAGAGGCATTTTATAAGATGTGATTTATTTGCAGACTGATTATCTGGCTTTTAGATCATTCATGTTTCTTGATTTCTTTCTCCCTCCTATTTTTATTGGCTGTCCATCTTTTAGCCATATCATAATTTATTTTTACCTTTCCCTAAAGAAAAGGAGAGATTAACAAGTAGAAAGGTAAAACTCAAATCAGTCCTTCCATTACTTGGAAATAAATAAAGACTTAACTAAATATTTTAATTTTTATTCTATTTTAGTGCCCCTTTCCTTAAAAAAGCCTGAATGTTGGCTGAAACCGGTTTGGCTCAGTGGATAGAGTGTCGGCCTGCGGACTGAAGAGTCCCGGGTTCGATTCCGGTCGGGGGCATGTACCTTGGTTGCGGGCACATCCCCAGTGGGAGGTGTGCAGGAGGCAGCTGATCGATGTTTCTCTCTCATCGATGTTTCTAGCTCTCTATCCCTCTCCCTTCCTCTCTGTAAAAAAATCAGTAAAATATATTTAATAAAAAAAAGTTAAAAAAAGCCTGAATGTTGGCTGTAAATAGATAGCAAAATAATCATGTGGCTTCATAATTTTCAAAGTAACTTTGAATTCATGTAATCCTTGGGACTACATGCAAAGTTTTTTTACAAAGTTTTTTAAATGAAGCTAGCTCAAAGATGATCTAAAACAGCAGAGAATATGTACTAATGTTGGTAATGCAAAATTTGAGTTGTGTTTTTTTTTAAATAAAATTACAGTTCTTAGATGCTTTAATTTTCTTGACATATGAAATTGAGTTTCTTTCCTTGAACAGCTGGTAGAATTTGAAGGATAATAAAGAGTAGGAAAGAATTATTTTAACCATTTATTTTATTTCATATGTGGGATAACTAATTCCAGACTAATGAGAAATGACATGGAGACAGAAGAGGTTGGGCATCAAAATCAATATTATTGCCTCACAGCTATTCTCTAGAGCAGTGGTTCCCAACTTTTTTTGTCCATGCCCCACCTGAGCATCTCTAAAATCCTGATGCCCCCCCACCCTCGTGACATATAATTCTTATTATTCAAAAAGTCAACTTTTATTCATGTGGAGAAAGCCTAAAAGGCCATTATCTTTGTCTGAACAAGCTTCCAGAGAACATGGCATCCATGAAAGAAAAATAAAAGAAGGAAAGGACAGTTGAAGTACTGAGGAAGAAATCACTAAGAAATTGTTAAAAAATATAATAATATGAAGTGATATGAAAAAATAGCAAAGTTTTAAAACAATAGAGAAATTTTGCATAAATTTGTCACAATATATATTTATATACTGTATGTGAGGCCCCTAGAATCATAAGAAATGCAAAAAATTCACTTAATAACTCATTCTCAAATTGCCCCCCTTAAAAATGTGCCCTACGTTGGGAACCACTGCTCTAGAATATATTACTAAGAATGTTTTTGAAAGGTAGACTGAGTTCCCTATCCAATCATGGAAGAATTGACAGAATTATTATTGGAACAGCAAACTTTTTAAACAATGAGAGACCCTCAAGAATACTTGGAACTTAAAAAGAAAAGCTTATTCTGTTGCCCATGCTAGAAACCTGGAAAAATCTATTGGTGTGAGTAAGGTAGGATTTAATTGCTTGTCTGTAGCTTTAATAAAAACCCTGATTTTTCATCAGGTTCTACTTGGAAAAATCAGAACTCATTCTAGAAGTTTGGAAATTCCCCAGTGTAAGTGTGTTGTCTTAAAAGAAGAGGCCTAACATCCTAGAATGTATTTGAGGAAGCACTCAAAGGAACAAAGAAAAAAATTAATCAGCTGTTAATGCTATATGACACATAAAAGCAGAGATAACAGAAAGATAAAAGGCTGCTTTCATCATTCAAGATCCACTTAGCAGATTGATCATTTAAGTGTGGATTTTTCTGAACATATAAGCCACAGTGGTCATCTGAGATGTCTGGAAAGACAAGTTGATGAGACTACTGAGAGGATTTGTATGTTTAGCCAAGGCAGCCAAGATGGAGGTTTCTTTATAACTAAATATTAAAAAGCATTAGCATTTCAGAAATCAACTACAGTCCTCCGCTCTACCAGCTGAGCTATCGAAGGGACAATATTAGCATTTCAGAAGGCCACAACAGTAATATAGTAAAATTACAATAGACTAGAAGTCTTACAAAATGGCACTTTGACATAGTTGTCTTTGAAAATTTTTCATCTCTGATTTGCTTCTCTTCCGAGCCTGATTCCTCATTATTTATACATTCTCTCCCCTTTTAAAAATATGTAAATATTTTGTTTATTATCCAAATAGTCATAATTCTTCCATACTTAGGTGGTAAATTGGCGGAAGATAGTATTACTGCTACCTAGGAAACTGAACTTGGTGGCATATTTAGTTTTGAAGTTGTAAATCCACTCTAGGCTTTAGCTAGTAGTGTCTGTGACAATAACTTCCTTGCAGTCACATTTGTTCAATATAACCCCCCTCACTGCATTTGCTACTAGTGCACATGATGAAACTAAACTACATTTGTTCTTTTATTGGTGACTTATATGTGGATTATTCTCAAAATTGGCTTGAGCAAAAGCTATTTGAAGACACTGGTGGTTGAGTATTGTCTGTTCACTCTAAAGGAAAACTTCAGATTGTTTAATTGTTCATGAAATAACACTTCTGCAAGATTTGGCACTTAAATAACCTCTGCTCTTGACTTGATTTTTTAATTTTTAAGAGCAAGTGTATACAGTTTGAGATAATAAGACAAGTGATCATCACACTTGTTAGATTATCTGTTTGGATAGGCTTCCTCACCTCAGAGCTTACCTGCATTTAATTTGTTGTTTTTTTTTTTTTAATAAATCTTTATTGTTCAGATTATTACAGGTGTTCCTCTTTTTTTTCCCCCATAGCTCCCCTCCACCTGATTCCCCACCCCATCTCACCCCACCCCATGCCCTTACCCCCCGCCACTGTCTTCATCCATAGGTGTAAGATTTTTGTCCAATCTCTTCCCGCACCCCTCACACCCCCTTCCTCCTGAGAATTGTCAGTCCACTCCCTTTCTATGTCCCTGATTCTATTATATTCACCATCCATTCAGTTCTTCAGATTTTTTATTCACTTGATTTTTAGATTCACTTGTTGGTAGGTATGTATTTGATGTCATTTTGTTGTTCATAATTTTTATCTTTACATTTTTCTTCTTCTTCCTCTTCTTAAACAATACCCTTCAGCATTTCATGTAATCCTGGTTTGGTGGTGATGAACACCTTTAGCTTTTTCTTGTCTGTGAAGCTCTTTATCTGACCTTCAACTCTGAATGATAGCTTTGCTGGGTAGAGTAATCTTGGTTGTAGGTTCTTGCTGTTCATCACTTTGAATATTTCTTGCCACTCCCTTCTGGCCTGCATAGTTTCTGTTGAGAAATCAGCTGACAGTCGTATGGGTACTCCCTTGTAGGTAACTAACCGTTTTTCTCTTGCTGCTTTCAAGATTCTCTCTTTGTCTTTTGCCCTTGGCATTTTAATTATGATGTGTCTTGGTGTGGTCCTCTTTGGATTCCTCTTGTACGGGGTTCTGTGCACTTCCTGAACTTGTAAGTCTATTTCTTTCACCAGGTAGGGAAAGTTTTCTGTCATTATTTCTTCTAATAGGTTTTTAATATTTTGCTCTCTCTCTTCTGGCACCCCAAAAATTCAGATGTTGGTACGCTTAAAGTTGTCCCAGAGGCTCCTTACACTATCTTCATATTTTTGGATTCTTTTTTCTTTTTGTTTTTCTGGTTGGGTGTTTTTTGTTTCCTCATGTTTCAAATCTTTGGTTTGGTTCTTGGGGTACGTTGATCTACAGTTGAGTTTCTGTATATTCTTTATTTCAGACAGTGTATGCTTAATTTCTGACTGGTCCTTTTCCATTTTTTTGGCATTCTCATTAAGATCCTTAAAGGTCTCACTAAATTCCTCAGAGGTTTTTAGAAGATTCTTGAGTAACCTTATAAATGTGGTTCTGAACTATATGTCGTCCAGTAGTTTGCTTTCCTCCATTTCTTTCATTCATGACATGTTTCTTTGTCTCCGCATTTTGGCTGCTTCCCTGTGTTGATGGAGTGGCTTTGTGTGGTAGGTTACCTATAGGGGCCAGTAGTCAGCCTCCCCAATCACCTGAGGTGGACGCTCTTGGTACACCCCTTTGTGGGCTGAGTGCAAAGTCTTGGTGTAGTTAAGCCTTGATTGCTGTTGGTACACTGGGAGGAATTGACCTCCAGGCCAATTGGCTGTGAGGACCCGCTGTGTCTATAATGGAAGAACTGCTGCGCTAGAGACACGCTTATGGTACAGGACTTGTTTCAGTGGGGCTTTGGTGCTCACTGAGTCTGCCTCTTGAATGTGTCACTTACGGATGTGAGGAGTTGAAATCTGGTGTCTCACACTGACCACTAGGTACACTGGCTTCTGGATCTCCAATGGGGTGCATGTCAGCTACTGTCTGAGGCCACCCAGCAGGAGCTAAAGCGAGAACTACAGTTTTCTCCTCTTTGCTTGGGGTTTGGAGGTTTTGGAGCTGTCTGACCTGGGCTGCAAGTTTGCTAGGTTAAGCTGCGATAGGGCAGGCCATTCATATGCTAAAGCCGCTGCTTGGAGCTTGGGTGGGTTTGTAGGTTGTGCGGGGCGGGCTCTCAGGGCGTCACTAGGCTAGGGCGTGGCAAACAGCGATGGCTGCCAGTTAGCCAGCTCTGCATCTCCGACCGCGCCCCCGCATCCCGCGCCCCCGCATCCTGTGCCCCAGCGCTATAAACAATTATTCCTGCGCGCAGCTCTGCAAGCAAGCCTCCCTCACTTTCCGACCTGATGGCAGACAGTCCAGCTTCTCCCTGTAGTAGTTTGGGTCCCCCGTGTCTCCCCAGAAACTGTATTTCAGAGTAATCGAGGGCTTGTCTCCCTTCGGGTTGAAAAAAGCAACACCTGCCGCCAGCCCGATTTGCATGCCTCCGTACCTCAGCTTTTCAGCGCTTGTGCATGTCTCAGTGCTCTTTTCTCTTTCCTTCTAGTTGTAGAACTTCCACTCAGCCAGCTTTCCCGTGGTTCTGGGTGATAGACGTTTTGTCTTTTAGTTGTAGTTTTGAAATTGTTGTGCGAGGCAGCAGTTTAGGTGTTTACCTACGCCGCCATCTTTGATCCAGCTCTACCTGCATTTAATTTGATCTTACCTCTGTGGCCTCTCTTTGGCCATGGTAAAATGTGATTAATTTTGTTACCCAATTTGTTTTATGTATATGTAAGGAATATCAGTGAGTAATAACAAGAATCTGAGACCTCAGCTGGTGTGGCTCAGTGATTGAGCATCGACCTATGAACCAGGAGGTCACAGTTCAATTTCTTGTCAAGGCACATGCCTGGGTTGTGGGCTCTATCCCCAATGTGGGGTGTGTGGGAGGCTGCTGATCAGTGATTCTCATCACTGATGTTTCTGTCTCTGTCTCCTCTCCCTTACTCTCTGAAATAAATAAAATTATATTTTTTAAAAAGAATTTGTGATCCTTAGAAGAAAGATAATATACCAAGGTACTGTTAAAATAATGGCAACTTGAGAGCCAGTATATTTGGTGAGTTACTATGATTCAGAACTTGTTAGGATACTTGTTCAGTTCCAAAGAAGACATATAGATGGCCAGCAGGTACATGAAAAGGTGCTAACATCACTAATCATCAGATAAATGCAAATCAAAACCACAATTTTCACACCTGTTAGAATGACTGTTATAAAAAAGACAAGAGTCCTAGCTGGTTTGGCTCAGTGGATAGAGTGTCAGCCTGCGGACTGAAGGGTCCTGGGTTCGATTCCAGTCAAGGGCACATGCCCGGTTGCAGGCTCGATCCCCACTAGGGGACGTGCAGGAAGCAGCTGATCAATGATTCTCATCATTGATGTTTCTATTTCTCCCTCTCCCTTTCTCTCTGAAATCAATAAAAATATAAATAAAATAAAGGTAAGAAATAACAAGTATTGTCCAGATTGCAGAAAAAAGGGAACCTTGTGTTGGAATGTAAATTGGTGCAGCCACTATGGAAAATAGTGTGGAGTTTCCTAGAAAAATTAAAAATTGAACTACTATATGATCCAGCAATTCTACTTCTGGGTATTTATCTGAAGAAAACAAAAACACTAACTCAAAAAGATAGATGAACCCCATGTTCAATGCAACATTATTTACAATAGTTAAGATGTGAAAACAACCTAAGTGTTTATTGATGGATGAATGGATAAAGAATGTGCTATGTATATGATTATTATTATTATTATTATTCAGTTATGAAAAAAGGAAATCTTGCTATTTGTGACAACATGGATGGACCTTGAAGGCATTATGCTAAGTGAAATAAATCAGAAAGACAAATATCAAATGTGGAATCTTAAAAAAGAAAATCAAAACAAAAGTAAACCTAGCTCATAGATAACAGAGAATATAGATTGCTGGTTACCAGAGACGGGTGTGGGACATAGGGGGTGTGTGAAATGGGTAAAGAAGGTCAAAAGGTACAAACTTCCAGTTATAAAATAAGTCCTGAGCTATCATATGCAGCATGGTGACTGAGTTAATTATATTGTATTTCATATTTGAAAGTCGCTAAAAGAGTAGTTTTGTAATCATGTATGGTGAATGATGTTAACTAGACTTATTGTGGTGATCATTTCACAGTATATACAAATATCAAATCATTATGTTGTAGTCCTGAAACTAATCCTAATATATAAAAACCCTGGGTCGTAATGACCAGTAACGACCGGAGGCCGACCAACCAGAAGTCAGTGCTGGCCTTGCCCCCAAGCAAGCAGTAAGGGGAAATCACGCAGGCAGGCAAAGGGGTTAAGGGTGATCAGGTAGGCAGACCAGCAGTTAGGGGTGATCAGGTAGGCAGACGGCCCCTGCTCCGCCCCCAAGCAAGCAGATAGGGGCAGTCAGATTGGCTGGCAGAGTGGTTGGGGTGATCAGGTAGGCAGGAAAGTGGTTAGGGAAGATCAGGTAGGCAGGCCAGTGGTTAGGAGTGATCAAGTAGGCAGGCAAACAGTTAGGGGAGATCTGGTAGGCAGACGGCCCCTCACCGGGCTAGCCCTGCCCCCAAGCAAGCAGTTAGGGGCAATCAGGCAGGCAGGCAGAGTGGTTAGAGGTGATCAGGTAGGCAGACCAGTGGTTAGGTGTGATCAGGTACACAGGCGAGTGGTTAGGAGCGATCAGGTAGGCAGATGGCCCCTTGCAGGGCTGGCCCCGCCCCCCAGCAAAGAAAGAGGGAGGCCCAGGCCAGCCAAGCCATTGCACCCCAGCCTGTTGCCTGCAGAGGGAGGCCACTGGTGGCAGGGAATAGGGGGCAGCGCTGCACAGATGGCAAGCAGTGGCAGTGGCAGGGCTGGGGCCAGCTGCCTGCAGCCTGGGTAAGGAAAGCCTCGATAGGCCCCGATCTCAGGCCAGGCCTAGGGGTCCTGGATTGCAGGCTGGGCTGAGGGACCCCCCACCCCTGAGTGCATGAATTTTCGTGCACCAGGACTCTAGTCCTATATAAGAAAAGCCTAATATGCAAATAGACGAACGTGGAATGACCGATGGAACGACCGGTCGCTATGACGCACACTGATCACCAGGGGCAGATGCTTAATGCAGGAGCTGCCCGCAGCCCTGAGGCCCCAGGCCAGCCAAAGTGGGTGCCAGCAAGGGCCCCCCAATCACTCCGCCGGTTGCCCTGCAGAGGGAGGCGGCTGGCGGTGGCAGCGGGGCAATTGGGGTGGGGCCGCTGGCGAGCGGGCCGATGCCACCCCCGATCACCCCACCAAAGCGGGTGGCGCCAGGCCAGCCAAGTCGGTGCCAGCGGGAGGGGGGGGGGGCCTGATCATCCCACCAGTCACCCACAGATCGGCCCTGGTCGCCGGCCAGGACTAGTGACCCTACCCACGCACAAATTTCGTTCATTCGGCCTCTAGTGTTAATATAAATGTTAATTATACTTAAATTAAAAAACTTGTTCATGGTTAGTTTGCTATATGGTATAATCAGACTCAGACATTTCTGTGTCATTCTCAATGCCTAAAATAACTTTTGCCTTATTTCTTAATCCAGCAAAAACAATAATAACAAAGCCTGCAGTATTTACAGATATGTCAATGATACTGTAAAGACATACTTTTTCCAAAATGTTCCTAATAGAAGGAAATAAATGATAAAAAGAAAACTCAATCTCAAGGGTTTCTCATATCCTTTATGAATCTTGCCTGATAATAGTATTTGCATTTTTTTTTTTTACTTTAAAATTTATTTCTGATAGAGTATGCATGCTCTTCAGTCATAGGATGAGATCCTTTTTTCCTACCAATGAAGTTAAATAAATCTTGGGCTTTCTTTAATGTAAAAATAAGAGAATTGTTAAATCATTAAATATTTTTGAAGGGAATTAAAAATAACTTTTCTCTGTAATGCTGAAAGGCACTTAAGCTCTAGTTCTTGGATACAAGATATGAATGTACTTGATTTGTTGGTTTAAGAGGCAATATAGCTGATGAATAGACAAGTTAAGTTGTTGAACTATTGTTTTCCCTTTTTGGTGAACTCATGATTGAAAAGATAAATACTCCCTTAATGGCTCTCTTGCCCTCTGGCTTCTGGTTGGATTTAGCTATTGGGTAACATTGAGGCAAGGAGAAGAGTGAGGTAGGGATATTTATTTCCCCAATCTTTCCCTGAGGGGTCACTGTGGGCTTACTGTGACCTTTGACCAAAGGTTATAGCTACTGTCCTATGGCCCTTACCACATCAGATGAAACAAAGATGAAAAAGCCCTCTGTCTCTGGGTTCCAGTAATTGCTGTCTCCTTATGCCTCTTCAAAACCTCAGGATAGCAATGCACATTGCTGTTATTAGCCAAGGGATAACTGTACTACATCTTGTGGTTTCCCTACTCCCTACTAACACCTTCTAAAATAGTCTTTTAACAACTCTCCTCAGTTTTCCTGATTTGAGTGTGCCATTTGTTTCATGCTGGGATCCTGACTGAAATAGCTGCCCTATGTATTTTTAACCATTACCCTAATTGGTATGCCAGATAAACCCTAATAATACTGTGCTAATTTTGAGGGGATAATAACGGAAAGTGTTTGAAGAACTACTCTTGTTTTCCTTGCACTGTGTTTCATCTAAAGAAAAAGATAAAGTGTTAGATGATGTATACGAAGCTAGTAATACTAATAGTTCATTTTAAGATAGACACTGAAATGTTGCTTTACTTTGTGTCTCCTCTTTTCCCTAAAAAAGATTGGTGGTTTGATTCTCTAATAAGATAATTGAATTCCAAGGTATCATCTCACTGCTTATTAATATGTCATTTGGCTGACCTACAGCAATTCTGAGAAGATTGCTGGATAGTATTTTGGCTATATAGGATTTTCATCATATGTACTGTGTTTCTTCAATTATTAAAGACTAGAGGCCTGGTGCACAAAATTCGTGCATGGGGGTGGTGGGGGTCCTTCAGCCCAGCCTGCATCCTCTCACAATCTGTGACCACTGGATCCTAACTGCTTGCCTGCCTGCCTGCTTGATCACCCCTAACCACTTGCCTGCCTGCCTGATCGCCCCTAACCACTCTGCCAGCCTGCCTGATCTCCCCTAACCACTCTGCCTGCCTGATCGCCCCTAACCACTCTGCCTGCCTTCCTGATGTCCCCTAACCACTCTGCCTGCCTGCCTGATCTCCCCTAACCACTCTGCCTGCCTGCCTGATCGCCCCAACTTCTCGCCTGCCTGCCTGATCTCCCCTAACCACTCTGCCTGCCTGATTGCCCCTAACCACTCTGCCTGCCTTTCTGATGTCCCCTAACCACTCTGCCTGCCTGATTGCCCCTAACCACTCTGCCTGCCTGCCTGATCTCCCCTAACCACTCTGCCTGTCTGCCTGATCGCCCCAACTTCTTGCCTGCCTGATCACCCTAACCCCTCTGCCTGCCTGCCTGATTGCCCCTAACAGCTCGCCTGCCTGCCTGATCGCCCCTAACTGCTTGCCTGCCTGCCTGATTGCCCTAATCCCTCTGCATGCCTGCCTGCCTGATCGCCCCTAACTGCCTCTGCCTTGGCCCCTGCTGCCACGACTTCGTCTGGAATGACATCTGGAAGGTCGTTCAGCTGCCTGGTCTAATTAGCATTACACTTTTATTATTATAGATAATTGGGAATTAATCATATTATGTAGTCATCTGGAAAACTCAGGCTTAAGTACTGAGTTTGTGTAAGTGCAGTCTGATTTTTTTATTTTTAGCAGTCTCAAAACTGCCAGTATTACAGAGAGCTTAACTGTAAATGAATTCATGGTTCATTAGTAATTGGCAAGCATAGTTTCTCTTGGAATGACATACGTTGTATTCATATCCTCTTTTCCATTTTTATTACCAAAATGTGTTATCATTTTAACTTATCAATCTTCCATAGCAACCAGGAGGTATTTGAAAACACAGGACAAAGACTGAGCTGTAAAAGAGGCTTTAATTGAAATACATCTGTTATAATAGAAAAATAATTTGGAAAATGTACTAGAATATTGCTGTATTTTTTAAAACCCCTGTCCCTTCAGGTTACTATAACAAAATGGATGGCTTATAAACACCATAAATTAATTTCTCACAGTTCTAAAGGCTGGAAGTCTGAGATCAGAGTGTCAAATGGTTGGGCGAGGGCCCTCTTTCCAGTGGCAGACTTCTCCTTGAGTCTTAACATGGTGGCAGGGGCTAGGGAGCTCCGTGCAGTCAGCTTTATAAGAGCACTAATCCTATTCATGAGGGCTCCACTCACAATTTATTTACCTTGCAGAGGCCCCAATTGCTAATACCATCACTTTAGAATTTTTACATATGAATGGGGGAGGGGGGCGCACAAACATTCAGACCATAGCAACCCCTTTTTTTCAAAACTTTCCCTTTTCCTTGCTTTGTTGAAATTCTAAACCCCAAACTACTCCCAAGTATGGTGCTTGGATCAACAATGTTGATACCACCAGGGAGTAAAAATCTTAGGCCACAAGCTAGACTACTAAATCAGAATCTACATTTTAAGCTAAAATGCCCCAGATAAGTATATACATCATAATCTGAGAAACAGTCTAACCATTTCCTGGATTGCATCTCATTAGATTAAAATAAAGTTGTTAAGTGCTTAAAGTGGAGGTAATTTATTGATTACATAGTCTCAGGTAAAGAAATGGATTAAATTTGCAGATAGCCTTTCTTTATAAGTACAGGGAAGCCAAACTCTTTTCTGTAATAAATCACATTAAACTTAAGTTTTCCCGAGTTGTACTGGTAATGTAAACTGAAGTACATTGCTTCGTCAAGCATTAGATTGAGGAATGTATTCATGGAGTTCATAGTCTAAAAACATGATGTGTGTGGTGCACTCTAGAAAATTGAAATTACTTTCATGTGTTGTTACTGTTATTGTTATTGTTAATGCCACAGGAGCTCTCATCCTCATTCACATTTTTAGATTTGTTAGTGTTCAATTTTACCTTGGGGAGCCATTGACTTGCAACATTTATAGAGGGCCTTTTAAATTAAGATAGTTAACAAAGATAACAAGGATTACTGGACAGTTTAATATAGTTGATGTATTTAGTGTTTTTCTTAAGTTGTTACAGTTTCTATTAAAATAAAACTTTATTTCTATAATTTTAATTCAAATGTAGTTATCAGTTATCTATATAATAGAGTTTGCAAAGTACATAAGTTGTTAACTGTTTGAGGCCCTTCTATTTGGGAGATGATCACATGTCAGTTTTAGATATTGTTGAATATATTTTTCTTTCTCGTTCTTTCAGATTCATCAGGGTTCATTTTTGATTTGCAGTCCAATACTGTACTGGCCCAGGGAGGAACTTTTGAAAACATGAAAGAGAAGGTATGATTAGTTACTGTATGTAGATGAGCAATTTTCTTTAAAAAAATATTTTTATTGATTTCAGGAAGGGAGAGAGAGGGAGAGAGAGAGAGAAACATCAATGATAGAAAATCATTGATTGGCCTCCTCCTGCAGAGCCCACAACCTGGGCACATGCCCTGACCAGATTCGAACCACTACCTCCTGGTTTATAGATCAACGCTCAACCACTGAGCCGCTGGCTGGGCAGATCAGCAATTTTCAACCAGTGTGCTGCAAGAATTTTTAAAACATGCAGTACCTGACTATTTAGTTAGGGACACTGACCTCTTTTTCCTTAGATTATCAAGTAAAAAAAATGACAACAGCCAACATAGCAATAGTCGTCCAGTGTGAATGAATCAAAATTATACCAATTTTATTTTTGTCAGATTGACAAAAAATATAGTATATTTTTTGGTGTGCCGCAGAATATTAGTAATTGGTTTATGTGTGTCATGACATGGAAAGGTTGAAAATCACTGTGTGGATAGTAAACTTGAATGTCATAATAAAACAGGTACTAATATAGTCAGTGGTTACACAAACTCATTAAGAAAAGTGAAACTTTTTAAGAACAAAACAATACCATTGTATATCAGAGCATAACTACCATGAAGGTTTTGAGGAATCAGCCTGTTATGTGCAAACTTTTTTGCATATCTCTATATATTCATTCTAAATTATTTTGAAGACACCTTAATATTAATTAATATTATAATATTTATATGGCTAAGTGAATCTCATTTGGCAACATTTTTTTTTAAATATTTTTATTGATTTCAGAGAGGAAGGAAGAGGGAGAGACAGAAACATCAATGATGAGAGAGAATCATTGATCGGCTGCCTCCCGCACGCCCTCCACTGGGGATCGAGCCTGCAACCCGGGCATGTTCCCTTGACCAGAATTGAACCTGGGACTCTTCAGTCCACAGGCTGACGCTCTATCCACCGAGCCAAACCGGCTAGGGTTGGCAACATTTTTTAAGGAACAAACTGAGTGGGATCTTTCCATTCACTTGAAGAGGATTCTTTTTTTTTTTTTTATATTGTTTAAAGTATTACAAATAGTAATACATATGTCTCCTTTTTCCCTCATTCTGAAGTTCAGGAGACTTCAGAGTAAGATGAGAAATAGATCTTCCAAGTAACATTCCTTTGGAAGAAAACTAGGTGTTTTTAGTAATATAACCCTGAACGAGCTATACTGAGAAAAACATAAAACAAAAGCTTTATGTGCTTTCAAAAAATTTTGTCTTATTAAAAAAAAGTATATTATTGATTATAGAGTAAGAAATATATATTATTTCAAGAATATGAACACTTCCACATTTTAAGTTACCAGAATCTTACCTTTATTGCTGAATTTGTAAATTTTGCCTAAAGTCCATTTTCTAGTGATTAGTGCTAAGTATTTTGTTCATCTAAAAAATGTATAATTTTAAATTATCCCTCTTTGGAGTATAGATTATATACCTTTCCACTTATATGGTTTTAAACCTTATCATTAATTAAGCCTGAAACAATAAAAGTATAGAAAGATCTGAAAGCAAGTGTACTAAAAAAGACTTAGGTTCTAATACAGACTCTGCTTATTACTTGGAAAAGATACCCCTTCTCATCTATAAAAGGACTTCCTTTTCAAGCAGTATTGCTGACTAGATAACTTGAAAGCATTCATAATATAAAATACCAAGAAATATAGAATGAAAAATAACACATAATTTTAAATGCATAGCTGAACAGAAGTTAGGAAAATCCCTAGGGACTAAGTGTATAGAGGGAATGTGGTTTGCCAGTCTTCATAACAAATGGGTTTTACCACACAGAGCCCTAAAGCTCAAGGTTTGTCCTTGGTTAGGAATTGGAGCTGAGATCTTATAAAAGATGAGGTCCTAAAAATATTTTACCTTCATGGAAACGGTGAAGTAGAACAAATCTTCTTGTGACTTTTGAACACTGTTCTTACTGTACATGTCTAGAGGAATATATTTAAAGGACAAAAAGAATTGCAAGTAAACCTTAAATTTTATTTAATGTTTTATCATTAGTAGTAATACATCATAGTGTTATTAATAATATTATTTTATGAATATTATAGTATAAAGCAAATCAGTAAATAATTTAACATTTTTAGGAGCTAAAACTTTTAGTTTGGAAGAAAGAGATATATGTTTAAAAGCATGAGAAAATGCCTTTTAATATTATATTTGAATTGAAGATGTCAATAGGAACTCATGCTGTAAAAACCAAAACCTTCTAGTTCTATCCAGTGAAAGGGCCTAGAAATAAATGACTCCCCAGAAGCAGTAAACACACCTAGTTCTTAGATCTTGGTTTCTAACTACCACTCCCTACCAAAAAGAACTAGGTCATTTTAAAGAAAAAATTAATCTTAAATTGTGCAGTAAGACAAGAAATTAAAATTATAAGGATTGAAAAGGAAGAAAAAAACTGCTATTATTTATAGACAATCCAGTTTACATAGAAAAACCAAGAAAGCAGCAAATTGTTAGAAATAATAAGAGTTCACCAAGATTGCTGGATAGAAATTATTTATATATAAAACCGAAAACAAACAATTATTGTAAATTGTATATTTTTAATCTCCAAAAAATAAGATACCTTGGGAATAATTCTGACAAAATTGACATACCTATTTTAAAGAACAATTTAGCATTATCTAATTCGTAGATACCCTACTATTCAGTAATTCTACTACTGGTTATATATAAAAGAGACATTCTCTAACTGTTCACAGAAGACCTGATTTTTTTCTCTTTTCTTAAAATATGCTAAACATTGTTTTAGGCATTGAGGATTCAGCAGCAAATAAGCCTAAGAATGTTCAGCAGTTTTCATTATAGCCAAACATTGAAAACAATGTGTCTATTAACCGGAGAATGAATAAATTGATTATATTAATACAATGGAAATTCTGTGTAGCAGTTTAAATAAGAGATGCATTTATCAACATGAAAACACACACACACAAAAACAGTATTATATGAAAAAAGCAAATTGAATATAGACATATGATAATACTTTCATAATGCAAAACAATAGTATGTATTACCTGTGGATACATACATGCATTGTAAAAGTGCAAAAACATGTATTGAAATAACATAAAATTGAAGGTAGTAATTTCTGTGTCGAGGAGGGAAATGGGATTTATGAGGGACTTCATGGGAGCTTCAATTATATTGTTTTATTTTATTAAACTGGCTGTCACACAGTGAGTGTTCATTATGTTTTGTATGCCTGAAATAGTTTATAGTAATTTAAATTATCTTTATAGTGTTATACAATTAAATGAACGAAATAAAATGTTTCAAAAAATGCTGTATAAAAATCTAAGTTCTTATTGGTGGTGGTTCATTAAACTTGCCACCTTTCTCTACAGTATGCTAAAAATGAGGAAGGGTTGATGCTAAAATTAATACTTGATATCTAAATTCGACCTCCCTTTCTTTGAGCAAAATCTAGCATATACCTTCTATTTCTAGAAATGTTCTGCTTTTCTAAGTTTTGAAATTAATTTTTATGTGATGTTGTCACTCATCTATTAATCATTCCTAGTGAGATGGCTGTATGTACTCTCACTGATGCTAAAGAGTGATACATATTATTAAGAATTAAATGTCATTCTGTAATAGGTCTCAGTTGCCAACTGACCTACTGATGTTAGAATTTAATGACCCTGTCATCTTTTCCAGATAAATGCAGTGCGTGCAATAGTTCCCAATAAGAGCAACAATGAAATCATCCTGGTTTTGCAGCACTTTGATAATTGTGTGGACAAAACAGTACAAGCATTTATGGAAGGTAATCCTAGTTTAGTTTTTTAATAAGTTTGTGTTTGTTCAAATAGAAGTTGCTTCAAACTTCTATAACATTCATTTAAGAACCTGGTATTTCATAGATGATATAGTAGACCCCATGATAATACAACATATCATGCCGTTTAAAAAAGATATCATTGAATAGGTACATCAGATTAGGTCTCCCTGTTTCTGTTTTTCTTCCAGTATAGAATAAACAGGTCGAAATACAGTACGGTTTTTCTTCATTGTCATCTGTTTTCTTTATAATGTTAGCATTTGGGTCTAGGGTAGTGTACAGCTCTCTAAAACAACAGAGCCAAAGTGGTGTGTAATCTTCTGGAGGAGAAGGGATAGCATGCTTGGGCTGAAACCACTCATCTTTGTATTTGGTCTGAGTTATATAAAAGAATTTCAAAATGGTCAGGCTACATTAGTCTCTTCTTGGAAGAACTTACTGAGAAAATTACATGGAGAAAGGGAATCTAAATGGGCGGGTATTGCAAAAGATAAGCATGATATGATTATCTCATTACATTAGCTCAGAGACTTGAACCTTAACTTTCCTGTTACAAACTTTAGAAATTCTCTAGCATTTACAAAATGCAGAGACACCTATTCCTTCTTGACCATGCATGTGCTAGGAGAGAAAATCTGTGATTGGTTTCTCTTACAGGTAGTGCCAATGAAGTACTCAAAGAATGGACAGTAACAGGCAAGAAAAAGGTAAAAATGAATGACATTTAAAAGCATGATGTTGATATAAATATAAAAATATTTAGGCTCTGCAAAAATATTTGAAAGAAAAGATTTACATAGGCATCTTCAGTTCACCTGGTTTAAAAAAGTCTTCTGTGACATTGAAACACAGCTGTGTACATAGAGTACCATACAATCTCCTCCATGTGATTTAAGACAGGAAACAATGACACTGCCATGGTGGAGTTGCTGAGGATGTATTAATACTATGCAGGAATGAAACAAGAGAGTATGTCAAGGAAAGCAGAGCTCCACTGGAGAAAGTGATCTAGTCCAGTGGTTTCAACATTATTCTTAACATAGATCAGTTAAAGTAGTTTAGGTTCCTAGGTCAGACAACTGTGTTGTAATCTCTGGTATTAATGAGCTTTGACTTTAAGCCCAAAGAGGGTCTTTGCTATTATTAGTTATACAGTGGGGTCTGGTGTTCCAATTTAGAGAGGGAAAGGCACTTAGACCGTGGAGTTGATCAGAACAGGATTTATATCCTGTTTTACTTACGGGCTTTGCAACCTGGGAGAATTGTTTAACCTTATGTGCCTTAGTTTGCTCATCTCTGAAATAGGAAAGTAATAATAATAAATACTAGTACCTAATTTCTAATGTGCTAGTTCTCATTTCCTTCTCCTTGTCCACTTGAAACCAAAATGCTTTCCCCAAAGGATACTAGCTGGTCTCAAAATGCTTCCCACAGCCCTAGCTTCTTTAGAAAATGCTTGAAGTATGGATTTTAATCAGGTATCTCTATGAAAGCTCTTTGGAAAATTCTTTTCCTATATTAGGTTAGTACTAGAGTTTTGAAATGCTTTCTTGATGACTCTAAATCACTTCATTAAAACATCTATTAAGTCTTGACCAAACCAGGCTTGAGAGTGACCCTTGAGAGTTTTTTCCAAGGAGAGCCTAATATTACTACAGATTCCCCTGAAGCTCTCCATACCTAGAACTTTGAATATTTGCTTAACTTCTTCTTACTGCTTTCACCTAACATAAATAGCTCTGTATGCTCTGGAAACATCAGTTTATTAATTTATTGATTCAGAATAGTAAATTACTTAGTGATGTAACATATGCTTGCAGCTGGAAAAGTATGTGTTAGAGACACATAAATTTCTTAAAATCTAGAGAAAGAAAAATGGCTTCAGTTTGACAGTCCCAGATGCCCGAGCCCAGTCCAGTTAACTGTTGAGATTGGTTCAATAGGATATTACTATGAGCAGTTACTAGGACAGCAATTATATACATGGGACAATTATATGAAAACTTACCCAGTTCACATGAGAGAAAATATTTAAGAGAAAAAAAGATGAGAGCTGTGAAGAGGAAAAAGTTATATCTAGAGTTCCAGTAGTGTTCCTGTTATGGTCATGAGAAGGGTTTGGGGGAAAACTGAATCAGTCATGTCAGTACAGCCTTAGGAATAGAATTAACTATTGGTAGCAGAGCTGTGATTTGTCAAAATAAAAGGTAAAGGACTTTTTTTGTTTGTTTTAATTTGACTATTTGCCTAGGTAATATATTCATGTGGCTCCAAGTTCAAAGCTACAGAAATTAATACATAAACTGAAACGTCTTTATCTTATCCCTTTTCCCCAGCCATTTGGTTCCCCACCCCAGAAATAAACAGTATTATCAATTTCTTGTTTATCTTCCAGGATATTTTATGCATAGATGAGCAAATATGAATATATATAATTTCTTTGACTGCTTTTTTTTATTACTTTATTTTGTTAATCCTCACCTGAGGGTATTTTTCCATGATATTTGTATTTATTTTTATTTTTTGTTAATCCTCATGTGAGGATATTTTTCCATTGATTTTTAGAGAGAGTGGAAGGGAGAGACAAAGAGAAACATCAATGTGACAGAGACACATTGATTGGTCGCCTTCTGAGCGCGCCCCCTACTGGGCCGGGGACAAAGTACATGCCCTTAACCCAAGTCTAGATCCTTCGGTTGGGGAGGCTGTGGCTCTATCCTGAGCCAAATCAGCTAGGACTCTTGTTTTTAATGTAAGCATTTATAACTATAAATTTTCTCTTGGCACCGCTTTCACTGCATCCTGTCAAAACTCTTCATGCCCTAGGACAGTATGTTGTACAGACGGACCCAACTTAGAATGGTTTGACTTAAGAACTTTTGACTTTGCAATGGTGGGAAAGCAGTAGCATTCAGTAGAAACCATACTTTGAATTTTTATCTTTTCCCAGGCTAGCAATATGTAGTGTGACACTTACTCATGATGCTGGACAGCTGCAGTTCCCAGTCAGCCACCTGATAATGAGTGTAAACAACCAGTAGATACGCTACATTGTATTCACTGTTTAGATGATTTTGCTCAACTGTAGGCTAATGTAAGTGTTCTGAGCCTGTTTAAGTCAGGCTAGGTGGGGCAACAGATTCCTGATGCTTCCTCCTCTGCCATCTTCACAGAATCCTCTGCAGTGCAGTTTTAATTTGTGTCTCTTATTACTGAGGTTGCGTTTCATTTCATATACTTATATCCTTTACCATTTTTCACTATTGAGTTTTGTTTCTGTTAGAGCTCAAAATATATTTGGCTCTTTATATATAAGTTGCACATATTTTTTCACATTTTGTAATTTATCTTTTGATTTTGCTTTTAGTGCATTTACTATGCATAAATTTCTTATATTTATGTGTTTGAGTTTATTCAACGTATTTTACATAGTTATTTTAGTTAGTAATTTCACATATACAGAAATGTGTTCAGTTTCTGGAAGAGCATATGAGAAATTGGTAACATTGGTTGCCTTTGGGTAGCTAGAGTTACCTCTCTGTGTGTGGGGGGGTCTTCTCTTCCTTTTCTTTTTTTCAAATCTTTAATAATCATTAGAACAAAAAGAAGAAAAGCAAACCAAAACCTGCAGTCGAAGCAAGTAACAGTATCCTAGATGCCAGTAAATTGGTTTCTATTCAAGAGGAGCAGTCCACGCCTTCTCCAGAAAAAGGTGATATTAATGGTTACCATGTTAATGGTGCCATCAATGATACTGAGTCTGTGGACTCACTCAGTGAAGGTATGGAGACACTTTCAATAGATGCCAGAGAACTGGAGGATCCTGAGTCTTCCATGCCAGATATGCTGGACAGAACAGGTGAGTTTATTAACAGATCTTTGAAAAGTTGCATTCTCAGCCAGGGGCTTCCTGGTTGAGAAAGCAATCAAATTAAATCTAGTTAGTCTCTTACTTTTTAGTTTTTGTTACTGCTCATGTGAAAGAGTCACATTTTATAATTATCAAAGGCCTAGAAAAATGTAATTATTTCCATTGTCTCATATTTTAATTTCAGTTTAAAGCAGTTGACTACAAAAGATGCCCTTAAGATTTTTTAAATTGTTCACTTATTAAGGAAAATTATTATAATGAATTGATGTTGATATTGTTCTAAGATCCAACACAGTGAGAAATATATGATAATAATTGTAAATCCATGAAGTAGACTGTTGGTTTTTATAGTCTCACATTTGTTTTTTAATACAGAGTTAAGATTAGTGTTAGTTGTAAATTTACATATTTTGTATGTTTTGCTTTGTTTTATTAACCATTTTGATGAGTGTTGGGAAGATATTGGGACTATCTCTTAAAGTAGTTTTTTTAATTACTTATTTGTTAATCCAGTTCTCCTTGCTCAGTTGCACTGGCTTTATAAATGTAATGGCAGTTTAAAAATTATGCTATTCTTCCTTATGTTCTTTTATTGATTAGTTTGCACAAGCACAAAAAGACAAAGAAAAATATAATGCCTAAAGTGACCTCAAACAAACCAAAGATAGTCAGTGGCTCCATTTTTTTTTTGAACTAGCTCTCTCGTTTTCTAACTCTGCCCTTTCTATTCCCTAAAGATTTTAAACTTCATGCCCTAGGACAGTATAAAGCTCTTTTTCCCTCAACATAATTTATAGAAGTTATCAGAAGTTACAAGGAAGCTACAGGTACAAGGAACAAGCTAGTCTATCTAGAGATGGGTTAGCACAGACTGCTTTTCTTCTTCATCTTCAGGACACTGCCTGGAGCTAAGCCAGAGAGCTTCATTCAGCTGATTTGGCTTAATTGATTTTGTTCACAGCCATTTAAGAAACATCATTTTTGAGGAGAGAGATTAAAAGAAATATAGTTTTGCCTAAAATATTTTTACCTTTTTTCTTTGTGTACACTTAAGACTGCTTGATTAATTTATTCTTAAGTCTTGCCTAAAACACTGTTTCTTTGACAGGATCCATGCTGGAAAATGGTGTCTTTGATTTTGAGTCCAAGTCTTCGACTGTGCACCCTACTCAGAATTCTCAACAAAATAGGAATGCTATCAAATCTCTCTCAAGACCGCAGTTTTCAAATCTGGGCATAGAAGATGTTCCACTCTCCTCCACCAACAAAAAGCTAGGTAAATAGGGGCTTAGCCTACCTTTTAGAGAGGAAAAAAAATCTGTGTTTTTGGCCAAGGAGGGCAAGTTACCTCTTTGTTCCCATAGATAAGGTCTGAGAAGGTTCTGTAGGTAATCCTTTTCCAGGTGGTGACTATCCAGTTCTTACTTGACTCTGTGTACACAGTTGGAGTCTAATAGTAGCTCAGATGCTATACAGTCTTGTTACAATAGTGGGGATTTTTTGTGTGTGAATGAAAATCAAACTCTACTGCAAGGATGACTTTTATGCTACCATTAATATATTTCTTTTACTGCAACATTTTTATCTTGTTTTCTTCATCTTTATCTCCTGGTTGACTCAACAGTAAAAAGCTCTGACATATTTGAAAGAAATATTTTTATTTCTCTTCACAACTTCATGCTCATATTAAAACCTGCCAGACTCTAGTTTTAAACAAGGTCATTTTCTCTTAAATACTTAGCATTGACTAGTGGTAGCTTTTTGCTTTTTTAAATTTAACTATAATAGTCATTTAAATAATCAGTTAATTAAACAGATGGAGATAATAGCCCTTTTGACTATCATACATACACACGTGGTGGTCCACTCCACTAAACAAATGAAACAGAAATGTGAAAGACACTTGTAACCTGTAGCTCTTTACTGAATTATTTATTCCACATGAGCTAAATTTAATCAGTGAAGTTCTCCTTTTTCATCTTTCTAACATAACCGTCAGCTTGGTGCAGAAAAGCAAGCCTGAGAATATTCAGTCAAACAAAATAAAGGCACAAGGCTTGAAAACTTTTAGGTAGATTTTAAAAGAAACCAAATTGATAGGAAGAATTGAAATAAAAAAATTAATCTATATCTGGACACATTATAAACTTCTAAGATCTGTGATGCCAACTATCAATTGTATATATAATTTTGACATTGGTGAGTATAGAATGGTTAATAGAACTTTAGAAACTGGCTAAAATTGTGCTGAGTACGTAAAATATTTTATCTTATTTTTTTAAATGTACTTTTATTGATTTCAGAGAGAAACATATATGAGAGAGAAACATCAATTGGTTGTCTCCAATGTACACATCCCAACCAGGGATTGAAGCCACAACCTTTTTTGGTGTATGGGACAAGGCTCCAACCAATTGAGCCACCTGGCTTGGGCTTTCTAGTAATTTTAAAAATATATATACCATATTTTATTGATTTCAGGGTACAAGGGAGAAGGAGTCATTGATCAGTTGCTTCCTGCACACTCCCTACTGGGGATCGAGCCATCAACCCGGGCATGTGCTATGACCTCCTGGTTCATAGGTTGATGCTCAACCATTGAGTTACACCACCCGGGCTAGTAATTTTTTTTGGATGCCAGATGTTGTGAATTTTGCTTTGTTATTGCTGGATATTTTTGTATTTTTAAAAATCTTCTTATGCCCTAACCGGTTTGGCTCAGTGGATAGATCGTCGGCCTGCGGACTGAAGGGTCCCAGGTTCAATTCCAGTCAAGGGCATGTACCTGGGTTGCGGGCACATCCCCAGTAGGGGGCGTGCAGGAGGCAGCTGATTGATGTTTCTCTCTCATCGATGTTTCTAACTCTCTATCCCTCTCCCTTCCTCTCTGTAAAAAATCAATAAAATAAATTTTAAAAATAAAAAATAAAAATCTTCTTGTGATTTGTTCTGGGACTATTATTTGAAAACAGTTTGAGACTTGCTTTTAAGCTTTGTTAGGTTATATTGGAGCAGCCTTTATTCTAGAGCTAATTTTGCATTATTACTAAGCACTTCCAAGTGCTGTACCTTGTACCTCACTCTGGCTGGTATGAAAATGAACTATTCATGGCTTGGGTGCGCTCTGGGGATTGTTCCACCTGCTCCTTTCCAGCAGTTCTTTTCCCTGTCTTGGATAGTTTCCTCACACTCATGCATTCAGAATCCTCTGTAGGTCTCTGTACAGTTCTCTCATCTTTGTGTAGCTTTCTCCTCTCCAGTACTCTGCCCTGAGAATTCTAACTTTGACCACCCTGAATTCTCAACTCTGTCCTTTCAAGTCAGGGAGACTTCCAGTTCTGCTCCTTACATTACAGCCTGAAAACTTTTCTTGCACCAATCATAGACCTCACTTATTTTATTTCTATTTTCTCAGGGAAAAAGTACTGCCTATTGTCTACTATCTGAGAACCATTGATTCAGATTGTGTTTGTGTGTGTGTGTGTGTGTTTTGTGTAAGATAGGAGGGTAAATTTAAATTCCTATTACTTCTTCTTGGTCAGGATACTTATTATTTTTTAAATATATTTTATTGATTTTTTACAGAGAGGAAGGGAGAGGGATAGAGAGAAATATCAATGAGAGAGAAACATCAATCAGCTGCCCCCTGCACAACCCCTACTGGGGATGTGCCCGCAACCAAGGTACATGCCCTTGACGGGAATCAAACCTGGGACCCTTTAGTCCGCAGGCCGACGCTCTATCCACCGAGCCAAACCGGTCAGGGCAGGATACTTATTATTTTTATTTTTATTTATTTTTGTATTTTCATTGATTTCAGAGAGGAAGGGAGAGGGGGAAAGAGAGAGAGAGAAACATCAATGATGAGAGAAAATCATTGATTGGCTGCCTTCTGCATGTCCCTATTGGGGATCAAGCCCACAGCCCGGGCATGTGCTCTGGACTGGAATCAAACACAGGACCATAGGCTGATGCTCTATCCACTGAGCCAAACCAGCTATGGCTTATTATTATTTTTTTTAATCTGTGAAAACATTAGTTTTCTTGTTGAAGAGGGTGGCCTTTGGGAAATTTCCCTAGTCCACACATTTGTTACTTTACATGTTTAGGTGTTCAGATCCATCTTTCAAGTTACCTATACTTTTAAAGATTAATCTTTGGGACTTTTTTCCCAAGGTTCCAATATTGAAAAATCTGTGAAAGACCTCCAGCGCTGCACAGTGTCTCTTGGACGATATCGAGCTGTAGTTAAAGAAGAGATGGATGCTTCCATTAAGAAAATGAAACAAGCTTTTGCTGAATTGCAGAGCTGGTAAGTTAACTTATATTTGATATCAGTAGCACAAAAATGATTATTTGTAAAAATGGTCAACCATTCATCAAATTATTTAATTCCTGACTCCTAACTACTTTACATAGTGGGAGAGACGTTAAAATCCTATGATAGATTAAGCTTTCTGCTTTGTTCTGCTGCTTTTGGTGACAGTGTGGGAATGAGTGGGACAAAGAACTCATAATGCTCTACATCTGGGCCTGAAGTTCAATATTGTTTGGAAAGGAGCAAATAATTATAGAGTAGATCATGCATTCTCACTTTAGGGATCTGTAATCAATGACATGATATTTGTGAATAGAATTATAAAGGAGAGATCTGTCTTTGTTTTCCTACCTCCTTTCATTCTTCGTAACACATCCCATTCTAATTTTTGCTCTGTTATGAGTCATTGATTTGTTTTAATTTTGTATTTTTCAAACTGTCTTAAAGATACTCATATCTGCCGGAGTTGAAGACTAGGTGCAGGGAGCACAGGATAAGATACTCATATCTTAAAATCTTATCTAATAAAATAGTAATATGCAAATTGACCATCACTCCAACACACAAGATTGCTGCCCCCATGTGGACACAAGATGGCTGCCCCATGTGGACACAAGATGGCCACCACAAGATGGCCAGCAGGGGAGGGCAGTTGGGAGGGACAAGGCCTGCAAGGGAGGGCAGTTGTGGGTGATCAGGCCAGCAGGGGAGGGCAATTAGGGGTGACCAGGCCTGAAAGGGAGGGCAGTTGGGGGCGATCAAGCCTGCAGGGGAGGGCAGTTAGGGGTGACCAGGCCTGCAGAGGAGGGGAGTTGGGGTCAACCAAGCCTGCAGGGAAGGGCAGTTAGGGGCAATCAGGCTGGCAGGGGAGCAGTTAGGTATCAATCAGGCTGGCAGGGGAGTGGTTAGGGGGTGTTCAGGCTGGCAGGCAGAAGCGGTTAGGGACAATCAGGAAGGCAGGCAGGTGAGTAGTTGGGAGCCAGCAGTCCTGGATTGTGAGAGGGATGTCCGACTGCCCGTTTAGGCCCCATCCTACTGGAATCGGGCCAAAACGGGCAGTCGGACATCCCTCCAGGGGTCCCAGATTGGAGAGGGTGCAGGCTGGACTGAGGGACACACACACACGCCCCCCATGCACGAATTTCGTGCACCGGGCCTCTAGTATATTAATATGTACTCTGTAGGGGAAATATAGTTTGGTAGTTAAATAAGTTTGAAAATACTTTTAACAAAAATTTTACTACTGCACTTCTAGTGCCTTTAAAATGTTCATGTGCATTGTGATCTTCAAGAGCAGTGGTTCTCAACCTTTCTAATGCCGCGACCCTTTTATACAGTTCCTCATGTTGTGGTGACCCCTGACCATAAAATTATTTTCGTTGCTACTTCATAACTGTAATTTTGCTACTGTTATGATTCGTAATGTAAATATCTGTGTTTTCCGATGGCCTTAGGCTCTACAACAGCGGAGAGCCTAAGACCATCAGAAAACACAGATATTTACATTACGATTCATAACAGTAGCAAAATTACAGTTATGAAGTAGCAACGAAAACAATTTTATGGTCAGGGGTCACCACAACATGAGGAACTGTATAAAAGGGTCGCGGCATTAGAAAGGTTGAGAACCACTGTTCAAGAGGGAGGTGTACTATGCTGTTCCTCACATGTATTTGATCATAGGATCTTTTGGGGGGAGAAATATATTCTAATGTTTTCTAGAATACTAACGCTGTTTTAATTATTTGGTATTAGTGTTTATTGATATTTAAACCATAACTCCTTTTTGGGAAGCATTTGCATTTTATAAGGGACTTTTTTGAAATTAGAAAGGACTTAAAGAACAAATTAAGTAAAATGATGGGAAGAAAGCACCTATGTAGACATTTTGAGATAGAGGACTGTCTGCTCTGCTTATTTGTAAAACTTGCTTGGATTTCTGAAAAATGAGAAGAAGTATTCATGAATAGGGAGAACCTATGCCATTCTTTCTCCCAGCCATCTGTTTTCTTGCCTGTCATGTTCCCTTAGGTCATGTTCAACTGTGTCTCTATTTACAAACTTAGTCTGGTTACGTTATGCCATAGCATACCAGAAATAGAGGGAGTATGGGTAGCCACAGTCCTCCTGTTCTCTAGGATTGAAGAGGAGTGAATTAACAAAGATGTAGAATAAAACCTCCAAAAAGCCCTGACCGGTTTGGCTCAGTGGATGGAGCATCGGCCTGCAGACTGAAGGGCCCCAGGTTCGGTTCCAGTCAAGGGCATGTACCTTGGTTACGGACACATCCCCAGTAGGAGGTGTGCAGGAGACAGCTGATCGATGATTCTCTCTCATCGATGTTTCTAACTCTCTATCCCTCTCCCTTCCTCTCTGTAAAAAAAATCAATAGAATATACTAAAAAAAAAACCTCCAAAAAGTTCCTGACCCCTGTGTTTACCATCTGTAGATTTTAGAATGGTTCATTCAACCATTATAACCAAAAAGGACTTCTAGGATAGGTAATTCATATATTTGTCTATTCATGCTTTGTCCTAAATCCCAAGTTTCCCCTTTCAGGCTTTATAGCTAGAAACTTAACGTCCTATCTTCTGTTTTTCTTACAAACATTTTTGCTCCAGCCTGATTACCTATTATCTCAGAAACTTAACATTCACACTTCCTCTCCACTTCCCCAGCCTAAGATGTAATATGCTCTTCTATATCTTTGTACTTAACTAAATCCAACTAATTATCCCAAACTCACTTTAAATTAAGTTCTAACTTCTAGAAATTTTTCTAAGTAACTGATTTCTTCTCTTTCTGCACCTCTTCAAGAAAGCATTATGCCCTTTGCCCTGGATTATGATCATATCAGATATTGTTGGCTCATTTGGAAAAGAATTAAGTGCTAAGAGTAGGTCATCACAATTTTGCCTTGATAGGCCTCTGGTCTCCATGATTGCTTAGCTTATTGGTTACTTAGCCACAGGATCTGATTCCATTCAGAACCAGCCTGAAGCAGGAAACACAGTTCTGGGAGAGAGATTTGTGAGTTCCTGTTGTCTTGGAACCCAGCCAAGGGGGAGCCTCCTTCAGTAAATGACAAACGAAATGGTTTCCTGCCTGGGAACTGTGTATTTAGGATTGATTAGCAGACATAGCAGCCAGGTCAATTTACCTTGAGGAAAGAGATTACCTGCCCTTTCCTGCTGATATAAAACCCTTCTCTCTGGCTGACTGGGTTTTTAAACTACCTTATTTCAGTGTTCCTTGTAGTTGTTACTTCAAGACATAATTGGCAGGTGAGCTAACTCCATTTGGCACTGAACCAGAGCTTGGAGTTAATGTCACTTAGGAAGCCATTTTTTTGTGTTGGTTATATTGTAAAAGCAAAGCAAAAGGATTCTAACAAATTTTCAACAGTAAGATTACATTACCCTTGATGGGGCACTAGGGGAATTATACAGATAACTGCTTTCACTTTGAGGCCAAATGAAAGCTGAGACATACCTGTGGGAAGGTAAAATCAAAAGCTCTAGCATAACACTTAAAAATCTGGTTGTGTTGTTGATTCAGTAATAAACATCTCTGGACTTAAGTTTACTTTTCTTATTATTAGTAAAATTTGTCTGACACTGTTGGAACTATTAGTTGACTTGAGTTTAAGGCTTTTAAGGAGCAGGATATGGAGTGGAACATGAAGCTTGAATATATTAGTATAAACTAGACGGTTGTCATATGTGTTGTTGAAAAATACAAACAGGATACAACACTCAGGATACAACACTCAGCTTGCCTTTTAAATAAAAGTTTCTATTTTATTGACATCAAAAGGTACTTACAAAAGGAGAAAACAGGTAAAAGAAAAAGACTGTCAAGAAATTTGAGGTTATACATAAAGTCAGTGTAAGTCTGTGTTTAAGATTGTGAAAATGTCCTAGCTGATTCCTCATTGACCTTAGAAAAGTTACTTTTATTTGAGCTTCTCTTTTCTTCTTACATTAAAAAAAAATTTAAATATATATTTTTATTGATTTCAGAGAGGAGGGGGAAATAAGAGAGATAGAAACATCAATGATGAAAGAGGATCATTGATTGGCTGCCCCCTACTTGGGGATCGAGCCCGCAACGCAGGCATGTGCTCTTGACCAGAATTGAACACAGGACCCTTCGGTCCACAGGCCAACATTCTGTCCACTGAGCCAAACCGGCTAGGGCTCTTTTCTTCTTATATTAAGCTACTAGGAGTATTACCAAAGGCTTTTAGATCCTTAAACTTACAGTCTAGGTGGAGATGCTGGAATCATTTTATGAACCAGAGTACTTCAAAAATGTCTCAGAAAGCATAGAAATAAAGGAATGGGCTAATTTGTTATTAAAAATGTACATATCATTCTATTGTTTTAAATTATTTCAGTTTTTGATGTTTAGCACATTGATACCTTATTTCTACTAGTACTTAGCTCCATTAGTCTCTGTTCTTTTTTTTCTTAATATATTTTTATTGATTTCAGAGAGGAAAGGAGAAGGAGAGAGAGATGGAAACATCAATGATGAGAGAGAATCATTGATCGGCTGCTTCCTGCATGCCCCCTACTGAGAATCCAGCCCACAACCCGGGCATGTGCCCTTGACTGGAATCGAACCTGGGACCCTTCAGTCTGCAGGCTGATGCTCTATCCACTAAGTCAAACAAGCTAGGGCTCAGTGTTCTTTGATTTAAAAATTTAACTCTTAAAAAATAAAATAAAAATTTAACTCTTTAATCATTTCTGAAAATAACTAAAAACATGAAAATTACATTTCACCAAACATGTTTAATCATATTATCAGATATATCTATCCAGATTTTTGTCCTAGGAAGTAGGAATTTTTTATTTTACTTGACTATTTTTAAGAAGAAATATTTTTTCCATTGACTTTTTAGAGAGAATGGAAGGGAGGGGGAGAGGCAGAAAGAGAAGAAACATCGATGTGAGAGAGACACATCAACTGGTTGCCTCACGCAGGTATCCTGACCAGGACCAGGGATAGCCAGGGATTGAGCCTGCAACTGAGCCACATGTCCTTGATCAGAATCAAGCCAATGACCCTTCAGTTCTCCAGCTGAGGCTCTATTTTTTTTAAATACATTTTTATTGATATCCAAGAGGAAGGGAGAGGGAGATAGAAACATCAATGATGAGAGAGAATCATTGATTGGCTGCCTCCTGCACGCCACCTACTAGGGATCGAGCCCACAACCCGGGCATGTGTCCTTGACCAGAATTGAATCTGGGACTCTTGAGTCCACAGGCCGACACTCTATCCACTGAGCCAAACCAACTAGGGCTCTACTTTACTATTAAAAGGGATTTGAGTCTAAGGTGTTATGCCAATCGATGCTTCTCTCTCATCGTTGATGTTTCTATCTTTCATTCTCCCTTCCTCTCTGAAATCAATAAAAATATATATTTAAAAAATTGTTTTAGTATAAGAAGAAAAGAGAAGCTCAAATAAAAGTAACTTCTAAGGTCAATGAGGAATCAATTAGGACATTTTCACAATCTTAAACATAGACTTACATTGACTTTATGTATAACCTCAAATTCTTCACAGCTTGGGAAGAAGGCTGGAGATTGATGTTGCAAAAATGTCACATATACAGAGAAACGCCACTGTAAGAGAATTTAGGGACTAAGGTATTTAGTCATTAGGGAACAGGGTAGAATGAGGAGGACCAAGATTTTGACTGAGCCTGTGGAAGCCTTTATAAGTATATTTTTAGTTAAAAATAAAACTATAAGAAGGAATATTCTGCCCTAGCTCGTTTGGCTCAGTGGATAGAGTGTCGACCCGAGGACTGAAGAGTCCCAGGTTCGATTCCGGTCAAGGGCACATACCTCAATTGCAGGCTCGATCCCTGGCCCTGGTCACGGGCGCGTGTGGGAGATAACCAATTGATGTGTCTTTCTGACATTGATGTTTCTCTCTCTGTGTCTCTTCCCCTCCCACTCTCTCTAAAAATCAATGGAAAAATATCCTTGGATGAGGATTTACAATAAAAGAAGGAATATTCCATTCAAATATTTTGTATTTCAGAAGACCCTAAATTACTTTTCTTAAGTCACAACTTGGAGTGACTTTTGATTCAGATATCCTTTTCAGGTCTTAGTTGTGGGAAAGGTATGACAATAAGGGAAAGGTCACTATGGAATTGAGTCAATTAGAAAAGATTTTTTGGAGGAAATGGATCATTATGAAGCTTTGAAAGAAGCATGGAATTTACATTGGCAGAAAGAATGGGGATAGAACACTGCATTTAAGAAATATGATATAAGCAAAGGGATAGAAGGAACATGCAAGGACTTTACACAGTGTAGCTCAAGTTAAGGAACAATATATACTAGAAAGTAGTGAGGGGTGAAGACAGAGACCAAGGTAGAATGAGAGCATTTGATGAAGTAATCTGAATTTTGTTTTTCTTTTTTGTAAAGTTTCCATTATTTCCTTATTTTCACTATATTTTCCATAATTATAACAATAGTTTTTTAAAAATGGAAATGAAAGCCTTGTAACGCCATAACACATAATTTTCTCGGTTGCTTTGGGTCCCTTCTCTATCTGCATACATAATCTTAATAGTTATATCATAGTGAGACTATAATTTTGTAATGCATTCTTTTCACTTAAAGTTGTCTTAGATTCGCCTCTATATAACTGCCTACACTGTTAGTGTGTGTACATGTTTATTTAAGAACTAGAGGTCTGGCCCACAGATTCCTGCACCGGTGGGGTTCCTCAGCCTGGCCTGAGGGGATGGGGCTGAAACCAGCTCTCTGACATTCCCCGAGTGGTCCTGGATTGCGAGAGGGCGCAGGCCAGGCTGAGGGACCCCATTGGTGCACGATCAGGGGAGGGACCTCGGGAGGGCTCCAGGGCGTGTCTGGCCCGTCTCGCTCAGTCCTGATCAGCCAGACCCCAGCAGCAATCTAACCTGCCAGTCAGAACGTCTGTCTCCTGTGGTTAGTGCTTGTCATAGCCACTGGTCAAAAGGCCAAACGAGTGGTCGGGTACTTAGCATATTAGGCTTTTATTATATAGGATTTCTAGACAATGGACCTGGAATGTATAATGATTTTTTTAAATTTAATAAATCTTTATTGTTCAGATTATTACAATTGTTCCTCTTTTTCCCCCCATAGCTCCCCTCCACCCGGTTCCCACCCCACCCTCTGCCCTTCCACACCCCACCCCCACACTGTCCTCATCCATAGGTGTACGATTTTTGTCCAGTCTCTTCCTGCACCCCCCCTTCCCCCCCCCCCCGAGAATTGTCAGTCCACTCCCTTTCTGTGCCCCTGATTCTATTATATTCACCAGTTTAATCTGTTAATCAGATTTTTTATTCACTTGATTTTTAGATTCACTTGTTGATAGATATGTATTTGTTGTTCATGATTTTTATCTTTAGCTTTTTCTTCTTCTTCCTCTTCTTAAATGATACCTTTCAGCATTTCATATATTACTGGTTTGGTGGTGATAAACTCCTTTAGCTTTTTCTTGTCTGTGAAGCTCTTTATCTGCCCTTCAATTCTGAATGATAGCTTTGCTGGGTAGAGTAATCTTGGATGTAGG
This sequence comes from Plecotus auritus, assembly GCF_963455305.1. Lineage (NCBI taxonomy): Eukaryota > Metazoa > Chordata > Mammalia > Chiroptera > Vespertilionidae > Plecotus > Plecotus auritus. The sequence goes on along the minus strand of NC_137772.1, from coordinate 177,089,464 downwards.
TTCTTGCTATTCATCACTTTGAATATTTCTTGCCACTCCCGTTTGGCCTGCATAGTTTCTGTTGAGAAATCTGACAGTCATATGGGTGCTCCCTTGTAGGTAACTGTTTTTCTCTTGCTGCTTTTAATATTCTCTCTTTGTCTTTTGCTCTTGGCATTTTAATTATGATGTGTCTTGGTGTGGTCCTCTTTGGATTCCTTTTGTTTGGGGTTCTCTGCGCTTCCTGGACTTGTAAGTCTATTTCTTTCACCAGGTGGGGGAAGTTTTCAGTCATTATTTCTTCAAATACGTTTTCAGTATCTTGCTCTCTCTCTTCCTCTGGCACCCCCATAATTTGGATGTTGGTACGCTAGAAGTTGTCCCAGAGGCTCCTTACACTATCTTCATATTTTTGGATTCTTTTTTTCTTTTTGCTTTTCCGGTTGAGTGTTTTTTGCTTCTTTGTATTTCAAATCTTTGACTTGATTCTTGCGATCCTCTAGTCTGCTGTTAGATCTCTGTATAATATTTTTTATTTCAGTCAGTGTATGCTTACTTTCTAGTTGGTCCTTTTCTGTATCCTTGAGGGTCTTGCTAAATTTATCGGCCTTTTCTAGAAAATTCTTGAAAAACCTTATAACCGTGGTTTTGAACTCTATATCCAGTCATTTGCTTTCCTCCATTTCTTTCATTTGTGATCTGTTTCTTTGTCTCTGCATTTTGGCTGCTTCCCTGAGTTGATAGAGTAGCTTTGTGTGCAAGGTGTCCTATAGGGCCCAGTGGCTCAGCCTCCCCAGTTACCTGAGGTGGACACTCTTGGTGCACCCCTTTGTGGGCTGTGTGCACAGTCTTGTTGTAGTTAAGCCTTGATTGTTGTTGGTATCACTGGGAGGAATTGACCTCCAGGCCAATTGGCTGTGAGAATCAGCTGTGTCTATGCTGGGAGAACTTCTGTGCTGGTGACACCCTTATAAGACATGACTTGCAAAAGCCGCTGTGCTCAGCTTGGATGGGGCGGAGTCTCAGGGCGGAGCAGACAGCATTGGTTTCCCGTCAGCCCTGCCTTAATAGGCCCCTGTGTCTCAGTGTTCCGTGGTAATCGCTGCAAACACCTCTGAGAGAATGCCGCCCTCGCATTCTGCCCGCTGCCAGACAGTCCAGTTTCTCCCCGAATGAGTCTGGGTCTCCAGAGTCTCGCCCAGAACTAGAGTTCAGCGCAGTCAGGAACTTTTGTCTCCCTCCCGCTTGAGAAAGCCAGCCGCGCACTCAGTTGCCAGTCTTCTCCGCGCACGTGTCTCAGTACCTCTGCCTTCTGCAGCTCTTCTGAGTCTCAGTGTGCTTTTCTCTTTCCTTCTAGTTGTAGAATTTCCACTCAGCCAGCCTTCCTGTGGTTCTGGATGATGTCTTTTGTCTTTTAGTTGTAGTTTTGAAATTGTTGTGCGAGGCAGCAGTTTAGGTGTTTACCTATGCTGCCATCTTGGTTTCTCCTCTGGAATGTATAATGATTTATCAGAGTTAGTATGAAGGCATTTTACTAAATAAATATTCTGAAACTGGGAAATCAACATTAGTACAGAAAGTTAGAATAGTAATTGCTGTTGCCATTATCCAGCTGTTACTGTATGTCAGAAGCTTTTATGCACAATATCTCTAATGTATATAACAATATCACTTGTATTATACTCATTTTATAGATAAGAAAAGATGAATACAGAAAGAAATACTTTACCCAAAATCATACTTGGTGTTAAGTGACACTTTCCTACTGTACCATGCTTCCCTTTTCTGTGTCTTATCAAGTATGTTTGCCTTTATTCTTCAATTGGTATCATATTTCCAGAAGAGGATTCAAAAAAGCAAATCGGTTTCAAATGAGGATCTCATCAGCTATGTGACACAAAACTAAGCAGTTTTCCTTACCAACTAGAAACTTAAACAATAAACTCCTTGGTAATCTAGATTGCTGCTGCTGCTTTTTTCTAAATGTGTTATAAAATGTTATTGAGTCGTATGGTCTCTAGTGTTACTTTAGAATTAAGATGCTTTTGACCACTAGAAAAGAGGAGAAAAAAGGTTATTCATTGAGGGCCTGTCCCACAAGAACAGCTTATGTTCACATTCTAACTTCTTAAAAAGTTACTTTAGATCCTTGAAATATGAAATCACATGTCCACATGTTTTGTAAAGGACTCCTGACAAAGAGGAACCCATTAAAATTTTTCATAAGATCCAATTTTTATTTAATACGTTAGTTTTTTCAATTCATTTTACCTAATTGTTCAGCTTTGTATGATTACCTGGCTACCTAACTGGTATTTTTTGTTTTTGTTTTGAGCCCAGATGGCCAGTAAGGCCAGTGCAGGGAATATAAAGTGTTACAAAACACATGAAGCATTATTAAGTCTCTGCTAATAAAAACTACTGACAATTCTCTTTTTTGGTTATTTTATATGTGAAGAGAGAGTGTCTTCAGAGAAATGAAGGTATTTGCATTGGCTTTGCTTGGCCTTCTGATTTGCTTGGCTAATAGAATTAGAATAGATTTTAGGTTATCAGCAAATAAAATCAAGTACAAATGTTTTCTAAGAACATTATTAAATAGTTTAGAGTATCATCCTTTGAAATCATTGGCTGTGGAATTACTAGAATTGTGTTTCCATTATAACATTGTTTTCTAATTTGGTATTGAAAGCAAGAGCTAGAATCAGTAAGCTATATGTTAAATATAATAATTAAAGGGCTTGCTTCATATGACAGACCCAGTATGTCATAGAGATACTAATGGTAATGCTACAGAAACAACTATTCTGAGCAACTAAGTTACACAGATGCTTTAGAATAAGTTGAACAAATGTGAAAGTGATAAAAAAAGTTTGGGTAAGGAGAAAAGGAAATACAGAACATTCAGTGACATTCAGAACTTAGTAACAGTGACTGATCATTTAAAACCATCTTTCATGATTGAAAGGATGTGGACATTCTGTACACCACATAAGGCCCAGGCTTAATAATAGTGTCTTTTTAGTAGAGTCCCAGCAATATTTAGCTGAATTTCATTAGGAGTTTCAAAATCCACTATATCAATTGCTTATTATGATATTTCTATTCAGGAAAGCCTTAAGAGAACAGTTGCAAACTTAGTACCCTCATGGATTGGTACCCTCATCTCAATATAACAAGGTTGGAGTGAGCAAGACCGGAAAGTGTGAAAGTCTGAATGAGCCTTCTTCACTCTCTTAGGGGAGTCACTGCTTGCATTTATGGCATCTAAAAACTTGCCCCGCTGAATAGCTCAGTTGGTTAGAGCATCATCTCAATATAACAAGGTTTCAGGTTTGATCCTCAGTCAGGGTATATACAAGAATCACTGAATGAATACATAAATTAGTGGAACAACAGATTTATTTATTTCTCTCACTCTCCTTTCCCCCCCCCCCCCCAAGCAATAAAAATTTTTTTTAAAAACTATTACCTCAAAGTACAGGTACTTTTGAATCTCTTGGCCACAGATCTGTACTGGAACCACCATTTCACTTTGGAACAGGTGGAAAACTGTAGCTTAACACTCTTCATTGTTAGTTGTATTATAGTAAACTATTGTTTTTAATTGTAAATAATGCCTCTACTATTTATTCTTATGCTTATCCTGCTATCCACTTTTGAACTCTTCCTACCATCTCTATTTATTTTGTAATACACATAGTTCCCCAACATTTTATTATGAAAACTTTAAAAAAATAGGAAAGTTAAAGGATAGTACAATGATCATTGTATTTACTCTGTGTGCGTGTTTTGGTGGAACCATCTGGAAGTTGCAGACATGATATAGCACCCCTAAATGCTTTAGTATGATTGACCTAAAGATATGGTTGTTCTTCTACACAACCGAAATACATTATGTGATGTACCTTTTAAAAAATACATATTTTTGTTGATTTCAGAGAGGAAGGGAGAGGGAGAGAGGAATAGAAACATCAATGATGAGAGAGAATCGTTGATCAGCTGCCTCCTGCACACCCTCTACTGGGGATCAAGCCCACAACCCAAGCATGTACCCTGACCGGGAATTGAACTGTGACCTGATTCATAGGTTGATGGTCAACCACTGAGCCATACCTGCCAAGCTCTGTGATGTACTTTTGATAAGAAGGTTATATGTTTTGTGTTGGTCTCAGGATATCAATTGTGATGCTCTCAGGAATGCCTGGAGGCACTCACCTGGGCCCGTACTACTGTGGCAATCTCCCAAATGAGCCAATATTGTGGCTGCACTGGCCCTTGTGATTCTTATGATTGCAAGATACACCTCAGTAACAACATCTGGGGACTTTAAAAAAACAAGATTTACTATTCACAGGTCCTGGAGGATAGGGGCACTCCCAGGGCCACACAGCAAGGTTGCAGAAAGAGAAAGGAGGGGGTGAGAGGAGGGAACACCTAGGATTCCACCTTTATTGGGATAAAGTGTGGGGTGCCTAGGGTTTCCAGGTTCACTCTTTATTGGTGAATTTAAAAATAAGAGTGGGAATTAAAGTGCAAAAGGGAAAAGCAGGGTCATTCAAGTGGCCAGTTACCTAGGTCACCTAGAGTTTTCTGAAAGGGGAACTTCATGGGTGGGGTAACCTTGCTTTTTTACCTAGTTGTATAGCTGGCAATGTGTTTATTAGAGATGGATGCCTTTGAAATGGACGTCTCAGCAATGAAAAGCTTAATGTCAAACAGTTACACTATATGTATTTGAACATTTATTCCTTTTTGTATTTTAAAGACTTGTGAAAAATTTAATGGAAAATTGCAAATATTCATCAATCTTTTCTCCAAGAAAATATCCCAACAGCTTTAGTCAATCAGTAGATTCCTCTGTTAAATGACTTTTCAATAGATGTTATCAATAGGTGGCAACATAGCCCTAGCCCGTTTGGCTCAGTGGATAGAGCGTCAGCCTGTGGACTGAAGGGTCCTGGGTTTGATTCTGATCAAGGGCATGTACCTCGGTTGCAGGCTCAGGGGACAACCAATCAATGTGTCTCTCACATCAATGTTTCTCTCTCTTTCCCTCCTTTCTACTCTCTCTAAAAACCAATGGACCCCAGCTAGCGTGTCTCAGTGGTTGAGCATCGACGTATGAACTAGGAGGTCACGGTTCAATTCCTGGTCAGGGCACATGCCCAGGTGGTGAGCTTCATCCCCAGTGTGGGACATGCAGGAGGCAGCCAATCAATGATTCTCTGTCATCATTCATGTTTCTATCTCTCTCTCCCTCTCCCTTCCTCTCTGAAATCAATAAAAAATATTAAAAATCTCTCTATATAAAAGGCTAATATGAGAAGTGTCCCTCCAGCCGGTCACTATGATGCGCACTGACCACCAGGGGGCAGACAATGCAGGAGCTGCCATGACACGCACTGGCCATTTACAGAGCAATGGCACCGCAGACCTGGCGCCCACAAAGCAACACTTGGCTTTCCCCAAATGGGACATAGGCCCCAACACCACCCCAGAGCAACAGCCCACCAAATTGCAGCCAACGCTGCTGAGACACCATGGCACAAAATGCGGCCCACAGCCCAGTCCAGCCCAGAAACAGTGGCTGTGGGCACCCGGTAATGACATCACATAGCAATGCCCAGCTTCCTTTCTCTAGCAACAGGCCATTTAACAATAAACGGCATTGTGGACCTGGCGCCCACAAAGCATCACTCAGCTTCCCCCAAGTGGGACACAGGCCCCACCACTACCCCAGAGCGACAGCCCACCAAATCGCAGCCGATGAGGACGAGACCCCATGGCGCAAAATGTGGCCCACAGCTCAGCCCAGCCCTGAAATGGTTGCTGTGGGAGCTGGGCAATGATGTCATGTAGCAACACCTGGCTTCCTCTCCCCAGTGACTAGCCTCCTTGGAGTTTCTTCAGCCCAGGAACACAACTTGCTTTACAGCCAGGTGCAAACATTTTACACTTTAACCAAATGTCTGTGAAGTGTTTTCCCATGCCTCATCTCATTTGATCCTCACAGGAGTCCTGGAGTAGGTAGATAGGAGACTCAGAATCCTATTTTCTTTTCATTAGTCAGAAAACAGAGATTTAGAAGGTTTAGAAACTTGACCTGACTGAAAAGAAGTAAGAAATGGTGGGCCTTGAAAATGACTTCAGTTTTTCTCACTGTGCAGAATATAGTCAAACACTGCTACAGTTAAATATTTTACCCTTTGTTCTCCCTGCATGATCTACAATAATAATATGCTTCGTGTTGATATTTACTGCTGTGTTGCTGACAATTACCTGAAAGAGAAGTTGGGGTGCTTCACTGGGCTGGAAAAAGTTTACATCAGAAAGCAGGTCTAATTAAGCAAGTTTATTCTATATATATAAAAGGCTAAGTTGACTCACACATGCACAATACATATAAAGCTCTCGCTGGCACCAATCGCACGCATGTGTTTCCATCTGTCATTGTCCATTGTGAATTTGGTTGACATTTCTATTATAGAGAAAGGGTGAATAGCAACATTAAAATATTTCTTATAATTAATTTCCTTTCAATGTGCAAGAATTCTTGCACTGGGCCTCTAGTAAATAAATAAAAATCAGTGGAAAAATATCCTTGGGTGGGTGTTAAAATTAAAAAAAAAAGATGGCAACATGAAAAAAAATAGAAGTACTTTTTGCTTGTCAATATTTTTTGGCATAAAAATGCAAACTAATTTTTTAAATCCTCACCTGTGGATATGTTTATTGATGAGAGAAACATTGATTGGTTGCCTCTTGTATGTGTCCCAATTGGAAACTGAACCCACAACCTAGGTATGTGCCCTGACTGGGAATCGAACCTGTGACCTTTGGTGTACAGGATGACACTCCAACCAACTGAGCCACCAGGCCAGGGCTAAACTAATTTTTTAAACATTTTTATTAATTTTTAGAGAGAGAAGAAGAAGGAAGAGGGATAGAGAGATAGGCGGGTTGTGGGCTCAATACCCAGTAGGGGGCGTACAGGATGATGCTGTTTCTTTCTCATCGAAGTTTCTATCAGAGAGAAACACCATCATCCTGCCTCTTGAACGTCCCCTACTGGGGATTAAGCCTGCAATCCCGGCATGTGCCCTGACTGGGAATTAAACCAGTGACCTCTTGGTTCATAGGTTGATGGTCAACCACTGAGCCACACCAGCCAAGCTAAACATTTTTTTAATGGAGTTCTTGTATGGTTGTCCATATGCTGCCCTATGAATTTCTTATGATAGGCAATGAGTCAATCAAGCAACAAAGTTTATTTAAATGGATGCTTTTTCTCGGGGAAAAAAAGTACCATCGCAATGTACTAGCTCATAAATGCCACAAAACAGTCTGATTGTGATAATGCAGATTTTTTTTTCCCTTGCTAAAAGCAAGGTCATGTGACAGTCTTCTTTTTGTTAAATATATTTTTATTTATATAGAACCCAGAATTGAACGGAGACTTCCTGATTCATAGGCCAACACTCAACCACTGAGCCATGCCTGCCGGGCACAGTCTACTTTTCTTAATCGAGATGATTATGAGCCCTAGCCAGTTTGGCTCAGATGATAGAGTGTTGGCCTGCGAACTGAAGGGTACCCGGTTCAATTCCGGTCTAGGGCACATGCCTGGGTTGTGGGCTCGATACCCAGTAGGGGGAGTGCAGGAGGCAGCCAATCAATGATTCTCTTTCATCATTGATGTTTCTCCCTCTCCCTTCCTCTCTGAAATAAACAAAATAATGTATTTTTTAAAAAGATTATTATGAATATTATTAACATAGCTACATAAACCACAAAAAGCTAACTTGTTTTCTGAAGTTATTTTTTTCCCCCCAATATATTTTTATTGATTTCAGAGAGGAAGGGAGCGGGAGAGATAGAAACATAGATGAAAGAGAATGACGGACCAGCTGCCTCCTACACACCCTCAACTGGGAATTGAGCCCGCAGCTCAGGCATGTGCCCTTGACTGGAATTGAACCAAGGACCCTTCCGACCCAGGCTGACACTCTATCTTCTGAGCCCAACTGGCTAGGGCGTTTGCTGAAGTCTTTTAATAAATAGTTTACAAGCTTTGTCAGAGATAAATTTGTCATTTGGTGGACATGGTGTCTGCTTCTTATGGTGATTTAGTGACAGAAGAGAAGTAATGTCACACTCCAGGCCCGGCAGCTCCTGTATCAGTTGTGCTTTTGTTTTGCCTTTTAGGTATTCCAAGTGCTGCTAGAGTTCTTGGAGCAAAATATTGCCAAGGTTTGGGAAATGCTTTCCTAACAAAGTATTGCTACCCCACAATAGTTGATCTTTTCTCCAGTCTGGTGCTTTTGGATTAATATGCCAACCACATTTGTTCCATTACAAGTCTATTTATTAACATCATGCATATGATTATCAAACCTGTGTTCTCTGGCACGTCACTATAAAGAATTTTGCTCCTTGAGGAAAAGTCCCCGCCTTATACTTTTTTGTATATTTCATACTGTAGTCTCCTTATTAACTACTTTGTGCTAACATAACTACATGCTGAGCTAAATTGAATTTGTGTGTGTGTATGAGAGAGAGAGAGAGAGAGAGAGAGAGAGAGAGAGATTGGTTTTACAACAAGAAACAAGATAACTTTTGATCCTTTAACTCCCATTCATAAGGAGAAATCAGAATGATTTCCAAATTTGAAGAAAGTTGGAACATTTCATGGTTGTGTAGGTATTACAATTTTTAGTATTTTTTTCCAACACTAAGCAAAATGGATATGGTAAATTTTTTGCATCCAGAGGTTGAATACTAGGACAGCCTACCTACTATCTGAGCTCTTCTATAAGGACATAAAAAAGCTATACATGCCAATTACATTGCAATGGAGAAAGTGCTAATTGTCCACTTAATGTTCTTTTTCTGTAAAAAGACTACCAGAAAACTTTGATTCCGTATTTCCTGGATTACTAGTAAATGTTTACCTGAAACCTCCACCATGTGACTACCCTTCATTCTAAAGATTAAAGTGCCAGTAGAGACTAGTGGCAAAAATGTTGAAGGTATACAAATCCTAATCATGGATAAATTTACCATGCCTAAGCAGAGATACTGCCTGGTAAATGCATTAGAATCAAAGTTGTCCAACTTCATGGACCAAAATATACAATTAAAATATGTGAGCACATATATGGAAATAGGTAATTTCCATAAGGACATTTTGCTTTTAGCACAATTTACCAAGAAATGTTTGATAGCTTGCTACTGCCATCTACTGGTGTGCTGTAATATATAAAATAAAAGGGAATTAATTCTGTTGATTAGAATACTTAAAATATTCTTTTCTGAGGGTAACACAATTTCCTTATGGTTCATACAGTATTTACTTTGTAGTATGCTTTTAGCGAACAGACTCTGTAAATCTTTCTCCACTATGTGCAATTTTTCTGTTTCAAATTTCTGATCAAACCTTTTTCCCCCCTTTGTCATCCCTTCTTAGTTTAATGGATCGAGAAGTGGCATTGCTGGCTGAAATGGACAAAGTGAAAGCCGAAGCAAGTAAGACTGATCTTTATTTAAAGCCATTACCTGATAGTAGGTCCTTCTCAACTCCTATAGCTAAAGCTCAATAAATGTCAAAAAAAAAATAGTTTATATATTTAATTAAACAATCTTGAGCAGTTGTACTGCACTAGTGTATGAATTTTTTCAGGCAAAACAACTTTACAAGAGCCTGTTTTTAAAATATTTCCAAATGTTAATATTTTGGATGTAGAGTTCAGTGTTTAAGAGATGACATCATGGTGTCTTCCACCACAGCATCAATTTAGGAAAATAAAGTCTCCTGCAGGCACCTGGAGTTTTGTTTTATTTTATTTTTCTCATGTGATTGAAGATTTCCTTTGGCACAATCAGAGGAGACGTCCATGTTGTCTACAATTTGTGTATACATTCATGTCGTTAACTATCTCAGAACATTTTTTTCTCAGTTTATAGAACAGTATTTACTCAGCGTCTAATCATTTGGGTAGAGGAAAATCAATGGATTGAGGGTTCAAGATACCTTGACTAGGATTTCTTGAAAGCTTACAAAATAGATTTTGGAGGAATAGAGTCTAATTTGTGGGGTTTTATACAGAAGAATAAAATACCTGTTTTTGGTAATTTCTATAAGTATCAGTTAAAAATCATACAGCTGTATGAAAGTCAACTACAGCTTATACAGTGGCATTACTTTGGGGCTTTTCAGCAGCAGGTTTTACTTTCATGCATCAAATGCCAAATTTGTAATTAAGGTTGTTTCTTGCCCTGGCCAGTTCATTCAATGATTAGAGTTTGGCCCATGGACCAAAGGGTTATGAGTTCGATTCCTGGTCAAGGGCATGTATGTACTTCGGTTGCAGGCTCTCTAGGCCTGGTAGGGGCACGTGCAGGAAGCAACCAGTCAATGTGTCTCTCTCACATTGCTTTTTCTCTCTCTCTGTCTCTCTCCTTCCTCCCTTCCACTCTCTCTAGAAATCAATGGAAAAATATCCTCTGGTGAGAATAAAAAATAAAAAAAATAATGTTTTTGGGTGTGTTTTTTTCCAATATATTTTTATTGATTTCAGAGAGGCAGGGAGAGGGAGTGAGAGTTAGAAACTATCAATAATGAGAGAGAATCATTGATCAGCTGGGGATTGAGCCCAAAACCCAGGCATGTGCCCTGACCAGGAATCAAATGGTGACCTCCTGGTTCATAGGTCGACGCTCAACCACTGAGCCACGCCTGTTGGGCAAAGGTTGTTTCTTTTAACCTGCTTTTAAACTGGTAAGAATGGAAATAGTTAAGATAATTACTCACAATTAAATAATTTGTGTCAATGGTCATGGACCAGAGGAGGCAACTTTGAAGCACTGAGCTGAATTTAATTTTTATCCATTTTAACCGGAAAAGTTCAATATATAGCAGAGATGTTACCCACTATTTTTCAGAGGTAAGATTTCATTTAAATTGATATATCCTGAAATTTCTAAATGTGACAGTTTTAGTCCATTCATAAACCTGTGTTCTTTTTTAAGATGAAGGTTCAGATAACATAAATCTAGTAAGAACACATAGTCCTTACTATTTGAAATAGAGAGGCTGATATAATTAATCACCACCACCCAGCTTCAACCAGTTATCAATTCATGGCCAATCTTATTTTATCAAATTCAGAGCTATAGTTTTACTGAACTTCATTAATTTTATATCTGTGTCTCCTTTCTCCCATGCTAAAAATCCTGGTTCTCAGTGACACTAATGTAATTACTCATTTACCAAAACTATCAATAAGGTGCTGCTTTTTTTAAATACACTATATAGTTTTATTCATTTATATGTTCATAGTACTTTACAATTCAGAGTTTTTTTACTGATATGTCACCTTCATGTCAACTTTATGAGAAAGGGTTTCCTTTTCTTTTTTCCATTTCATAAATGAAAGAACTAGTTATTTGGAAAAAATGTGACTTGTTCAGAGTCATATAAATAGGTTCTCTGAGTTAATCTGATATGTCTAGAAATCTTTACTCAACACGTTTTCTCCATTTTAGAATCCTAGAATGCTGGAGCTGAGAGAAAGTGAATTTGATACAAATAGCAAGTAGGTTTTATCTTGGGAGCCAGACCAATAGATCATTTGTAGCTGTTGGTTCTTGGTGTTTGTAGGCATGTTTCTACTTTATTGGGAAAGTATGCCCTTACAGATTAACCTGACATGGGTATGGGCAACCTGTGGGTGGGATATATGTGGCAAGCAGGTTAAGAAAACTTGCTAACGTAGCTCTGGCTGGTTTGGCTCAGTGGATGGAGCGTCGGCCTGCGGACTGAAGGTCCCAGGTTCGATTCCGGTCAGGGCCATGTGCCTTGGTTGCGGGCACATCCCCAGTAGGGAGTGTGCAGGAGGCAGCTGATCGTTGTTTCTCTCTCATCGATGTTTCTAACTCTCTATCCCTCTCCCTCCTTGTCTGTAAAATAAATCAATAAAATATATTTAAAAAATAAATAAATAAAGTGGTTCAGCCTGATATACCTCTTTGAAAATTCTATTTCTTCTAAAATAAATTTGGCTAATTCTCAATAGATTATAGGATTCTGTGTATAACAGTTGGTAATTGAGTTTGATTACATGTTAACAGAGTGGCCTAAATAAATGTGAGTTTATTTTTCTCTCGTGAAATGAAAGGTGATCCAGGGCTGAAGGGAATCTCCAAAATGACGTGGGAGACCCAGCCTTCTCTGTCCTTGTACCCAGACATCCTTAGAGTGTGTTTATGGTCAAAGAGGCTCCAGTCAAGAAAGGGCAAAATGTTACATGCTGCCCAAGACTCCTTTAAAGAGCTTTCCTGTGAACCTCGCCCTGTGAGTTCTGCTTAGATCTCAGTGGCCAGACTATATCATATGACTGTCTTATCTGTAGCAGAGTCAGGAAATACAGAATTTTGCCTAAATAGTTTCATACCCAACAATATTGGACTTCTGGCAGGAAGAACAGGTGAATGAATATGCAGTATTTAACAGTCTTTGCTATAGTCCATCCTCCAATATCTCTCTTTTTCCCCAAATGAGAATACACTCACCTCGTCAATGGCATCTCCTCCAAAGTGTCATCTAGTAGTATACTCAGCTGAAAGTTCAGGACTTCTGGGGAATTTCAGATCTTTTAACAGGTCTGGATGTGGCACACTGCTGTGTGGAGTCCCATAAAGTAAAACAAAGATTAAATGCCCCCTCCTCCAATATTATACTGATAGAGAAATAATTATAGCAAGAATTATAGTAAAAAGTTCCCATCTGGAAAAGCAGTGATCAAATCTTACTGGACAGGAATAGCAATCCCTGCCCTGGTGGAAGAGAAATTTCCTTGGTTTATCTACAGCCCCTGGTTCTGCTTTCTAGGAGGACTTTTTTTGCCCGTGCCCTCTGTAGTCTCTGTTCTCTACTCTGAGAGGATTTTAGTTTGTTTGTTGTCCTTCTTAGTCATATCTGAGTTACACATCTGGGAGCATGCTAAAGATGTTTCTTAACAGGCTGTAAACAACCTAAATATCGATCATTAGGGAAACTTGATAAATTATTATGGTATATCCATATATCAGACTACTAAGTGGCTGTTCAACAGCGAGGGAGAGCCAGTGTATTAATAGGAATTGAACCTATTCTGGTTCAGTTCTGATCAAGGGCACATGCCTGGGTTGTGGGCTTGATCCCCAGTAGGGGGCATGCAGGAGGCAGCCAATCAATGATTCTCTCTCCTCATTGATGTTTTTATCTCTCTCTCCCTCTCCCTTCCTTTCTGAAATCAATTTAAAAAAATATTTTTACAAAGTAGTTTTTCATGAACTATTAAAAAAAATAGTTAAGGTAATGGGAGGACCATGTATATGATACACTTGCATGAGTAAGGAGAATAAAAAAGGGAGAGAGATATATGTTATATATGTATAGAATATATTTGGAAGTATATGTAAGAAATTAACTGGTTTCCTCTGGGGAGGGGACCACAAAGTCAGAAGTAGGAGAGACACTAACTTTTCATTTCATGCTCTTTATTCTAGGTAAGTCTTTTTTACCATGTGTGCATATTCTGTTTTACTTATATGATTCTTTAAAAAGTTTTTTAAATTGATTTTAGAGAGAAAAGAAGGGAGAGGAAGAGAAACATCAGTGTGAGAACAAAACATCAAAAGGCTGCCTCCTGTGCAACCCCACCTGGGATTGAGCCCACAACCTGGGCATACTGAGCCACACCAGCCAGGGCGTTAATTTATGTTTCTTAATTTAAAAAATGTATTTTCCTGGGAAGAGGAAAAAGAGAAATGACAAATTATTTATGTGTCTTTTTTATTTCATGAAGTCTTTACCTTTTCACTGCCTTTAGAGTCATTCAAGAAGGTGGAAACTGGACCTTTGCCTCTCCAAATACATTCAGCAAGGCCTATATTTCCAGTTCTTTATCCTATTGAGCCAGAACATAGAGTTATACTCCTTTTTCCTCTACAGTGGAAATTTTGCTCAGCCGACAAAAGAAAGCTGAACTTCTAAAGAAGATGACTGATGTGGCTGTTCGAATGTCAGAAGAGCAGTTGGTTGAGCTCAGAGCTGATATCAAGGTAAAACTTCCTTCTCCTTTCTGCCTTTCTTCTTGCCCTCCAGGACTAAAGTAGCAAATCTCCATAATTCATGGCCATATCTAATATGTTGAACTCATGATCTTTCCTTTCAAAACCTGGCCCTCCTCCAGGTTCCCTTTCTCTGTAAGTGGTACTGTCATCTATCCAGTTTTTCAAGCTGGAAACTTGGGGAAATTTCTCCTTTCCAGCATGAAGTCTATCAGCAGACCCTGTCCTTTTGAATTCCTTCTGAATCTCAGATCTGACCTTTTCTCTTCATCTCCACCACCAATGTCATGAGCCAAGTAACTATTATCTCTTGCTTGGACTGCTGTAATAGCCTCATAACTGATTCTGTTCACCCTCTCCATCCCTCCAAATCTGTTCCTCACACTGCAGTAACTGACTTCAAATTTTCCATTTCTTTTATTATTATTTGTTTTGAAACATTGATATGAGAGAGACACATCAATTGGTTGCCTCCTATACATGCTCCAACTGGGGCCTGGGATCAAACCTGCAACCCAGATACATGCCCTTGACCAGGAATTGAACCCTGTGACTCTTCAGTGCATGGAGCAAAGCTCTAACCACTGAGCACACAGACCAGGGCTCCATTGCTTTAGGATAAAGACTGTAATCCTTAGCACAGCCTGTAGGGCTCTGTGGAGTTGGCCCTGCCAGCATCATCCTTTCACACCATGCCCCCTTGTTCTCAGTTACAGCCATATTAACTTTTCCTTTCTGCAGACACATCCTGCTCCCTCCTGCTGGAGGACTACTACACATGCTATTCATCTATCCAAAATACTCTTCCCTCCCTGCCACTCCCAACACACAGTCACTCACGATCTACTCATCCTTCCTGGTTTTCTTCCTATTTTGTGCCTTCATAGCAGTTATATTCCATGTACATTTGATTAATCTGTTATTCTCACTAGCTGGTGAACTTTACAATGGCAAAACTGCTGTCTCTCCAGTGCCTAGCATAGTACCTTGGCACATAATAGGTATTCAGTAAATAAGTAAATATTTATTTATGTACTAGTATGTATGTATATATGTATGTATGTATATTTGTATTTTGTTCATCCCCACCTGAGGATATTTTTCCCATTGCTTTTTCAGAGAGTGGAAGAGAGGGAGGCAGGGAGAGAGGAATAGAAGGGTTAAGAGAGAGAGAGAAACATCGATGTGAGAGAGAGAAATCGATTGGTTGCCTCCTGCATACACCCCAACAGGGGGAGGGGCAGGGAGTGAACCCGAGACCCAGGATGTGTCCTTGACTGGAAATCAAACCTGCAACCCTTTGGTGCGCAGGCTGATGCTCTAACCACTGAGCACATTGACCAGGGCTATCCTATATAATAAAGAGATAATATGCAAATTGACTATCACTCCAACACACAAGATGGCTGCCCCCATGTGGACACAAGATGGCCGGCAGGGGAGGGCAGTTGTGGGTGATCAGGCCAGCAGGGGAGGGCAGTTGGGAGGGACCAGGCCTGAAAGGGAGGGCAGTTGGGGGCGATTAGGCCTGTAGAGGAGAGCAGTTGGGGGCGATTAGGCCTGTAGAGGAGGGCAGTGGAGGGTGACCAGGCCTGCAGGGGAAAACAGTTGGGGGGGACCAGGCCTGCAGGGGAGGACAGTTGGGGGGGACCCAGGCCTGCAGGGGAGGCCAGTTGGGGGCAACCAGGCCTGCAGGGGAGGCCTGCAGGGGAGGGCAGTTGGGGGGGACCAGGCCTGCAGGGGAGGGCATTTGGGGGGGACCAGGCCTGCAGGGGAGGACAGTTAGGGGCAACCAGGCCAGCAGGGGAGGGCAGTTAGTGGTGACCAGGCTGGCAAGGGAGGGCAGTTAGGGGCAATCAGGCCTGCAGGGGAGTGGTTAGGGGTTGATCAGGCTGCCAGGCAGAAGCAGTTAGGGGCAATCAAGGAAGGCAGGCAGGCGAGCACTTGGGAGCCAGCAGTCCTGGATTGTGAGAGGGATGTCTGACTGCCCTCGAGGGGTCCCAGATTGGAGAGGGTGCAGGCTGGGCTGAAGGACACACACACACACACACACACACACACACACACACACACCTGTGTACAAATTTCGTGCACTGTGCCTCTCGTTTTTAAATACGTTTTATTATTGATTTTAGAGAGAAAGGAAGGGAGAGGGAGAGAGAGAGAGAAACACTGATGAGAGAGAAACATCAATCAGCTGCCTCCTGCACGGCCCCCACCAGGGATCAAGCCCACTATCTGTGCATATGACCTTACTGGAACATGAACCTGTGACCTCTTGGTGCATGGATCGACGCTCAACCACTGAGTCACACCAGTTGGACAGTGTTCAGTAAATATTTAAATGGCTGGTTGAGCCCTGGCCAGTTTGGCTTAGTGGATAGAGCGTCGGCCTGCAGACTCAAGGGTCCCAGGTTCGATTCTGGTTAAGGGCATGTACCTTGGTTTCAGGCACATCCCCAGTGAGGGGTGTGCAGGAGGCAGCTGATTGATGTTTCTCTCTCATCAATGTTTCTGACTCTCTCTCCCTTTCCCTTCCTCTCTGTAAAAAAAAAATAAAATATATTTTTAAAAAATATATAAATAGTCGATTCTGATTTTATAGAGAAAAGTGAGCAATTTGAGATGTTAATTATAATCTGTAAAGATTACTTGTGTTTAACATTCATATATTTTTTTAAATTTTTTAATTTTATTTTTCAATTTTAGTTGACATGCAATATTATTTTATTTTAGTTTTAGGTGTATAGCATAGTGGCTGACAATCATATAATTTACAAGATGATCCTCCCCCATTTCAAGTACCCACCTGGCATTATACATAGTTATGACTATATTATTGACTATATTTTCTATGCTGTACTTTACGTCCCCATGGCTATTTGGTGACTACCAATATGTATTCCTTAATCTCTTCACCTTTTTCATTCATAACCCCAACCCCTCTCTCCTCTGCCTCTTCCCTCTGGCAACCATCAGTTTGTTCTCTGTAACTATGAGTCTGTTTCTGTTTTGTTTGTTCATTTTGTTCTTTAGATTCCACATGAAAGTGAAATCAGATACTTGTCTTTCTCTGTCAGACTTTTTTCACTTAGCATAATACTCTCTAGGTCAATCGATTTTGTTGCAAATGGCAAGATTTCCTTCTTTTTTATGGTTGAGTAAATTCCACTTTATGTATATACCACAACTTTTTTTTTTTTAACACTCACTGGAGGATATTTTTTCCATTGATTTTTAGAGAAAGTAGAAGTGGGGGAGACCGGGGAAAGAGAGAGAAACATCAACACGTGAGAGGCACATCAGTTGATTGGCTCCCACATGAGTCCAGACGGGGGTCGGGAATCAAACCTGCAACCCTTTGGTCTGAGGGCCAATGCTCTAACCACTGAACAACCGATCAGGGCTACCACAACTTTTTTATCCACTCATCTTTTGCTAGGCATTTAGGTTGCTTCCATGTCTTAGCTATTGTAAATAACACTGCAGTGAACATAGGATTGCATAAATCTTTTTGAATTCCTGTTTGGGGTTTCTTTGGATATATACCCAGAAGTGAAATCACTGGGTCTGGGCCTGCACATGCTCTATTAAATTAGATCCATAAGGCCCCATAGCATGTGAGACCATAACATTTTAGAGATCAGCATTTCCTGTAACTGGGCTCATGAAGTTAATGGTCTCCCACAGCTTTTGCAAACCAGAAATTTCCTCAGGAGGACCTTGGCCTTCAAATTATTGATCATCAGAGTAGTGTGTAAAAGACCTTTTGTTTTAAATTATCTGATTTTCCTTATTGGAGATTTTTGTTATAATGAAGAGTTATTTTGAAAAATAAAACCCCTTTATCAAGCAACCTAAAAGAAAAAAAAAAAAAAAAAGAAATCACTGGGTCATAAGGCAAGTCCATTTTAATTTTTTGAGGAACTTCCACCGTTTTGGTTTGTTTTTTTTTTAATCCTCACCTGAGGATATTTTTCCATTGATTTTTAGAGAGAGTGGAAGGAAGGGAGGAGGAGGGGGGCGAGAGGGAGAGAGAAAGAGAAAGAAACATCGATGTGAGAGAGACACATCAATTGGTTGCCTCCTGCATGCACCAATGGGGGCCAGGGATCGAGCCTGCAACCAAGGTACATGCCATGCCCTTGATGGGAGTCAAACCTGCGACCCTTTAGTCCAAGGGCTGACACTCTAACCACTGAGACAAACTGGCTAGGGCAGTATGGACATTTTAACGATGTTAATTCTTCCTATCCATAAACACAGTATATGCTTCCATTTTTAAAGGGGGGGCAAAAGTAGATTTATAGTTGTGTGTAGGCGAAACACAGAATTTATTCTTCTATTATTATTTACTAGAGGCCCGGTGCACGAAATTCGTGCACGGATGTGTGTGTCCCTCAGCCCAGCCTGCACCCTCTCCAATCTGGGATCCCTCTCACAATCCAGGACTGCTGGCTCCCAACTTCTCGCCTGCCTGCCTTCCTGATTGCCCCTAACTGCTTCTGCCTGCCAGCCTGATCACCCCCTAACCATTCCCCTGCCAGCCTGATTGATGCCTGACTGCTCCCCTGCCAGCCTGTTTTCCCCTAACTGCCTTCCCCTGCAGGCCTGGTCACCCCTAACTGCCCTCCCCTGTAGGCCTGGTCACCCCTAACTGCCCTCCCCTGCAGGCCTTGTCTCCCCCAACTGCTCTCCCCTGCAGGCCTGGGTCCCCCCCAACTGCCCTCCCCTGCAGGCCTGGTCACCCCTAACTGCCCTCCCCTGCAGGCCTGGTCACCCCCAACTGCCCTCCCCTGCAGGCCTGGGTCCCTCCCAACTGCCTTTCCCTGCGGGCCTGGTTGCCCCAACTTCCCTCCTCTGCCATATTGGTCACCCCTAACTGCCCTCCCCTGCAGGCTTGATCGCCCCCAACTGCCCTCCCTTGCAGGCCTGGTCCCTCACAACTGCCCTCCCCTGCTGGCCTGATTGCCCACAACTGCCCTCCCTTGCAGGCCTGGTCCCTCCCAACTGCCCTCCCCTGCTGGCCATCTTGTGGTGGCCATCTTGTGTCCACTTGGGGGCAGGATCTTTGACCACATGAGGGCAGCAATCTTGTGTGTTGGAGTGATGGTCAATCTGCATATTACTCTTTTATTATATAGGATAGAGGCCTGGTTCACGGGTTGGGGCCAGCTGGTTTGCCCTAAAGGGTGTCCCGGATCAGGGTGGGGGTTCCCTTGGGGCGTGGGGTGGCCTGGGCGTGGGGCCTGTGGTGGTTTGCAGGCCGGCCACGCCCCCTGGCAACCCAAGAGGAGGCCCTGGTATCTGGGGTTTATTTATCTTCTACAATTGAAACTTTGTAGCCTGGAGCTATAATTGAAACTTTGTAGCCTTAAGCGAGGCCTGGGCTGGCCAGGGTGTGTGGAAAGCTTGGCTTCCTCCATCGCCGGGGCAACCCTAGCCTCCTGCTCTTTCCAGCTCCATGGCTGCCACCATTTCTGTTTGGGTTTATGTATCTTCTATCATTGAAACTTTGTAGTCTTGAGTGGAGGCCTAGGCCGGCAAGGGCAGGCGGAAAGCTTAGCTTCCTCCATTGCCGGGGAAACCCAAGCCTCCCTCCTGCTCTCTGTGGCCGTAGCCATCTTGGTTGGGTTTATTTGCATATTTGCTCCTGATTGGCTGGTGGGCGTGGCTTGTGGGTGTAGCAGAGTGATGGTTAATTTGCATATTACTCTTTTATTAGATAGGATTAGTTATTGTATTTTCCATATGAACAATTATAAACCTATTTTTGCCCCACCCTATATTTGTATCTTCTTCAATTTCTTTCTTTGTGTCTTATAATTTTCCAAATATAGGTCTTTTACCTCCTTGGTTAAATTTATTCCTAGGTATTTTAGTTGCCCTTTTTATTAGTTTATTACTGGTGTATTAAAATGCAAATGAGCCCTAGCCAGTTTGGCTCAGTGGGTAGAGCGTCGGCCTGCGGACTCAAGGGTCCCTGGTTCGATTCTGGTCAAGGGCATGTACCTTGGTTGTGGGCACATCCCCAGTAGGAGGTGTGCAGGAGGCAGCTGATCAATGTTCCTCTCTCATCGATGTTTCTAACTCTCTATCCCTCTCCCTTCCTCTCTGTAAAAAATTAATAAAATATATTTTAAAAAAATAAAATAAAATGCAAATGATTTCTGAATACTTATTTTGTTTCCTACTACTTGACTGATTTCATTTATCAGTTCTAGTAGTTTTTTGGTGGAATCTTCAGGGTTCTTAACACATACACATTTTAAATTCGTAGCTAAACAACAGTGTTTCTGCCCTAGCCGGTGTTGCTAAGTGGTTAGAGCATCGGCCCACACACTGAAGGGTCATGGGTTTGATTCCGATCAAGGGCACATACCTGGATTGCAGGTTTGATCCCCAGCCCCAGTGTTTTACACAAACCCTAGGTTATGTTATTACTCCCACTTCTTCCCCTTAGACTCTATTGGGGTGAAACAGCAAAACAATGCAAATTTTTAATTACCATTTTCTGATTAACTAAAACTATGTTACTAAATTTTATAGAAAGTCGTATTCATATTGATGCCAATCAGTCTCATTCAACTATCTGGGAGAAGCCGGAAACCCCTTTGGAATTAAGATGAGAATTCTGGCTCTCACAGGCTTCATCTGTTTTCCTTCCCACGTGGTTGAAAAGCTGCTAGAAATATTTCTGCAGGCTGACTAAGGATCTGTTTCTCTCCACATTTTCAGTGTACTGAAGTGGGTGCTATGCAATTTAAATGTCTTATTTCCAGATCATTTTATTTCCGTCATTCCTGTTATGTCTTTGGCTCAGTAAACTCTAGAATTTGTTTCAGACTTAATCTCAGACTGATATCACATGTCGAAGGCTTTGTCACAGAACTTTGTGTGCTTTCCTGAGCCACAATATACTTTGAAGCTTTAGGGCTTCAGAGGCCAGAGGTAATTTTTATTTCTCCTTTCCCTTTCACTGCTTCTAGACGCATCTCAAGGATTCTGATGCATTTAGTTCTACTCCTTGAACATCCAAAGTGGAATTAGAACACTGCCAAGACTGCTCTAAGGAGCTCAATTCTTCTAAATTTTATCTAGAAGAATTATAACTTTTCCTTTTCATCTTAAAGTGATTCCAGGCTACGTTAGATATTGTTTATTGAAACAGACCCTCAGAAACACTTTATTCCTAACATGTATCTAGTCCCTCACTTTCTGTAGTATAGTTAGTTTTTGACCCAAGGGGTTGATTACTTCTCAGCTCAGTCAACTTAAAAGGGTTAAACTATAAGCAGCACAAACTTCTCATTTGTAAAGTTGACTTTTTCACATGAATGATTTTTCATCTCAAGAAATTGTTTCTATTTCAAGGACTAACAAATCCTACTTTACAAAGAGTTGAAGTGGGTTTCCTAAGGAAGTTTTTACTAAAGAACCAGACCATCTATTTAAATGGAATCATTGTTGTAACTTCAGATCGTTTTTGCTGCTGCCTCTGTTTATAAACTGTGAGCTATATAAAATGTATAAAATGGAACAATGTGGAGAGTCGCCAATAGTAGAAAGTGGCCCTCTACGTAAATTCTTTATCCTTTCTCTGCAGTTTCCGGTGATTATACTTAGTGGGCTTTGACCATCATGTAGTATTTCATAAAACTCCTAAATAGACTTCTCTTTAGGCTCTGAAGAAAATGACTGAATTTTGTCAATCACCCAGCATTGGTAATATTGTGGCCACTGAGCAAACTTTGAAGCAATAAAAATAATTCAATTGAAAATAATTCTGTTTCATTCATACGTAGCAAGCTGTTGATTCCATGTACACTGTGTGTCTTACCTGGAGGCTTTTCTTTGCCCTTTCTCCAGCACTTCGTTAGTGAACGTAAATATGACGAGGATCTGGGAAGAGTAGCCCGGTTCACCTGTGACGTGGAGACCCTAAAGAAGAGCATTGATTCGTTTGGACAAGGTGAGATAGCGAGAGATTCTGGGCACGGGATGGTGATGAGAAGACCACACTGTACTAATTAGAGACTGGAGTGCTGGTTGGCTTCTCTACTGATTCTTCTTTTGTGCCTCTTGTGTTTTGTTTGTTTTTATGAAAAATAGCTCTGAGATCTTTTATGAAGTCATTGGATGCAGATGCTTGGAGCACAGGATGGGCTCCCTAAATTTGCAATAAGATTTTTTTCATCCATTCTCTGTTGAGTTGAGAGTGTATGATATGAAGAATAAAGAGCATGGAGCTCTGGAGTCAGACCGAAGTTGCCTCTACTCATTTTCTTCCTCTGGAACCTCATTTTATTCCTCTCCAAAATGGAGATAATACCTACCTTGTCTGGCATACAATAGTTTATAAAACAATAGCTTCAAAGGGGGTGGTGCCTCTAAGGTGAGAGTTTGTGTGCCACCAAGCCTGAACTCAGCTCCTTGGCTCTTTCCATCAGTATGAAAGTGAAATGTTGGCTTTAGGGCAGTGATTGTGAACTCAGCACTAGTCCAGGCTTAACACCAAGGAAAAAATCTATTGGGGGCATTAAACCATTGAATTCTGACAAAATTCAAATTGAAAATGTTAATATTTTTCAGCTAAATTGGTATTTTGAGTTTGGGATCATTTTTGCAAAAGAACCTTAGGAAGATACACGTTTGTTGTAAAGACTAGTTCTGTTCATATTAACTAATCTTGATTAGTTATACTGTGCATCATTCAAATTTTTTAAAAAAGATTAGCTCTTTACCTTTGTCTTTCTTTGTAGAGTTTGTATTTTAGTGTTCCTCACATAGGAACTGTATATATGGCTTATATTATTATTCCTAGGTTTAGTTAACTGCCAGAGCCAGGATCTTAGGTAGTGGGAAGTGTCAAGAAGTTACTTGTTGGTAGGGGGATAGGTCACTCACTCTGGTCTTAAACTGTTGACTTGTTTCTAAGAGCAGTGGGGATTTGGAGGAAGAGGGCAGAAGAGAGATTTTCCTTTTTGTTACCCTTTTTATAAGTGTTCTTTATCTTAAAGTGCTCATTGTGAAATGGGGAAAACCTTACCCTTCATGCTCTTTCATGATAATGACTGCATATTTCTTATATTTGTTTCAGTGTCCCATCCAAAGAACAGCTATTCAACCCGATTGCGATGTAGCTCAGTTACATCTGTGTCCCTGAGTAGCCTGTGTGATGCCCCTGCTGCTGCTGCTGCTGCTGCTGCTGTTGCTGCTTCCACCTGTGCCTCTGCTCCCAGCCTTACAAGTGCTAACAAGAAAATCTCGGCACCAGGAGAGACTCCTGCAGGCAGAGCAGACTCCAGTGGCCGGTCCTATCAGCCTCATCGCCAGGTAACCTGGCTTCCACACTGAGCTAGTCAGGAAGAAAGCTACCAGATTATCACAGTTTATTTATTTTCTTTTTTCTTTTTTTAAATATATAGTCACAGTTTAAGTGCTGACAGTTCAGTACATTACCTTCCTCTCTTTATTCCCATTCCACACCTATTTTGAATCCCTCCAGCCCGTTAGTTCCAGAGAAAGCATTTGGTATGTATGTTCCAAACCACTAGCCAGTTTAGATTTCCTGTTGCCAAGACTGCTGACTTTCTGATGTTGGCAGTGATTCTAGCTGTTGTAGGTAGTATCGCCTGGTAATTAGTCACACTGGGAGTCGTGCATCCATCTCGAGGTAGATAAATACCACAGTGGCAGGTTCACCAGAATGAAGCAGCAACTCCCTAGAAGTACAACATAGAATATACCGGAGAGAGTGTGAACTTGGTTCCCTAAGGAGTGAACACAAGAAAGTTGAAGCATAATCCATAGTTTCTTTTCCTTGGTTTGAAAAAGATAGACAAGAGCAATTGAAAGCAGTGCTGTCAGTAATTCTTCAGAATTGAAATTGGAAGACAAAAATAAAATCCCATGCCATAAATTTTCTGGATTGTAATGTAAAAATGTACTGCATGTCATAGCAGTGTGATTGAATCTATGGTTTATATAGCAAAGCAGATCATAATGATGTTTATTTTATTATAACAAATGTTCATTATCTTTACAAATTATTTATCATCTGCAAAGCTCAGACATGTGGTAAGATACTTGCCTAATTGAGGGCTTGCAACAAACCAAGGAATGTTCTTCCTCCTTTAGCGTGTGCCCAGCTAAAGAAAAGTAAATTCC
Organism: Plecotus auritus; assembly: GCF_963455305.1. Classification (NCBI taxonomy): domain Eukaryota; kingdom Metazoa; phylum Chordata; class Mammalia; order Chiroptera; family Vespertilionidae; genus Plecotus; species Plecotus auritus. The sequence continues at coordinate 177,065,200 of NC_137772.1, read as the reverse complement.
TCTTCAGTGGAGAAGAGCCTAGTGGTGAAAGGCAGGGAAAAATAGTGAAAGAATGATCATTTCTGATAGCAGGCAGAATTCTGTGAATCTTGAGAGAGAACTGAGTCCCAAGTATGGACTACCACAATTATGCTGTCAGAATACTACTATAAACTGAACTGGAACAAATGGAGTAGCACAATGCCAGAATGCTTTGAACATCATATTCTTTCATCCTTAGGTGTTGCCGGGGAACCGACGAGGAGGACAAGGCTACAGGCCACAAGGCCAAAAGTTCAGTGACCCCATGAACCAAGGACGACATGACAGTATGGGTCGTCACAGAAATAGCTCATGGTTTTCATCTGGTTCCAGGTATCAGAGTTCACAACCCCAGGCACCAGGAAATGCTAGTGAATTGGGCCAGGCACTCTCTGCAGGGAGCAATGGAACTGGAGCCAGCATGGAACCCAGCCCACCTAAGCCCTCATTCAAAAAGGGCCCACTCCCCCAGCGCAAACCCAGGACCTCTCATCCTGCAGCTATGAACTCTTGAGGGAAATTCCATTGGCCTCTCTCCTTTATCCCACATAATTCAACTTGGTAACTGGACTTTAGGAAACTTATAGTTAGATTTAATAACAAAAAGAAGTTTTCCCATATCAGTTTTTATACCATTCTAAATATTTCTTTCCTCATTTCCTCTTTATCATTTTTGGAGGGGAATCTGTTTTTTTCCCTTGACCTTTCCCAGTGATTTGGATTCATTCTGATTGGTCATTTCTACCAGGAATCATGGGCGATGATGGGCAAGTTTCCCAAGAGTAAGCAGTGTTCTTCCCAGGGCACCAGGCCTTTCAGTTGCCCACAGAGGCCATCCTCAGCAACCCCCATGGCCAGGCTTTCAGGAGTGGATGGATCGGAGCTAGTCCTGCCGCCTTTCCAGTCTAAGCAGAGCCACACATGCCTGTCAGGTTCCCTCTTAACGGTTTCACCAGGAGAGGCACTGAGGGGACTGTGTACTGCACTGAGTTAGTCAGAGAAGGGGAGATTTAATCGGTGAGAAGGAAAAAAGACCAGGAGATATTTGAGAATCTGCCTCTCACAAAGTGCCTGAGATTGACACTCAGAACAGGGTTTCAGTCTTCTGTTGGCATGATAGCTTAACCTGTATTCTTCAAAATGTCCAAAGCTTTGTTTCCTTAATTTCCTTAGACTGCAAATGTGTCTAGGGAAGTCCATGGGAAAATAGCATTTATGTAAAGTTAAAAGAAGGGGAAAAAGTATTTCTTTGCTTTAATGTTTGAAGATTTTTGTTGTTATTATTCTCATTCCTAAATCGTATTCTTATCCTGAATCAAATTTATAGCTATGTAATTAATGTTAATCTAAGCGTTACTCATCAAAAAATTGCCGCAATCTTTAGAGTTGAGTAAATAAAAACAATTGCATAAATGTTCCCACATTTGTTTCCCAGCGGCAAGTGACTTCATTTCATTATCTGTTTTTCTTTGGGCCTCATGCGGTAGAAGCCTCTGAGACAGCTTGTTCGGGGCTTAAATGAGGGTGTCTGATGCCTAAGTCATCTGTCCGCTGCTTAGCTTCAGAACCAAATTAAAATGTGAAGAGCCAGAATGAGCAAATGCAGCTGTTCCTGTGGGAAAGATTCATAGAATAGGGAATGGTGACTTTCCAAAGGAGAGCTTACCAGTTTAGAAAAACCACAGCTGCCAACGGCTCTCCCAGGCAACCAAAGGTTATATCGGCACCCCTCCTCCCTGCCTGTCCCTTGACAGGAGTAGTGAATGTAACCGTATAATTGAGCTCCCGCACGTAGCAGGTGGCATTGGTGCCAGACCTTGCACCCTTTCCCCACCCCAGCATCTATGATTTAATAACAGCAGAGCGATTTATTTCTCCAGTGTTTGTTCTCCCAAGTCTGAATCCCAGACTG